>NW_027437179.1:38762299-39137299 GCF_033239565.1 Halichoeres trimaculatus | reverse complement strand
TTAAAAAAAAAAAAACTTTAGTACCGGAGAACAGCCATCAGGTGCACAGTAGTGTGAAGCAATAAAAGAAAAAGAAAAAAAAAAAAAACTTTTTTTTCTGGACTTGTCAGGTAATTATGGGCCCTAATTAGACTATTTTTATTTGAAAAAGACCAAAAACATTTGCATTCAAAAAATAAAAAAAGGTGTTTTCTGTGAAGTGCACCTCATATTTTCTATAATAACAAATTTTGAGTGGGTTTGCAGAGTTATTTTTTATAAACTGTAAACAGAGAAGAGTCCAGTGGAGCTAAAAGAAGAAGAAGAAACTTCCTCAGACGTCGTCAGACCACCGAGTGGAGCAGCTCACTGAGCCTCCCTGAAGCTCCAACCGCCGCTAACGCTCGCTCTGTTAGCCAAACATTAAACTCAGCATGAAACCCCCCGAGGCTCCGAGACCAGCATGCCCTGCAGCACAGAGAGACCACCAGAACACAGAGGGTGGATCATCACACACACACTTACACACACTGACACACACACATGCACTGCAGCCTGACTCAGGTACAGATGGAGTCACAGCTGCTGCAGAGCGTTGGTCGTTCAGGTGATCACCCTGAGAACCAGGACAGTGAGAATCAGACGTAATGAGCCTCTGGGTGTGTGTGTGTGTTCGGATAAGTGTGTGTGTGAGGGTGTTAGGAGTGCTGAATGTGTGTGTTCTCGCGGCGGGCCGTAGTTGAGTCAGACACTTGGCCTCTGATTTCATCACGTCGGTTATGAAAGAGACAGTAAAGTTTAACTCACACACACACAAACACACACACACCCAGTACAAACACACACACACTGTACTGATACACACACACACACACACACACACACACTGACAGTATTCCTCCTCCTCTGTTTCTTCAATATTTCATCATGTGGCGTAAAAACACACTAACCATGTGGAGATAACCTGCTGTGTGTGTGTGAGTGTGTGAGTGTGTGTGTGTGTAAGCAGGTCACTCAGCCTCTCCACCTGTCTCCTCGAATCCATCCAATCAGAGCAGAGCTGGCTGACTCCACACACACACACACTCTAACAGGGAGGTCAGAGGTCACACACAAACAGGAAATCTGCATAATAAAGCCGTGACCTCATTTCCTGTGGAGCAGCAGCGGGCGTCCGGCTTCCTGCTGGGATTAAACCAGGTCGCGTGTCGGAGAGTTCAGGTGAAGAGTCTGCGGTGGTTCCTGCTGACAGCGCCGGCTGTGAGCCGTTTCCTCTGAACGTGACTTTACTGTGAGAAACGCTGCTGCAGCCGGAGCAACGGGAAGATCAGCAACAGATCAGGAGTTCAGAGGAACGTCACAATTCTAAAAACTGTTTTTAAACATGCATGTGTTTTTGTTTTTAGCCTTAAATTCATTTATCACATTCTGCATTTAAAGCACATTTAGAATGAGACTTTTCATTTGCAGGGAACAGTTCATGTAGGGAGCCAATCAGCTGCTGTCAAACCCTGAAACTGTCCCAACTCTGTCCTCATTTCTCTGCTAACACGTTGTACAACAAGCTTTGATCCTCTTCCCTCTTCTGTGATCAGAATAAAACCCTCAGTGGCAAACTTCTTGGGACCCTTTAAAAAGTGCTGGTCCAAACCTCAAAGTGACATTTGACAACATTTACTGACTCCAGACATGGTAATTCAGGGGTTGAAGGTATGTAAAGGTGATGCACATATCCTGATGTGCACCTCTGCTAAAACATCACCATGCATCAAAACCCAGTAGCCATCCTCAGACTGAAAATATGAGCAGATGTTTTTAAAACTGCAGTTTCTCAAGTGTCCACTTGAGGCAGGCTGCAGAAACACAGGAAACCACATCTACACCACACCAAAATAGCCGACTTCTACAGCATTAGAAAACATGTTTAAATCCTGGATCAAAAAATGTTTTAAGTCTAAAAAGCTCATTTCTCCATCAGTACACATTGTACAGGTGGTGAATTTTGAAGTTACGAGTTTCACCTCATTTTTTATTACTTTAAAAAAAAATTACATTTCAGGTTGTTTTTGCATTTGGGTTTTATAGCTTATTTAAAATGTTACATTTCAGGTTGTATTTGCATTTTGGGATTTATAACTTTTTTTTTTTTTTAATTTAACATTTAAGGTTTTTTTTTTTTTGCTTTTTTAAAACTTGTTAAAAATATGACATTTCAGGTTGTATTTGCATTTTGTGTGTAATAATTTTTTTTTTTTTCAAATATTAGATTTCAGGTTGTTTTTGCATGTTGGGTTTATTACTTTTTTAATATAACATTTCAAGTTGTTTTTTTGCATATTGGGTTTTATTACTTTTTTAAAATCATACGTTCAAGTTGTTTTTTGCATTTTTGGTTTTATTGCTTTTTTAATATATATTACATTTCAAGGTATTTTTGCATTTGAGTTGTTTACTTTTTTAAAATATTGCATTTCAGGTTGTTTTTTGCATTTTGGGTTTTATTACTTTTTAAACCATAACATTTCAGATTGTTTTTACATTTGTGGAGTTATATTACTTTTTTAAAAATATTACATTTCCGGTGTTTTTGCATTTTGGTTTTTATTACTTTTTTGAAATATTACATTTCAGGTTGTTTTTGCATTTGGGGTTTTATTACTTTTTTAGAATATTACATTTCAGGTTGTTTTTGCGTTTTTGGTTTTATTACTTTTTAAGAAAAATATTTCATGTCAGGTTGTTTTTGCATTTTGGGTTTTATTACTTTTTTAGAATATTACATTTCAGGTTGTTCTTAAATGTTGTGGTTTATATTACTTTTTTTTAAATATTACATTTAAGGTTGTTTTTGCATTTTTTAGTTTTATCACTTTTTAACTTGCTACATTACCGGTTGTTTTTGCATTTTGGGGATTATATTACTGTTTTAAAATATTACATTTTAGGTTGTTTTTTGCCTTTTTGGTTTTATTACTTTTTTTTTTTTTTAAGTATTACATTTCAGGTTGTTGTTGTGTTTTGGGCTGTTGTTACAAATTGGTTCTTTTTCAGGTGTGGATAAACGAAGAGCCAAACGTTGCAGTTGACATGCCAACAGGAACGCCAAAAAGGCCATCATCAGAGCAAACTGTTTACTTCATGTGAGCTGAATCATCTCGACATGTAAAATCTTAGTTGATTAAGTTTCTATGTTGTTTTACAGTCTGACTAAGTTGCCCGTTTGCCTTAAATCCTCAGCCACGTTGGCATGATCGGTCCTTAGCCATGGTCCTGAAACTAAATCAGGCCATCATGTCCCATCCCGAGTGTGGCCTTTACAGAAAATGTAAAGTTTTAAGTTTAAGTTAAAGATGAATGTTTAGTGTTTGAAATGTAATAAGGCCTACAGATCTTCCTGCTGATGTTACACACAGGTGATACACTCTGCATATCTGGGAGGTGATTCCTCAAACACTCCTGGAGTGACAGCTTTCTGACATTAATCCTACAGAGATCACGTTTTGACTGAGATTAGAAGTTAACCGAGGTTAGATTCTCAGAAATCAGACTGACACAGATCTTTAAGCTTCATTCAGAGGAATCAGAGAGGAGGGACGTGAGCCAAGACGAAAACAAACATTCAGCGTTAAGAGATGTGACAGACTGTTTTTGTGTTGAAGTTTCAGACACAGGTGTGACATCACCTGTAGTTTGCTTAGTATAATGTGTTCTGATGATTTATGTGAGACAGGTGATCACAGGTTCATTCATCAGGTGGATCCAGAGCAGAAACATGTCACACGTGCTGCTGGATGTGGAGCAAACAGCAGCTGGGTGAGTTCAGAAGGTGAGCACCTGCCGAGTCGCTGGCCACAGACTGACGGCAGATTAAGGTCAAAGGTCAGCAGGTGGCAGCAGTAGCAGAGCAGGTTGAACACAAAGACTGTAACTGAACTCCTTTCCACTCCACGTTTCATCAGTATTTTTCCAGGATCATGTCAATATTTGCCCAAAACGCTAACCCAAATTTTAGACCCTGAAACTCATCTCCTGGTAAACAATGAAGCTGTGCTGCTTATTTTTATACTTTCACATTAAAACTATTTCAGAGAGCTCTGTAATGATCCACCCTGGCTAATGCTGAAGGCGTGACTCCCTATTTTATCTTTTAGTCATGTCCTGTGTGTCAGCGTACGGTGCAATAACGTTCTTTATATAAAACAAGCAGCTGAAGAGTAAAATTACAACTCTGAGTGTTGCAGACACTGACGACATCAAGTGTGTGGGATATTTTTAACAGAAAGAAACACTTGTTCTGCTGAACGTAGCCTGGGTTAGAGGGCAAAAGGAGTTATAGCTTAAAGTTACACAAATTAGATGTATCTTTACTCTATTTTTGTATTTTCCATTTGTTCAAAAAGTAAATTTAAAGAATCTATATGTTCATACAGATTTGCTTTTAATGACTTTTTAGCTCATAGTAAGGGCTTCATATCTCTGCATTTAGGCTTTTCATTCAATTATCATGACTTTTCTGTTTTTATTGTAACTGTTCAATTCATAATACATGACCTGCATTTAATCTCTTCCTTTTTTTTTATCAGTAAATGAAAACTTAAATGTCTTGATTGGGACTTTTCATCTTTTAATTTTGTTTTTCATCTCTGTGTTGTGACATTTAATTAATTAGTACAAGTTTTCATGTGAAAATTATGACTTTTCATCATGATTGTTAAATTTACTCACATAACTTTAACAGCTCAAGTCACAATTATAACTTGACGAAAAAATTACTTCTTTCAATCTCATTACTGTGACTTTGTATATCCTATAATATAATATAATATAATATGATATAATATGATATAATATAATATAAAATAATATAATATAATATGACTAATTTAATTTAATTTAATTTAATTCAATATAATATTATTTTATAATATGATATAATATAACTAATTTAATTTAAGTTCATTCAATATAATATAATATAATATAATATAATATAATATAATATAATATAATATAACTAATTTCATTCAATTTAATTTAATTCAATATAATTCAATATAATATAATATTCTTTATTGATCCAATAGTGGACATTTTCTTTATTAGCAGCTCACAGACAAAGTGCAAAAAATGCAATCATAACTATAAAAATATATAAATATAATAATAAGAATAATAAGACTACGAAGTATGAAATTTAGAGAAATATTTAAAAAAAATAGAAAAATATTACTATACACATTATTTCTATTAAGTGTTATACATCTGACCTATCATATAAACAACTTATATTTTTATCAATATCTTTCCCAATACTGACGTAACACCCGTTGTATCTAAGCAAAGTCTTCACTTGTTTTTGTTTTAGTGGCGGGAATGGGCTTCTAGAAGATTCCGATTCAGAGTTAAAGAAAAGTCTGTGGGGCAGAAATTTGCAAGCGACCAGTTATTTGATAAACAAATTTAAAAACTTGTTTTCACTTTCAGTATGAGTACTGAGCACACAAGTGTTAAACATGTTGAAGACAGAAGGACATCTTTTTTTTAATCCAACATTCTGGGTTACTTTATTATATTTTCTAAATTTTGGGTGAGTTTTATTTTGAGAAATAGTTTGTTTTAGTTTAGTCTTGAACTCAGGGCTCATCTTTGCTCTGTTTATGTATTTTTACCTGTGTAAAAATATTAAAAGAGTTCAAACCGAAACGTAACGACGCTCCTGTTTGGTCTCGTGCCTGTTTTCTGACGAATGATCGGCTCAGGATTGCAACATCAAGGCTCCGCCCCCTTCTGGATGACGACACCACAAGAGGGAACAACGAAACCCAGCAGACCCCTGAGTCCGCCAGTCAGTCAGTCCCTGGTCCACAGAGCACTCGAAAGTTCTGGACGCGAGCTGGGTTTTGGTTTGACCAGAGTCTGACTGGACGAGGATCAGGGGGTCTGGACTGGATCTAAAAGCAGGACGTGAACCGGTGATGGCTTTAATTTGAACCCGGACAGGAGGACAAGAGGACTCGCTCTGACTCGGCTTTGTTTGCTCCAGCTCCGGATTTAAAGTTTCATCTCCGTTATTTTTCCACACAGCGCTTTTTCCTATTTGTTTCTCTCGGTTTTTGTTAAAGTTTAATTTCATTCCAAGCGAAGAAGAAGACCAACGGCTGACAGCTGACTGACGAAAAGTTGCGCAACCGACACGAGAATAATATCAAGACAAAGACGTCACCATCCGCCTTCATCTCCCAGTAACAGCAGACCAGTGGCTCCCAGTTTGACTTCAAGACACAACAAATTCAAGATTTTATGTCTTCAGAAACTTCTAGACGACAGGAAAACAGACCCGGAGAGACCACCAGCTCAGCTCTGACTTTACTGGATCTACTGGTTTCCTGTTGACCCACAGTCCGGACCAGTTTTTAAAGTGAGTAACTGACCGGATGCTTAAAAGTGTGATTCAAAACTTAACGTTTGCATTTTAAACGTTAAAGTCCTCAATTCGTTATGCACGTACGCAACTGTTCGCGGGATAGTGTGCGGTATGTAGGGCACGTCCCATGCATGATGAAATCCTGGAGGACACGGTTTGATATTAATTCTATTACATACATTACGGTAATTTTACGGTAAAGTTATAATCGTATTAAAGCGACTAATCAAGCTCTGACTGCCTAATGAAAATAAAATGAAAACAAGAAATTAACCAAGAACTGAAAAAAAATCAACCACAAACATCAAAGTCCACTTCTTATCTGGTTAATGACATTTTAATAACTTCCTCAGTAATTATTTTTCATGTTGCATCAGCTGATGGAGTGAGCTCATGTGTTTGTTGGTTTCTGTTTGACAGTTGAGCTCAGTCATTGGGTTTTTCTGTTTGTTTGCTTTCTGTGAGATACAGCTAGGAAAGAAAACAATAGAGGAGATAATTTTAAAAGTTGAGATTCATGTTGCTGGCAACTCCCAGAACATTTGAGATAAGAGGAAGAGTACAGTAAGTGCAGCACAAGGCGTAACTTGATTCAAACTAGGATAAAGAAATACCAAGAAGTGCTCTACGAAAAGTACTGACAAGGTTTAACACTTTGAATTTTCAGGAGCAAAAAAATAAATAAATAAAAGTATTCAAATAATAATCCATTATGAGTCTGAGTGCTGTGGCTCTTATGTCAACGGGATACTAAAAAGTACGATAAACATATCATAAAACTCAGTGAGTTTATGATGTACTGTGGTTTTAAAAACACAGAATGAAACAGAAAGTAAAGTGCTGAGGCTTTATGGCTCTGTTATTGTTGTAAGATTATAAGTTAGCTATCAACAAACCATCATAACTATCGGTGATAATAGATTTAACTCATTATTTGGATCAAAGATAATCAGTGTCAATATGTAAACAGTGGTTTTCAAAGCTGACGTGATTGTGTTTCGTCTGCTCAGCTGAATTTTGTGTTGGTGCAGCCGATATTTTAGATGAGAAGTTCCAAACAGATAAAGATAGTTATTAGAATATTTTTCCAATATTTTTATTATGTTTGTAAATTTTTCTAGAGTGTAAACATAAAAAAATATCTGTATCAACAAGATAACATCCATTAAGTATAGGGATGGGTACATTTCACATTTGAAATGATACAGTACCGATGCCCGGTACCTGGCAATCGGTACAGGTACTCAACGGTACCAAGTTTCGGTACTTTTTGTGTTAATGAGGTAAAAAAATATCAATTTGTTTGATTATAAAATATATATTTTTTTCAACTTAACATATTTATTTGTCAATATGTAATCTTGCAATGTTGTGTTCATGTCCAGCATGGAAAATCGCCTACTCTTTTACTCTCTAGGAGTCACAAGAATGCATTTAGGTACCTAAACACCTTTTGATTTTACGTGAATCGGTACCCGATACTTTTGACAGAATTCGGTTGGTGCCTATAAAAGTACCTAGCTCAGTACCGATCCCTAATTAAGTATGCTTAGAATAACATGTAAAATAGTTATGCTTTTGATATGGAGTGCTTGAAGCTTCTTAAATTTAAACATTTGCAGATTGTCTTTTTTTTTCTATGACCTGTTACTGTAATATTATTATTCCACAATAGCCAGTGATTAGAAACGGTTTTGTAAGATATTAAACAGCTGGACTTGAGACGTTTTATATATTACATTCAGAAAAAAGGAGTATAAAGTATTTCATCATACAAGCAAAACAAACAACAACTGTGTAGGAATGAAAAGAGCAAAAATCATGATACAAACCAAACTATGTAAGAACATACCAGCATAACTGGGGTGACTTGATCTCGCCTGTCAAAATCTTCCTGTGGTCACCTGTAGCTAATAGAGTTGACGTGTTTGCTTTCCCTGGTGTAAATTTAAAAAAAGTTTTCAGTGAAAATGGCTTGTTTATTTTGTCCTTTTACTAAAAACAATATCAAATTAAGAAATGAAGCAAAATACTAAATCAAACAGCAACAACATTCAAAAACTGTGTGCCTGTCCAGCCACACACCTGCCCTAATTGCATCTTCCTCTACCTTATGAACAGCGACAGGACACATGAGCACACACGCCACCTGCCGTGGGAGACAGTTACAAAATGATACAGTTTGGGAGACTCATACAAACAAAAACCAAAATACAACAAATGGCTTTAACAATAACTGAGAACAAACCACAGAAAGACTCGAACAAAGAACTCAGTTAGTATAACAAACTCAAACTTCATACGAACTATCAACTCAAGTAACGTTTTCTGTCCAGTTAAAAAGTATATTATGTTTCTTATAAACCAAATCATATCATCAAATCAAACTTTATTGATAGAGCACTTATTATACATTTAAATGTTCATGTTTAAAGCTGAAGAAGAGTGAGGTTTTCTTCTTCACAGGCTCTGAAATCATCTTTTTTTGCTTGGTGTGTTTGTGGTTTCTGGTCTAGAGCCAGCCTCAAGCTGGATCGCAAAGAACTACAGTTTTCAGCATTTCCACGTTGCCTTATTTCTAACAGATCGGAACAAACAGAAAATACTAAAACACAGAAAAAGATACATCTTATTTGTATAGATTCAAGCTAATACCCTTCATTCTGAAAAAAATATCCCACACGGCTTGCTGCTCGGATCAAAACTGCAGACGTAAACAAAGTGGCAGCTCGTCATCTTGGGGCACGTGCAACAGACAAAACAAATATTTGATTTGTGAATAAGGAAACAAGTTTAAACCTTTGGAGATACTTCTTAAAAACTCTGTTTATACACAGAGATTCAACCAAAATTCTGAGAGGAAAACCACGTTTTGACATTCCTCTGTTATGTGACTTAAAGTGCTGAAAGAGCAAATTAACGATGGGGTTTACCAACAAAGTTAACTCTAACAGGAAGCTGTTTGTGGGTTAAATCATTTTTCAAAGATTCAAACTTATTGGAGCATACTTTTTTGATCTGTAGCACGAAATTTATATAGAAAAAATCGATAAAATCCAGTGGTTTGAGTTTCATAAGGTTTTATTTTGCAGGTTTTTTTTGTCTCTATTCAACTGTAAGCTGAACTTGTTTGTGTTTTGAGATACTAAAAGCTATTTTCAGACATAAAGCCAAACTACAGACTGCTTTAAGGGACATTTGTTTATATTTCTGTTATTTATCAGAAAATGTAATCTATAGTCAAACACTCAGCTTTTACACGGTAAATCTGGAAGATTTCAGACTTTAAGAGAAAGTGCTTGAAAGGTTTCTTTTCCCTTTTTTTTGTTTTAGTTTAAAGAATAATCAGAGATCAGTGTGGACTTTAGGAAAGTTTCTCAGTTGAAAGAAGTTCGTTTTGCTTTTTGTTCATTTCTAGAAACTCTGATCTCTGGTTGTGAAACTGCAACCGTGAAGAAAGTGAAGAAATCTTTTGCAAACAGCTGACGAGATGAGACATCAAACAGCACTGATTCACTCTGCGTGTGTGTGTGTGTGTGTGTGTGAGGGCATGACGTTGCTGTGGTGACACTCTGACTCAGGGTGTTTCACCAGAGTGAAAGCAGCGTTGGCTAACAGCAGGTTTCCACACAGTGACACCAGACCGACCGCAGGCTCTCAGACGCTTTGTGCCAAAACTTCACATCTCTGCTCTTCCTGTGTGTGTGTGAGTGTGTGTGTGTGCGCATGCATGTGTGTGTGTGGTAGGTGTTGACTGTATTTAAAGCCCGTTTAAAGTATAAACTGTTGTGCTCTGATGCAACGATCTGAAAGCTGAGGCGTCTGTCAGCTTACAGGAAGTTTCATCATGGAGCCTATAGACACGTTAACATGTGAGCAGCAGAGACGCTCCACACGCGCAGATGTGATAATAATACAATTCTTATTACAGTAGCTGAAAATTACACTGAGGAGGCTTTTTAAAGCAGGGAAGAGGCTGAGCTGATGTGTCACCAGTAGAGGGCGCTGAAGGGTGAAGATGGGATGTAGAAAAAGCTGCATGAAGCTATAACATTTCGATCACTTCCTTCTGATTCACTGGCTTTTAACCTACCCTCTCTCCTCCAATCACAGATGAGCATGGGCGTGGCCACAGCGAGGTCTCAGCAGTGCCTGAAGAGGTTACTGGACTCGCCCCGGGACGATTTACCCAAATGTAAAGTCGCCCGTTTGGCTCCACCACCTCCATCCACCGACCAGTCACCTCGCCCCAGATCCAGAAGCCCCGCCCCCAAGTCTGACCCGAGCCAAAACCCAACCAGAATTGGATCATACATCCTTTTTGAACGCAATGAGGGGGAGGAGTCCTACCGAGCCTCACACGTCCAAACGGAGCAGCAGTACACCTGTCAGGTAAAGGTCTCATCACTGACAGCAGTCTCTGTGTGGGCTGATGAGGGAAAAAATTTCAGAGCACTGACAGATTTTTCTTTGGTGTTTAAATTTAGGGAAGTAAGCCAGTATCCAGACTTCATTCATAAATTTAAGTCTCAATCTCAGAGTTTAATTTTTTTGAAGGATTTAAAACTAAATGAATTTTTTTGAAGGTATTTAAAAGTATTTTACTTAATTCTGAAATGTTGAAAAAAATCTCAGATATTGTACTTTATTTCAGAACTTTAACCTCAAATTTTTGATTGAATCTTGTAGATTAACATATAAATAACATGATTTTTGATGCCTTTGACAAAATATTGACTTTAAATGTCAGAAATGTGAAATGTATGAAACTTCAATATGTAAAATTTACTTTGTCTCTGGATTGTTTTTTTTCTTTTTGAATAAGTGACTTTCTCTGAAGTTTTGCTATTTTTTTAATAGATTTCAATTTAAATTAAACACCTGGGTTCCTAAATTTTTGCAATTTTTCTTTTTTTTTTTTTTTTTTCTTTTTTTGATTTTTTTACCGTACATCTATCTAAACATTCTGTTTTTTAAATATTCTCAGAATTCATGACATTTCCAAAAATTAACTTGGTTACAGAATTTTACTATTGTCAAAATTGATGACTTTTAAAAAATTTTGCTGGGTTTTTTTAAGAGTTTACTTAAATTTAATTTTCATATTGAACACCTGAGTTTCCAATTTTCTATTTTTTTTCTAGAATTGTTACTTAACACTTACATTTCTGGGTTTCTTAAAACTCTGATTTTGAATTTTTCCATAATTCATGAGATGAGATTTCTCAGAATAACTTTTAAATTTTACTTACTAGAATTTTTACTTTTGTCAGATTTTATAGCTTTATCTGATTTTTTTTTTCAGAAATTTTATTTTCAACAATATTTAATTTAAATCCAGAGTTCTTGACTTTTTTCAATTTTTCAATTTTTTGTTTTTTTTTTCTTTGAAAGTTTTACCTAACACCTAAATTTGTAAGTTTCCCAAAATATTTGAATCATTTGCAGAAATCTTAACTTTTCTCATGACCTTTACTTTTGTCAAATTTGTACTTCTTCCATTTTTTAAACTTTTCTCTGAATTCCTGACTTTTTCAAAGAAAAAACGTTTTTCTGAGGATTTTTTTTCTGGAATTTTTGCATTTTGACAGAATTCTGTTCTCAGATTTGTTTTCCTTTTTTTCATTCTAGCCTTTCCAAAAAAATTTACTTTTGTCTCAATTTTATTTTAATTTTTTCAGAATTTTCATTTTTCATGAAAATTTGAACTTTTTATCTGAAAAACTGACCTTTAACTCATGTTCACTCTTTACAAAAAATTTTACCTAAAAGCCAGAGTAAAAAAAAACATGTAGTTTTCTTTTTTACTGACCTTCCCTCCAAACAAATTTTTTTGTGGTCTTTGTCTCATGTACTCTTAAAAAATCTTCTTTACCTCAGACTAAATTCACAGAACACAAAACAAACCTGTCAAAAACAAACCTGTCAAAAACAAACCTGTCAAAAACAAACGTTACTGCTGTAACCGTCTCTGAATGAACCCTCCCCTCCTCCGTCTCGCCATGTTCAGGTGATTCCTCTGCGTGGTTACCAGGAGCGTTTGGCCGCCTACACTCGGATCGGTCAACACGAGAACATCTGCAGCCTGCAGGACGTGGTGGTCGGTCAGGACAAAGTCTACGTCTTCCTGTCGGGTCATTACGGCGACATGCACGCGTACGTGAGGAGCAGGAAGCGTCTGGCTGAGGAGGAGGCGGGGAGTCTGTTCGCTCAGATGCTGAACGCCGTGACTCATTGTCATCAACATGGAGTCGTTCTCAGAGACCTGAAGCTGCGCAGATTCGTCTTCACTGATAAATACAGGTGAGTTAAACACTCTGATGATACTTTGAACAATGACACGGCTAAAACTGCTGCAGATTAAAAATAATCTGTCATTTCCTCTCTGCAGGACCCGTCTCGCTCTGCTCGGCCTCAACGACTGCGTCCTCCTCCACGGGAACCCAAACGACGACTCCCTGACGGACAGACACGGCTGCCCCGCCTACGTGAGCCCCGAGCTGCTGACCAACGGGAAAGGCTCTTACTCAGGCCGAGCCGCGGACATCTGGAGCCTGGGCGTGTCTCTGTACACCATGCTGATTGGACGTTACCCTTTCCAGGACACGCAGCCCGCCGCGCTGTTCGCTAAGATCCGCCGTGGCGCCTTCAGCCTGCCTGATTGGCTCTCCCCTCAGGCCAAGTGTCTGATTGGCTGCATGTTGAGGAAGTCACCTGCGGAGAGGCTGGAGGCGTCCGAGCTGCTCATGCACCCGTGGTTGACCAATCCCTGCGCGCCACATCACAGCACGCTGAAGACGCAGCAGAGCTCACACAGAACGCCTCAGAGCAAAGAGGAGGACGAGGACCAGGTGGTGCCGCTGTGGACGGAGAAACACTAACGCCACGTGTGTGTGTGGAGGTCTAACCTCGTGAGGACCTGGACTTTAGACAAACTCACTGACACAAAAACCTTCACAGCTAGATGATCCCAAAACTCTCCACAAACCTCACTCTGCACATCTCCGCTCCAACACCACGGTGGATTTCATTTTAACGTAAGCCCGGCTGTTCATAACGGATTGGATCGAGTCTTAGATGTGGTTAATCTGGATAAAACTTTTACCCAACGTTGACTTAATTTCATTTTTTATTTCACCTCATAAAAGCATTTTTTTTTTTTTTGTGCTGCGGCGCTGAGAATCTACACAAATTTTCGATTATATTACTTTAATAATTTGCTCTCAGATTTCTGATTTTCTTCTTTAAAATGGTTAAAAATTACGTGAAAAAAATACAAAGAATTTTTATCCAGTGCATTTCCCCCCCCAAAATACGCTTTAGAGACACTTATTTAATATTTTTCTATTGGCAGCCTTAAAAGTCTGTCACTCAGTGTGGATTCTGGCGCCCCCTATGGTAAGGATACCAAATTACACATTACATTCTGTAAAACCTGTCAGCAAAATCTGATATATTTTTTAAATTTATTATCTTTATAAGATAGATAGATAAAGATAGATAGATAAAATACTTAATTCATCCCCGAAGGGAAATTCATGTAGTTTGGGCTCATCTTCCAAAGATTAAAGAATTAAAGACTATAAGGTGTTATAAGGTGTTTTTACAAATTTAATTTGATCAAGAAAATGCATTTTAATTTAGATTTTGGCAATTTGCGTCCAGGTGTTTTCGCAGATATAAGGAAAACAGTTAAATTTTGAAAGTGACAGGCAGAAAGTGACTAAAGATTTAAATTTTCACGAGACATGTCCAAAGCCGATCCAATCCATGTTTTAATTTGAGAATCTAGTACAAAAGTACTCTGAATTCTGTGATCCTGGGTTGTAAAAGTGGACTTCCTAGTCTGGATCTTTGTACCCACGTTATGAACAGCCAGGCTGTGCTGAAAGTTTGTCTTAAATCTTCACTTTAATTAACGACAGCACCCCTCTCACTGCCATGTTACTAAAACTGGTCCTCACAAAAGAAGCAAAGCACACACTCACACACACTCACACTCTCCAGAGCAGTCTGATCCTGGATTACTTGACCCGAGCCTCAGGTGCCTTCCTGTAACTTTGTCCCAATTTAAGCCCCGCCCCTTTAACAAAGGGTGTGACCATCAGTCTTAACCAAATCTCTCAAACAAATCCAAACCTGTTATTCTCATCCTGGAGTTTCATATCAACCACCTTCAATTTGTATATGTCTTAATTAACAGGCCAATTAAGGAGGAGGCGGGGCTTAAATTGAGGCGGAGTTCCTCCCTCTCAGTGTTTACACTTCCTGGTTGCTCTCTAGAAATTACAAGTGAAGGATTAATCAGTGTTTGAAGGTCAATAGATCACTTTCCATGTGCGATCGTAAATTTAGCTTCAGCCTGACTTTACGACGATCTCAGTTTATTAACGGCTAGATTCCTCTCCACTTCCTGTCAGAGGTGTCACATCTTTAATGTTCTGATAGAAACAGTTTGATTCAGCGATGTTCCGGTGGTTTTTGCCTCATCACTCATCTCAAAGTGACAGCGAGACAAATTTCTGCTTAATTCTGAAACAGTTTGTTTTTTTTGTTTTATAAGAACGAAGTCTACAGTTAAATCCTGAATTTTTATTCCTGAGACAACAAAATGATTCCTTTTCCTTTCATTTGACTGATCGCAGACAGCCAGCGAACAGGATGCCTTCTTCTAAACGTTTCATTCAGACCTCATGTTCAACAGAGAAACAATAAAAAGTGGTTTTACAGAATTTCCTGCTCCTCAGCTCATTTTTCTGTCTCCTGTTTGTCGTCTTTCTTTTAGAGTTTGAAGCAAAGATGAGCAAAAAAAAAGGAAAGAAAGAAACTTTTTTTGGGTTTTATTGTTATATTGGTTACAATCCCTAATTTCTCTTCAGCATTTCTTCATCAGCTTGTCGTTCCTAAGTTTGAAAAGTTTAATAAACCGTCAGAAAAATGTCTCTTCATGTCTGATAACTGCCCACATGGAGGCCAGCAGCCAATCAGGGGCCAGTATCAGTGTCCATGTCGTCAGTGTCGTCGCCCTCCGAGCGGCAGATCTCCTCCAGAGCCAGCTCTGACGAAGAAAAATAAAGAGTTTAACTTGAGAAACTTTTTAAAAATATGTGAATATGTCGTTTCTGTGCGCCCGTGTTCGTACCCTCGCTCTCGCTCAGATCCGGGATCCTCTTCAGCGTGTCGCGCACGGCGGGGATCACCTGGTCGTACATGTGCAGCAGCGGCCTGCAGCTCTCAGAGAAGCTGCTGTGATGCAGCAGGAGCCACTGCAGCAGCAGGAGACACTCTCTGAGCAGAGACGCCGCCGGGCTGCGAAACCACGGGGATGAGGGGGCGGGGCTTTGCTGTGAGGGCGGGGCAACACCTGGATGAAAACAAAACACACCCCAAAGATCAGATTTGGTCAAGTGCAATCATTCATGAGTACAAATTAGAAACGTGACTGACCTGTTGAGTCCGTCAGCTCCAGAGCCCCTCGAAGATCCAACCACTGACGGTGGAAAACGATCACCACCGTCTGAACCAGCTGACACAGAGACAAAGACATTTCTGTTCAAAGACAAACTTCACCTTCCAAAGAGAGACGAAGCAGAATCAGACTTTTACCTCAGAGGAACACGGACAGGTGCTGCGCTGGCTGCTCGTCCAGCTCTGTCCTCTCTGAGTCGTCAGTCTGCTCAACAAACGAACCACCTGAGACCAAAACAATAACGACAATCATGAATATTAAAGCCGTTCTGTCACTGATCAAACTGGTTTTTATATTTTCACTGATAAAAAGTAAAAACTTCAGCCCAAAAAAAGTAAGAAAAACACCATCAGGGCTCAAGCAATAAACGCTCCCTGCAAAATGTCTTATTTAAACCAAACTTTGAAATGTGTAAAGCTGCAGAGGGAGCAGAGCATGCATGTGACACACATGCTGATTCGAGCATGCAGCCGGACTTAGCAGAGTCCACAGTTACCAATTAAGACAATACAGTGTATATAATTGTATAAAGTCTAGTGGATAATTATCTAATCAAGATTAATTTTTAATCTATTAAATTGTACATGTGCTATATTAGTTTTTTATTTGTAATAAATTTTCAAATATTTGAAAATTTTGAAGTTGAAAAAAATTTGCAAAAATTAAAAACAAATGAACTTTGAAGAAAATTGCAAAAAAAAAAATTGAATCGTAATAATTTGTAAACATTTCAAAAGATTTGAAATCTTAAAAAATAAATTTTTAAATTTTAAGGAATGAAAATTAAAATTAAATAAATCTGCAAAAATGTCATTTTTTTAATCCTTAAATTTGCAAAATAAAAAAATTCAAATGTCAAAATTAAACAACAAATTAAATTGATGTTTAAATAAAAAAAAAACATACAAAAATAAAAAAAGAAACTGTATAAATCAAAATAAATATATAAAAACAAACACTTGTCTTTGGTAATATGTTTTGATTTATTTGCTTATTAATCATTTTTAGTTGTTTGCAGTATGCAGATAGACTCAGCAAAATCCACATTTCCAATTAAGACAACCCAGTGTATAAAATTTTAAAAAATCTAGTTAATAATTATTGAATCAGGAATGTTTTTTTAATTTATTCAATCTTACATGTGCTGTATTAGTTTTTTTTAAATAATTTTTAATAAATTGTCAAATATTCCAAGAAATGTATAAATTTAGAAAATTTGCAAGAATTAAGAACAAATTGAGTATGAAGAAAAATGCAAAAAAATTGAATCACATAAATTTGCAAACATTTCATAAGATTTGAAATTTAAAAGAGATTTTTTAAATTTCAAAGAATTAAATTTCAATAAATTTGCAAAAATGTTAATTTTTTGAAACTTCAAAAATTTGCAAAAATTAAAAAAATGCAATGGAAAAGTTGTGCAGAAAATTAAATCAATGTAGACATTCCAAAATTAAAAAAAAAGATATAAATTTAAAAATTATATATAATTAAAAATTAAACATGACTTTGGTAACATTTAATTTAATTGCTAAACTCATCATTTTTGGTTGTTTGCAGTATGCAGACAGACTCAGCAGAGGGTCCAGCTGTTCAGCCCACAGCAAAGTAAACCACATCATGACCCTCATCCGTCAAACCGATTATGTGACAAGGTCAGCTCAGGACCGCATCGTGTCACCACGTTAAAAATAAAAACCAGGGTGAGTGTGAGCGTCAAAGATCTCCATAAAAAAGATCATCTGATGTCCAGGACGGCGTCAGACGCCAGCTGGAGCTGTAGCTGGAGGAGTGAAAGACTTCAAATATCTCCACTCACATTTTCCGTAACCTTTCTCCGTATGGTGCAAATGTTTTTGTGTATCCTACCTGCAGGTCTAGAAGAATCCAGTCAGTGTGTGCAGCCTGGTTGTCTGGTCTGTTCCTGAGGTACTGGAACAACTTCAGAAACACACATGGGTCTGAGGGAAAAAACAAAATTAACTTTGATGAGCTGAAAAAATAAAAATTTAAAGATGTTAAAAGATAAAATGTTCACAGATAAACTCAAAGTGACTTCACGTCCAGCCTCACCGTGCTGCGAGCAGAGCTGCTGAGACAAACTCTGGTGCTCGGACATGGACGTGAGGACAGACACACACTCTGAGACGGTCTGCAGCCTGCTGTCTGCTGACAAACACACACTCATGACCGGCAACACACACTGCAACCTGAGGGAGACACAAAAAGACAGACGTTAGCGTTTCTAAAACAGTGTTGAGAGGTTGTGCTTGATTTCTGGATTTTTAGGCATTTTTAAGTCTGCAAAAACTGATGTATGCATCTGCAAAACTCATCCAAGTCTTCAAAAAGTCAAGTGAGTCTGAAAAAGTATCATGGGTTGCAAAAGTCATTCTGGTTGTCTGAAAAAAGAAAGCTTGGTTTAAAAAAGGGGGCGGGAGAATCAAAAGTCACATTTGTCTGCAAAAAAAAAAAAACACTCCTGCTTGTCTGCAAAACAGTCACACAAGTCTGTAAAAAAATCTTTCAGTTTTACAAAACTTTTAAATAATTAATGCAATTCTGCAAAAAGTTATTGATGCAAATTATGAAAGACAGTAAAGAGGCATGCAAGTGTGCAAAAAGATTTTAAAAAGGAACAAGTCTGCAGCATAGCTTTGCAGAAAGTGGTGCAAAAAGTTTAGCAAGTCAAAGGTCCCAAAAGTCTGCAATGCTTTGTGCAAGTTTGTAAAAACTAATATGTTCACTAGTCTGCAAAAAAAGTGATGCAAGTTTTCAACACACAACATAAGTCTGCAAAACAGAAGTTCTTTATGTCATTAAGTCTGCAAAGAGACACCAAAGTTTACAAAAGAAACTTGTCAAAAATTGACTCGAGTCTCTGAAACACAACATGTGCTTGGTTACAACGTATAAAGGTCACATGAGCCTGCAAAAAGTCACCCAGGTCTGTGAAAAGGTAAGGGACGTTTGCAAGAATTTAGCTTGTAGCGCTTCTTTTTTGCTTTGTTAGGACAGACTTTGGTTTTTCTCTTTTCCTGATGGGTTTTAGTCGCTTATTCCCTCAAACATTTTCTCAAAACGCTCTTCATGATTTTCAAAGTTCAGCTCCTCCAGTTACTGTAACACCTCTCTCTGTCTCTGTGTCTCTCTGTCTCTTATGTAAGCGCTGACTGTAAAACCTGCAGGTAGTTTACAGTAAGACGTTACGTAACCTCTGAGAGCCAGGGGAAAACTCATGAACACACTCACTCCCTGTGCAGCCACTCCTCTTCCTCCAGCACTGTTCATCCCAGGTGAGTGTTGCATCATCTCTGTGTGTGTGTGTGTGTGTGTGTGTTTGATGTGTGATTTAAGGAGTCAAAGGAGTGTGAGGATATGAGCTGAGTTTAATGACATCCTCGCGGCCTTATGCAACTCTCACAAATTAAAAACTCAAACTAAAATCTTCTCAGCAGTGAGGTGACTCCTCGCATTGACTTTGAAGATCTTTCTGTAAATAAATCTGGAGTCTGTGTGTTTACCTGTGTGTGTGTTTACCTGTGTGTGTGTGCGTCCTTCGCCCTCTCTATGAGGACACACAGAGTCTTCATGGCACTGAGGACCAGCAGCTCTCTCTGTGAACAACCTGAGCCGGCTTCACAGAGCCGCAGCACTGACTGCAGCAAGGCATTCTGGGAGCACAGGCCCACATCTGCATCGGAGCGCTTAGCCTGAAACCAGAGAGGAGGAAAAAATCAAGAGATGACAAATGAAGGTTTGAGATTTATGTTTTTAATTCTTTTTTCTTTTTAAACTTTTTTTGTTGCAAAGAAGCTACGAAAGAGAAAAACAGGTTTTACCTTTTTGCTTGTCTCCCTGCTCTGACTCTCCTTTGACAACACAGCCTCCACCACCTGAAAAAGTTTAGAGGTCAAAGGTCACCACTACAGACTCAATCACTGACAGTGTGTGGATCAGATGTAGCAACATTTTTTAAACGTATTTTTCCCATAAACAGAGCTGTATTTTCTGTCTTTTTTTATTGTGGGATCAATAAAAAAAGATCTTTGGAAATCTATCAGTTAATAAGATTTTTGTATTTAGGCATTTTGTGCTTTAATATTTTGAAGAAAACATTTGAAGGTAAATTTGAGAAATTTTTGCAGTGGCCCTAAAGTGCAAAACATGACAAGAAAAAAATATAAATAAATAAATAAATAAATAAATAAATAAAAAAAAAACCGGAAAAAAGAAAAAGAAATAAACACAAAAGGGGGAATTGGGGAAAAAAATGCAACAACATATAAGGCAAGGAAAAAACAAAATCACAATAAAAAAAATTAAAGGAAAAAAAAAAGCAAAATCAAACAAAAATAAGAACTCAAAAATAACATGCAAGGAAAAAAGAGACCACAAAAAATAAAAAATAAAACGAAGCAACAACAAGAAAACAACCCACGAAAAGATAATGAAGAAAAAAAAAAAAATTACACAACAGATCACAACAATAAGAAAAAAAAAATAAAGAAAACAAGAGGGAAAACACAACATAAACGGGAAAACAAAAATAAGAAACTTGAATTGTTTTGCACCTTAGGGCCACCGTAGGTGTGTCTCCAGAGAAAAGTGAGTTTTGGGGAAGAGTTGTCCTTTCCTATCACAAGTTTTCACCTTTTATTTTTGTGTAATATTCCTTTAACGACTCACTCTCTGCTTTCTCTCAGCAGAGGAAACTGAACTTGTAACTCAGTTTTTAACGAAGCTTTTAAAGTTTACTCAAAGGGAGGTTAAAACATGATTATACATCAAAGCTGTTTGGATTTATAGCCAATGAAATCGACTGTCCCGGGTGAAAAAAGCAGGAATCCTGCAGCAGTTTTTCGTACCTCGTCACTGTGAGCCAGCAGCAGGTACAGAAGCCTCAGAGCCGCCAAACCAGTGTCCTCCACGCTGAAACCAGTAGAACCAGTCTCCTCCAGCCTCCCTTCTCCAGCCCGGCCTGAAGGGAGCGAACTCACAGCAGCAGCTGAGTTTGAACTGCTGCTTCTAGAGGACGAGGAGCGGAGCGAGTCCAGAGCCTGACAGAGCCGAGACAGGTGGAGGTCCAGCAGAGGGAGGAGGAGGTCGGCTCCGGGACACGGTCTTCAAATCAGAAACAAGACAGGAGGTTATTTTATAAATTAGACTAAAATAAATTCATTTATAGATAGTTTATACACTCACAGCCAAAATATCAATGTGTTAATGTTTTTCTGGAGATAATAAGCTGATTTTTTTTAAGGTGTCTGTTTATTAATGAACAGTCTTTCAAAACAAAATAAGGAATGTGCTGCTGTTGCATCTTTCTGCCACTAGATGTCTCTGCTGTCCACAAACTGTCTCACGCTCCGCTCAGGTTTCTTCAGAGAGCAGCAGAAATCAAAGGTGCTGAAGACTGAACGGAGGAGCTGTGGTGTCTCACTCATTCACTCGTTCACTCACTGTACCTTTTGTTTCTGCTGCTGGCGGAAGTTTCCGGTCGACTCTGACTCAGCATGTTGAGTCCAGTGACCGCAAGACTCTGGACTGGACTCAGAGCTCCAGTTGCAGCGCTGCTGGTGGAGGCTGCAGCTTCAGAGTGGAGCAGGAAAAGTCTGGACGGACTGTTGGGATACAAACAAAGGGAACACAAAAACATCTTTTTACCAATAAATAAATAAATAAATAAATAAACTCCAACTTCGTATAAATGGCTTTTAGTCTAGGAGATTTTTCCTCATTAGTGTAAATCCATGACAGAGTTTTATAAAGAGAATCTCTGGAGGTGAGGGTGGAGACACCAGGTGAGGGGGCCGAAATGATTATAATTACTCAATTTGTGACATCACAAAGTGAGCTCATTCTGAAAAAGTTATTTTTTCGCAACTTCATTTTGTTCTTTTGTATTTTGTTGTTCTTATCTGCTTTTAAATTGTTTTCTTTAAACATGTTTTGCTGATTTTTATCTCTGTAAAGCACTTTTAGTTGTCTTGCTGAAATGTGCTGTATAAATAAACTTGCTTTGCCTCGAACAGATCCTTTTGTCAGACATTTACAAAGGACTACTTTGGCTTATTTCACATTTTGCTGGCGAGTTCATCCATCAACAAATCGTCACGGTTAAAGTTCTTTTACCTGGACCCCATCAACTGGATGTCGCTCAGATTCATGGACAGCAGGTGAGAAAGGCCGAGGCTGCTGGGAGACAAAGGCTGCTGCAGGAGCAACCCAAGCAGGACGCCACCTGGTGGACAAAATCGATAGCACAAGTTTTAGTAACAGTTAACCGTGTTTTCAGAATCTGTAACTGAAAGATTCACAGAAAGGATCATGAAACATTTTCTCCTTTCAGCAGCTCTGCACAGAGTTGTTGGTTTATTATTAGTTAATCAGAGCAAAACCGCCCTGAGCGGACAAAATAACATCTCACTTCTCGGTTTTAACGCTTCATTGACCTGCAACACTTTCTTCCTCTTCACTTCCTCTGAAAGTTCCTGAGAATCAGGTGATCTCATTTTTTAGATGATATAACTGAAATTTCTTCTGCTATTGAGGAGACGGAAGCTCCTTTCATACTCTGACGGCAGCGTTTAAAAGTGTATAATTGTAGAGTGATTTAAAAATATAATATGAGGGTGTAATCATATTTCTTTTAGCTAGGCGCCGCCCTGTTGGTTGTGGCTGCTTGTTGCAGTAGCTCTCCTTTCCTTGTCTGTTTCTTGGTATTTTTCCATCTCTTTTTCATCTTTGCATTTTTAGCTGGTCATTACTTTGTGTGGCTCATTAGTTGGTCATGGACACCAAACTGGTTTTGTCTTCAGTGATATTTTTACTATTTTTTTCTCCTGTGTTTGTCTGGAGATCCTACATGTAACCATGGCTGCGTAGTTTACAAGTAAAATCAGCTGTTAGCAGCCTGTAGCATGTCAATGCTAAGTGGTGCAAGGCCTGATGTTTCCCACAAGGTGAGGAGAAGGAGGTGAGGACGACGTGCTGGTTCTCAGGTGAGAGCTAAGAAGTGATGACATGGACCTGTCCTTCCATCCATCATTACTGGGAACGTAAGATCTATCTCCAATAAGATGGACGAGCTAGCTGTGCTAACCCAGCAACAGAGGGAATACCAGAGGGCAGAGTAGCATCATGCTATTCACAGACATGGCTAACAGAGCTAACAGCAGACACCAACACCACATTGGAAGAGCTTCACCTGCTGTGAGCAGACAGGATCCAGGAGACAGAGACTGAACAGACTGCTGAAGAAGCTCAGTCCTGGACCCTGTGGAGGTGGAGGCTGGCTGACTGGACAATGATGGACAAGCTGTCAGCATCTATTTTCTTATGGAGCTTTTTGCACTTTCTATACACTTTCTTACTTTGTTTTCTTGATTGCTGCTGTGACTCCTCCTGAATTTTCCCCTCAGGGATAAATAAAGTATTTTCTATTCTATTAAGTTTGCTTGAAGCAGCTCTGCAGGCTGACTGACCTCTGTGCTGCAGGTGAGCAGGTCTGACAGAGAGGAAAGGATCTGGACGAGTTGTTTCGTGTCTGTCTCCAGATCTGCTCCCTGACGCTCTGTCTGCACAAAAACACACACGCATGTCATTAAAGTCCTGTTTTGTTCATGCACGACATCCTTTTTATCACGTGACCCACCTTCCCTCCGTGTCTTCACTGGCGTCGTTCTGGAGGTAATGGTAGCTCCAAACATCTCCTTGGTGATGAAACCGTTTCCTATTGGAGAAGAAGAGCTGCTGCCACTCCCATGATGCACCTGGACAAGGCTACTCAGCACTTTAGGACTGAGAGGAGAGAATATCAGATCAGTTGTTATAAACGTTAATCCTGGCACTACAAAAGCTGCTCTTCAGGGACTTCTCGCTTGTTTAAAATTGACTAGAACAGGAAAAAACACAGAATCAACACCTGCTGAAACATTTTAACTCATGTTGATGAAGACTCACCTGTTTCTGGGCAGAGGAGAGGCGATCTTGTTCTTATCTGAAGTGAGTTTGGTCTTCATCTCATTGATCTCTGCTTCTTTAAACTGCAGCTCGGTCTGCAGAGACTGGACCTGATCATGAAACAAGTCTTCATCAGGTCACTCCGTGGGTCACACGTGCTGTAAGTTCATGTCTGACTGTTTCCAGATCCTCACCTTCCTGTTCAGCTCCTTCTCCCTCTCGCTGTGCTCTTTCTGTCTCTGGGTCTCCAAAAGACACTGGTTCTGCCTCTGGGCCTCCTTCTCCTGATGGACTCCTTTCAGGGAGTCTCTGAGGACCCGGATCTCCCCGTTCTTCAGCAGGATCTCGTCCTCCACCTCCTTCAGCTAGTGACACACACAGATCTCTTATCAGAAACTCGACACTGCTCCCATCTCTCTCATCTTTGTGGCAATAAATTGATTGATTGATTGAATTTCAAGACATTCAAAAACGTTTTAATGTATATTTCTGAAGATTTTACTCTGACAAACCAGTGAAACTCACCTTCCTCTTCAGCTCTGCGTGCTGAGCCTCCAGCTGCCTGTAGGAGTCCTCTCGGTCCGACCCAAACTGCTGCTGCCTGTTGCCTGAACATGCAAAACATTTACATTTACTTTGCTTGTTAAACGTATAGAGCACAGATTACAGAGTTTCCCAGATTTATACACTGAAAGGGAAGAGGTTTAACTAAACTTAATTTCTTGTTCCTCTACAGGGTATATGCTGAAATCCTGAGGTTAGATTCAATACCTTTGTAAGACTTTTTTAAAAACCTTTCAAAAAGTCTTAAGACCTTATTGCGACTTTAAGCTGCTGTTAGCAACCAATCTTTGACAGTTGTAGTTTTCATTTTAACATAAATTAGGTAAACTGAGAAGGAATAAAGCTGGAAAGAATAAATGAAACTTAAGGCAGGTTAATTGACATTCCCAGTACCACATTAAGTAACAGCAGTTATTCGAGGCCAACTTGAAGAAGAAAAAACAAGAATTTTATTTCATCATTGTCAAAATTTAGGACATGTGCTTGAGATTGTGTTATTTGCTTTCTATCAGCGCTACATACAGACGGCTACTAAACTACTGTACGAACTGAGTTTGTTGTCACATTAGCCTACGGATATGTTGGGCTGCTAGCGCTACGTACAGCCTGCGCCTTACAAAATTACAACTTTGCTTGTTGTCACGTCTCAAACAACATCGCTACATATCTGTATTGGTAAACACCTTATCTCATCATGCTGTATTCAGTAAAATGTGATTTGATCAAAGAAAATTTGTTCCAAAACAACAGAGATCAGGGGAAGCTTTCTCTAAATCGTAAGAATCCAAGATCCCAGGTCGTCAAAAGTCTGAGACATTTTCTCAGGAGGCTTGAGAAACTCTTATGATCTAGAGTGAAATATTTTGAGATGCTGAAGTTTTTTCAAGATCCTCATGCTGGTCTGTGATGAGTGTGACGAGCAGAATGATCGTCCAATCACCAGGTGTGGTTATTTTTGAAGGTTCAGACCCTGAAAACATTTTCCAACCATATGGACTATTTCCGTGGCGGTTATATTGAACTGTCTGTCTGGCGTGTCAGGTTAGTTTGTAACTGTCCCAAGGAGGAAAAGCTTAAATACCAACAAAATGTAATACCTCACAACATTAGGATCAAGACTTTTTAATACTTTTTAATACTTTTTAATACTTTTTAAGACCCCGCGGACACCCTGCTTTATCTCTACACTCTAGGGGTGTAATGGTACAAAAATGTTTTGTTCAATTTGGTGCGATTGTGAACTTCATTCATGTGTGTGTTCATTCTTCCTCTAGTTCGTCATCAATTAATTACCTTGCAGTAGTTTTTTGTTGGCAAACAAAATTTTAAAACAATATCACAATTCCCTGGGGCCCAAAATCTCCAAAAAAAAACAGATCATAGCCCAAAACCTAATTTAATTCAATGAGACAAAAAGATTTTTTTTAATTCCTTAAAAAGTCCAAATCATAACATGATGGACCTTTAAGCTCAGAGATAGCCTTAAAAGTAAAATGCTTAACAAAATTGTGAGTATATTAATAGATAAATGTTTAATCAGACCAGTTATTTTAGCCCTAACTGACAAAACTTTTTTGTTTTTAATTCCAGTGAAAGTGAACACATTTCTTTTTTTGTTACATCATTACAAAACAACATGATTCCGAAATAACTTTTTATCCACAAAAAAAATCTCTAGCTTTCTGAAAACTGTCTGAGATGGTTTGAAATGACAAGTATCTGCCAGATGTGGCGGGGCAGAAACTCAAAAAAAAGATCAGCTACTTTAAAGAATGACCATATTTCAGCTCTACTCACCAAGAGGCTCTCTGCTTGGTACTCCTTGATTCCCAGACTTCCCTCTGTTGTTGCTGCCGCTGAATCCAAACCTGTTCTCTCTGCTCTGGTTGTTTGAGATGCCCGCTGATGTGGGCCACGTAGACCCGAGGCCAGAAACCTGTGGTTTGGTTGATGGTTTAGACTCATGTCCCGGTAAGGCAGTTGAGGTGATGGCCTGTGAGGCGATGATGTCAATCTCATCCAAGTCATCCTGGGTGAAACCGTCATCATCGTCAAAGGGGTCGTCAAAAGGCACGGCTGTCACTACGTTCTGGTTCAGGCCTCGAAGGCGCTTGGTGGGGGGGCAGTTCATGTTGCTGGAGAGGAGAGAGGGAAGGTGTGATGATTATTAAATGACAAATAACTACTGGTTTATGTTGCAAGGTAGTATCTAGGCCTGTCACGATAATAAATAAATGAATTAACCAAACGATAAATAAAAACGTCCTTGGTAAGTTTGCCAGCCTCGATAAACTGACACGTGCCTGCATGTTTGTTTTCCTCCTCTCTTTCCACCAAAGAGGCTGAATGAGAAGATGGCTCACGACGTCTATCTTTCCTAACATCGGGGTGCATAGGTTCTATAGCGGATTTAAAGCGGAGTGAGCATCTGTCAAAAATGCAATCTTTGGGGTGAAGACAGGGCTGCTCGCGCGTTCACACGGAGAGAGCTGAAGCGAGCGTCCTGAGGGGTAAGGATGAAACACACGCTAATATGAGTGATGGCACCAAAGATACGGTTCTTAAGCCGCCTGCCACAGTCCCAGTGTGGGAATATTTTGTTTTTTATCAGAATGAACAAAGTGTGAGCTCATGAACACCAACGAGCTGATATGTCACATTTGTCTGAAAAAAGTGGCGACGAAGAAGAAGGGGAGGTGCAGCAGAGCCTTGTTCTTTGACAATCCGCTCTTACTGAGGCTTTTGGTCTGCAAAGTAAATAGAAATAAAAGCGCCAAATGGTGGCGCTCAAAGACAGCTACATTGTCAACGAAATGCAGCCCTTCAATATGATTGAAAGCCAGAAATGTTAAAAATGTTTGACAGACAGTACGGATTGACTGGGAAAAAGTACATGTTACAAACATTTCAGGAACTTTACAAACTCCCTTTTGTTTAGGCTATAGTTTTTATTGTTGTTTTTTTTTGTTTTTTGTTTTTTCTTTAGAGACAGGGTCTTTGTTTTATTGTTTTTGATTAGTATTAATTATTTTCATTGACATGATTTTTTTCTAAAACAGCATCCATTTCATTTTCATTGTATTTTTTTTCTCTTTCTTGTTTGTTAAATTTATTATATTTTTTGTTTAATTTATTTCATTTAAAAGATCCTGACCTTTTAATTACAGTTAAATACTCTTAAGAAATTAAAGTTTCTTGCTTTTGATATGGTGTACTCACTTTGTTATCCCATTTATCATAATTACATCAACGAAAAAATGGAAAAACAAAAAATCAAAATAATATTGACAAAACTTGATGGCCTAGTAGTATCAGGTCATTTATCAGAACTGCAGATTAAGTCTGTTTAGCTTCCTGCTCAGATGCACGTCAGAAGTTTCAGTAAAGGTTCAATTGAGTCATACCTTGGTAAAAAAAAATGGTCTGCAATGCGTCTTAAATGTAAAAACATCATAACCATTCTCTTATTCTGCCCTTTATGTTTGAATGAATTATATTTTTAAGAGCCATGGAGGTCTTGGATAAGCTGGAGGTAAAGGCTGATGTATTACTCGATTGTTAGAACTGATCATACTAACATAGCAGGAGGTTTTAGGCTTCAGAAACCTGTGAACACTATCTTAATGCTTGTAAACAGTTCAATTAGCACTAATAAAAGAGAAAACACGGGATATTTACGCTTCTACGGGTAATAGAGAGACTATAACCGAGTTTTGAATTCTACTTTGTAAATGTTTAGATAACTGCACACAATTAGCTTCGTGTTTGAACTTGTTAAACATTAAATTTCTCACAGTTAGTCATATTTTGCTGTTACCTTGTCGGTCCCTGATGCTGCTGTAGCTCCTGAAGCTGCTAAGCTAACAGAGCTAACTCCGTCACGAGCGTATCAAATGCCCGTTAACGCTTCATTATGACAACATTAAATCGTCTCTTTTTGGATTATATCTTTGTAAGAACTAAAACTGTAGGAATGGTTAAACCTCTACATCAACGGAGGTTAAATTAAACGTATCGGAGAAGTTGTACATGTCAGTGTAAAGTGTGTTACTCAGCCCGCTAAGGTATCCCTGATGATCTGACCAATCATAGCGCAGGCTCTGAGAACGTGACCAATCACAGCTCGGGCTTTGACAGCCTGACCAATCACATACGCTGAAGCGTAGGGCAAGCGTATGTACAAATGCCCATACAAGACAGACTGTACCAAACGCGAGAGTGGAGAAAAAGAAAACAATTGGTGAAGGCACAAAGGGTGCTTTTTTGTACGAGGGCCACATTTTATTTTGTAAAAATGATCAGGGTCCATCAGCTTTCACTGAAATACTTTGTTTTGCAGTGAAAATGTGAATGCTTTATTTTTTAATTATTTATTTTACTAATATCTTGTCACCAAGTGGAGTCAAGAATACTTGTGGTATCATTACAGACTGATGAAATCCTACTTCACTAGTCCCTCAATGGTCTAGATACCAGATGATCAGAGTTCAGTTTGCTGCAGTGTTACATTCTGCGTCAACACACACTCCAGTTTTTAATGTGTGACAATGTAGCTTCTGGAAGCAACAGGCAAGGCTTTCAAGGCTCCAGATTCTTCACCTGTTGGACAGCAGGGGACTGAAGACTACCAGGTAAGAGTGTCTTTTCTTTGTGCTACTCTGCTGTGATTAGCAATTTAGGGATGCTTTGCTACTGCTGCCTGGATTGCAGGATGGAATGTTGCTCAACTTTTCCTAAATGGTGTGTCATGGTCCCTCTTTCTGCAGAAGAGAGATTTAAGGCCAAACCTTTTCACGAGTAGAACCTCTTCGAGTTTTTTCAACATCTCTACACCTCAGAAGTCTTTTGATTTCCCTCCTTTTCCTAACAGGCCCTGCAATCTACTCACCTGCTCCCACTTCTCATGTCAACCCTGCATTTACCTGACCTCCTCTGCACACCCACTCATCAGTTCCCACTTCACTCATCAGCCTCACAACAGCCTTCCCTCTGTAGTTATTGTTATTTCACATCATTACCTGTTGATTTGTGCCTTTTCTGTGTGGCTGTAGCAGTGAGATAGCTTCACTTCCAACTAGGGGTCTGTATTTGGGCACCTAGACCTCCTTTTCGCGTCAGTATCTGAGTGATTCTTTGATCTTGATACCTGAAGAGACACAGCCTCATCTCAGAACTCCTGGATCCATATTTTACTTCTTGTTTTGAGGCTCATATTAAAGTTTTAACCTCACCATAATTCTGACACTGAATAACTGGTTAGCTGAGCCATGTTGTGTCTTTGGAAGGTGAAATGTTGTAGCTTCAGGTTTATTTAACCACACAGAGCAGCAGGTGTTGGACTCTTCTCGGAGAGGTCGGTAAAAGTAAATGAGATCATGTTCACCTCTATGAATGACCCTGAGATGGAAGAGATAAGGTTCAGTATTGATGGAGACATGCTTCACTTCACTCCTGTCCTTCAGCTGTCTTTAAAGGTGGAAGTCGTACTTCATGTGTTGGTTTTACAAGGAACCCTTCAGATGGAATCATGTCTTCATTACCGACCCTGTTTTTATCACGGTTTTTCAGTTTGAATGAGCATTTCATTCAAAAAGTACAGCCAGTCTAACAGAAAATACAGAACAAAGACAAAGGTACTTCAGTTTTACATAATCTTGTCCAAATTGCTTCAGTCAACCCTGCCCCCAACATCCATCCATCCATCCATCCATCCTGTCCCGTTCAAGGTTAAGGAAGGACTGGACCCAATCCCATCTGACATTGGAAGAGTCATTACCAACAATCAGTTGAGTAGACAAGCCCCACAACCTGGATTCATGGGTGCCACGACAAACAATGGTTCATGGGAGTGATTTTTGTGCCCATGTAGTGATTTCCACTACAGAGCCACATCTTTTTTGTGGTTTTGTTTTGTTTTGATGCAGTGTTGCCTGTGAGCCTGAAAACCCAACCACATTGTATTTGGTTTTTGTCATAAAGGGGTGCACAGATCCAATCCTGGTACTGGGTATCACTCCAATACAGACTCAAACAGTTAGATCAGTTGTTGCTGACAAAGAGACCAACCATATAGCAGATCTATTCAACTCAGTTCTATACTCTTCTGTGTTCATCAACACCAGTTAGTCTGAGCTAAAATATTATAAAGGTAGAAAAGTATAGTGGCTTGTTTCACCAACAAACCTTTCAACTTAATTTTGTTTTATAAATATTTTGTTGTATTTTATTAAGCTGTGGAGCACAGACAGCCCGTCCATGCTGCAGACCACAGACATCCAGTCCATGCTACAGAGCACAGACAGCCGGTGTGTGGATTTGGGGTACATGTTGACATTAAAAGCAAAAACAACCCGGGTGCTGAGCTCTGTCGGCGCTTGAGTTGCACAAAAAAAACCCAAATCTCAAATATAAATAACCAATGATGGCTTAAACAACAAGAACTTTGGGGTGTAAAGGCCATAACCTTGACTCTGACCATGACTCCACCTTTTACCAGTTTCTAGATCAGGTGTAAATAAGTGGAAATTAGAATTTACAACATGACATTTTTGGTATTTAAAACACTGTCTAGAAGCAAATGGTTGTCATCACTTATGGGTGAAATACACAGGATGTGTCTGCAGTCCGTCTCCACTCTGTCACGGCAAAGGATCAGATAGGTTTCTATAATGCACGGCCAACCTATTTTTGCTGAACCCTGATCTGTGACCCTGTCGTACCAACCAAGTGTTTTTTTTCCAGAGATTTTACCAGTGTTCTCTCAATGGCCAGCAGAGCTAGACTGATTAAACGGCCTTGGCCTATTGTGTTGCAGGTGTAAGAATTGAGCTGCTTTAAACAGGAGAAGCTCCTCTCTACATCTGCAGGCTGTAAGTGTGAGTGACAGGGGGAGAAGCAGCTGTAGTTGTAGCTGCTTATTGGTGAAAAGACGCACAATGCTCGTCATTTTTAAGAAAGGTTAACTCACTGAGGATCAATAAAATCTCTGTATCAGTCCAGAACAACTGACTGTAAAACTCAGAAGATGCTCCGGTGGAGGGTTATACTTCAAGATCTCTGACTGGCTCATTTCACTGTCAATCAAAAAGGGATTCAGCCTCAGACAGATCATCCAATCATCATGCTGAAGCCCAGCGTCCAGGCCAGCCCACTGCCTCATAGACCCCCAGAGACGCTGAGCGTCCGATGGGCGGGACAAAGCCCAGCATTTATCCAATGACCGTCCAGTTTCCACAGTGGAACAACCCACTCTACGCTTCCCCTCTGAAGTCAGAAGACGCTCAGCGTCCGACTGTGTTAAAGTGCTGAGACTCTGAGGGGATGAATGAGAAGGAGGTGGAGCCAGTTACCTGTGATAGGAGCTGATTCTGAACTAAAGATGAAGGAATTCTAGCTCAGATTTTGTCAATGAAATGTACACACAGCAGAACATATCACCACTTTTTTGGAGACATTTTAGGGGAAGCTGAGCTTCCTTTGCAGTCTTAGAGCAATCGCCACTGTCCTAGTCAGAGGCACAGCTCAGGTCATGTGACTGACGAGCACCCTGTAGCTGTACTTGAAGCCCTTGCCACTTCCAATATGGCTGCAATTCCTGATTTGCTTCAAAATCCTTTTCAGAAACAGACCGGTGACATCAGGGAGACTACGTCCATTTATTAATTGATTAATTATACAGTCTATAGTGGAGCTCCTCAGTCTGTGACTCCACCTGTCTGTCAGTCATACAGCTTATCAGTCTGAACACACAGACGGGGTATTTGAGGCCGTAGCCTTCACACATGCTATGCACAGTTTATGAAATCTACCCAGAATGCATTACAGAACTCTGTTTTGTTATTTGACTGCTCATATCAAGAACCACTCAACAGACACTTCTGACCACTCTGTGATTCTCTAAACTGTTAAAATATGTCTCTTTAGCGAGAATCTCCTTTTTACTCTGATCTGATGTTCTCTTCTCTCAGCCCAAAACGTTAGCGTGTAGTAATTATCCAGCGTTTGTGACCTTTAAACCATTTGCTAAAAGCACTCATACAGCAAAGTGAAAACAAACCAAACACAATTTGAAGTCCTAATCCATCCCCGTGAATATTAAACAACCTTCAAGGTCGCCGAGGGGAACATATTGGCTAATGAGATACAGTAGAGGCCCGGGCAATCGCCGGCATTTGAATATGTTTGATCTTGCCCTGGCACATGAGTGTTTGTAGCCAGAGCAGATAACAGGACAGCCACAACCTCCAGGGTGGAACAAAGCAGAGACGCCGTCCACAGCAGGACCCAGGTTTCATATCCCCCCTTCGTCTTGTTATTGTAAATCCAAACCCCTCCCCCTCTGTAATGAATAGGACCGAGCAGTTCAAAGGCATGTTTGCTGTTAAATATAACTGTGACATTGCCTCACCTCATGTTCTGACATTATTGATTACAGCGTGGGGATGATGGTCTCAGAGGAGAAAGCACATGTTGTACACAGGGTTAGATGACCCCCATTAAAAAGCACATTTCCACTTTTTCCACACATTACTCCTTTATTCATGCACGTTTTCTGCTGCCTCTGTGTTTGAATACTCTCCAGGCTCTCAGATAAAAGAAATCCAGGATTACATACAGACTCTTGGTATTTGATTGTTAACTGTAGCAATTTTCTTTCATCTTTTATTTTTTTAATCTTACGGTTTCGTGTGTTCAGTGAGAAGAAGAAAACGACACCTCGGCAAATCATAAAGGTCAGTTTAATTTCATTCAATCAGATTTAATCCCCACTTGATGTCTGGAAACTCATTTTGATTTAATACAATCCCATTCAGCTCTGTTTGATTCTCACTCTGCATGAGAAAACCTTTGACCGTCAGGCTCAGCAATGTTTGGTTTTCTGCAGCTGTGTAGCTCCTTCCTGAAATATTTATTTTGGAGATTGCAGAAAAGGAAAGATAAAGGTGACCATACTGTCATTTTGATTTGTGTTACTGTTGTTGCTGATGGTGTCACACCAATGACGAATCTGGACGTTACAGTGATGACGATGGCAATTTGTGAATGTTTGTTTTTTTATTCATTGGTGATGTGACTACACCGACTCAAACAGGTACAAACAAAACATTGGATGAAACTTCTGAAAAATCTCCTCATGAGACAGTAATTTTTTTGAAATCCAAATTTAAGAGGTCTTTCCAAATTGTAGTGTTTCTGTTTCCGTTTTTAATTGCGATATTCAGGTTTTGCACCAGGGGTTGAGACAGGATTTCATTTTTGGCTGGGCCTTGAATTATAAAAGTAAGTAGGCTACTATTCAAAACGATACGGAGACTGATATACTACTGTTACTACTTGTGGTTGTTTTTTGCTCCTCTATTATTTTTCTTTGATCTACCTGTGATTGCTCTCCATGGTGCTGACCAAAGAGTAGCGCTGTAAAGCATCAGTCGGCTCCTTGCTTCAGCTTTGTCAGGAATCCCAGAAAAACAAAGGAGGAAGAAACCAAATGCAGATGTAACTTAAATATTTTATGAAACCAAACTCAAGAAACCCAAAGTCCAAACCAAAAACTTTGAGGAAAGAAACAAACCAAAAAACACGAGGAAACTCACTGGACGAAACCAAGAGGCATAAAAGACACGGGGCATGACATACGGAGACAGCTACAAAGAACCAACAAAGAGCACATGAAACACAGAGACTATATAGGCAGGGGTTCGATCAACACAGGTGTGAAACAAGACACAGGTGAAACACATGAGGAGCAGTCAACAAGCAGGGAAACACAGTAAAAAAACTAAACCAAGCACGGGGAAACTCAAGACAGAGACTAAATACATTAAAGACTCTGAAACACAAAAGATAACCACAAAAAGACATAGACATGACAAGAACCAAATCAAAACCACAAGGAACACATACTAAAGACAAAAACAGGAAACACAGAACACTCATTAAGAACGAAGATTAACCCAGGTGACACAGAAACACACGACAAGAACAGAATTACAAAGAAACACAAGAAGACTAAAACACAAGACCATGACCAGGCCTTCCATTTATTATAGGCTGTAAGAGCCACATCGTTAACCACAGTTAAATAAAAGATAAAAATCTATACTCTTCACAAAATCATTCTCTAGTCCTACGCATAAAACCTAAAGTCTAACTAGTTTTTTTTTACTCCAACAGGCCAAAGCGATCGCCAAACTCAGCTTACTTTTGAGGGAATCTAAGAATAACAAAAAAAGTGTGAAGTGACAAAATGACACAATGTAAACTGATTTACAAAAAGATAATTAAAGATGCTATGAGGAGGATCTGGTTTAATTGGACTGCATCGCCACCTTCTGGCCTGGAGTCTCCACACACTGTTGTAAATTACTTTTGGCGATGCGTGTCTTTGTTTTGGAATCAAATGGAGATCGGGTTGAAACAATTTTTTTTAGACAACTTTTTATTGGATACAACCTACTGAGTTAAAGTATTTATCAGTACAGTTACATAGCAACACGGTTTCAAATGTGACATCAGGCAAACGTTGCAGTAGCTAACTATATGTAGCGCTATCGGCAGCCCAGTACTCTGACATTTCCGTGGGATAACATGACAACAAATAAACACTGTCAGTTTGTAAGTAGTTTAGTAGCTGTTTATATTTAGCACAGCTAGCAGCTCGGTGCTCTAAGACGTGTCTGTAATGTGTAACGTTAGTGAATCCTGGTTATGTCCTGCCAGTCATCTACCAATCAGAGCTAACGTAACCTCACTCTTCATTTTATTGATAGACTCTCAAGTTTGAACAGACCACTGCAGAATAACTGCTGACTGTGGGTTGGAGTCAACATTAGCACAAACAGATAAGCTCCTGTGTTAGCCTTTAGCTCGTGCTCTATCTCTCTCCTGTTTAACTTTCTTCTGCTCTTCTGTTCTTTTTCTGTCTGACAGTTAGGCCACAGTGCCCACCATCACTACAAAATTAATCACAGAAATCGTTTTATCAGAGAAAAACACAGATCTCTCCTTCAACTACTAGACTTAGTCAGCTAGTGTGGTGTTGTCATAGAGAACTAGACGTGCTGTAAATCAATCCGGTCCGGCCCGACCCGATCAGAAAGCTAAGAAGTAGCATTTTAAAATAACATGTAACCTGTAATATTAGCACTCATTTTAAGTGTGGATTACGATCAGGCATATATCTAGAAGGGAGACTTTTTCAAGATCACTTAGAAACCCCTCACAGTCCGTTAAAAATGGAAATGGTGTAATGGAAATGTAACCAATGACTCCAAAACTCTGGAAACAGTATGTCAACACTGTTTTGTTTGTTAAATATATGAGCTGGCTCCTTGGGTCTGAAAGATCTACCCTAATTTAGTTTCACTAACTTTGGTGCAGTCTTATTTTTCTCCATCAAAATCCACACCTCTTAATTCAGAATGATTTGATTTAACTTTATTTCAACACAGTCAACAATTTAATCCCAGTCCTTTAATCCAAAACAACTCAAATCCATTTCATAGACTCACTGTACGGCCCAGAGATCCATTCAGGTAAACACTATTATAAAGTGGTAAATAGTGCTCTAACTTTGAGGTGGTAAAGATTTCTTTCTGTAACAAGGTTTCAGATCGATACCAGGCAGCAGCAGCTGGTTTTATACCTTCACTTTCTGCTCTGTGTGTAATCCCAGAGCGTCCATAAGCCACAAACCCCCAGCTGTGAGATAGCAACTGTGGCTTAGGGAGATTTAAGTGATGGTAAAAATGAGGCGGAGGTGAAATCGATACATGACTATTGAGGAGCCCAGATGTATGTGAGGGAGAATTGGTGCTGACAAAAAGTCAATCAAACAGGAGCGACTCAGGCGTTCAGCGAGGAGCTGAGCTGAAAGCTGAAAGCTCTGTGTCTAACCTCCTCTCTGGATATGACGGGAACATTCAAGGCAGGCGGTGTTTGTCTGAGGTGTTCAGAAACTCAGCCACAACCAGAGCGGGGTCACTGCCAAACCCCAACAGTGAACAAAGACTACCTGAGCAGGATTGTCCACCCCCTGTCCCCGACCGCCACTAACAGACTGCTGGTTTCAGGTGAATGAACATCAAACAGGTTGATTCTGACAAGTGGATGTGAACCAGGCAGACGCTCCCCGGAGAAATAGATGTCAGGGTGAGACAGGCGCCAGAGAGGGAAAGATGGATGAAGCGTGGCAAAGGGAGGAGGAGTGATTAAGTCTGGATGGCTCTGTAACACTATCAGTGACAGCAGTCGGGCTGATAGAGACGAGATGGGAGTGTGATGACTTCTGGGCTCGTTTCTGAAGAGGAACTGGGTCTTGGGTTTTGCGAAAACGGTGCTAACCCACATACATCTGTGGGGTCAAAACTCTTCAGATAACCTTAAATGTATAAAATATTTGAGGATAATGAATTTCACAAATCAATCCAGCTGGATTAACTTAATTTAAGGCCTGTGTCCACTGATGTTGACCTGATAGGTGTTATATTGGGGGAAATAAGTATTGAACGCATCAACTTTTTTCTCATCACATTTATTTCCAAAGAAGCAATTCAAACAAAATTTCTACCAGACATTGGTATTAACTCAAATAATCCACACATGAAAAGAAATCACAACGTTCAGGTCCATAAATAATGATTATGTGGAGTTAAGTACGATAACACAGGAAAAAAGTATTTAACACACTGAGACTCGTCTAATACTTAGTGGAGAAGCCTTTGTTTGCAATGACAGCTTCCAGAAGCTTCTTGTATGTTTGAACTAATGGCCCACACTGCTCAGGTGTGATTTTGGCCCATTCCTCTGCACAGATTGTCTTTAAATCTGGAATATTCTTTGGTACCCTCTGGTGAACCCTTTTCTTTATTTTTTTCCCACAAATGTTCAGTTGGATTGAAGTCAGGTGATTGACTAGGCCATTCTAACAGATTGATTTTCTTTTTTTGAAACCATTTGAGAGTCAACTTTGCCATGTGCTTTGGATCGTTGTCCTGCTGGAAGGTCCAGCCACGTCTCATCTTCATCATCCTGGTGGATGGCAGCAGATTCAGATCAAGAATTTCCCCATACACGGCTGCATTCATTGCTCCGTCAATTATATGAAGTTTGCCAACACCATGAGATGAGAAACAACCCCATGCCATGATGCTTCCACCTCCAAACTTTGCTGTTGGTGTAGTGTTTTTTTGGGTGATGTGCAGTGCCATTTCTCCTCCAAACATGGTCTGTAGTATGGCAGCCCAAAAGTTCAGTTTTGGTCTCATCTGACCAGACAACATTCTCCCAGTATTCTACAGGCTTGTCAAGATGCTGTTAAGCAAACTTTAAACCAGCTTCAACATGCCTTCTCTTGAGGAATGGAGTCTTGTGGGCTGAGCGTCCATAGAGGCCATGGCGGTGGAGTGCATTGATTATTGTTTTCTCTGTAACAATTGTACCTGCTGCCTCCAAGTCTTTCTGGAGCACTTTCAGGGTGGTCCTTGGCTCGTTTAGTACTCTTCTGACTATCTTTCTGACTCCCTGGTCAGAAATCTTCAAGGAGCTCCTGTGCGTGGCCTGTTGATGGTAAGGTGGTGCTGCCCTGCTGGCGACACGGACTCTGTTGTGGCTGCTGCTGCGTGTTGTTTGTTTTGACTGTTTTTATTGTTATAATCAGTCACTCTGTCGTCAAGTGCAGCGTTCTTGGCAAGTGCCTAGTGTGTCTTTCTTGGGGCACACAATTATTAGTAACAAGACGCAAGAGCAAGTGAGTTAGCATGACTAACTAGCATGGCTAACTAGCCTGGAACTTTTGGTCATACACATTCATACCCCCTCGGCGAAGCGGTGTGTGTCTGGACCATGTCAACACTTCTTTACTGGCTTTTACTCTTACTGGTGGCTGGCGAACTCCTATGCCAGGGTCTGCCACTCTCGCCAGCCAACAGCGATCTGCATCTTGTGTACTCGAGGGAGACTCTGCTCGCCCTCCGACACAAAGGGGACAGGCAGCCGGACTATCTACCGGAGGAGTTAAGGGGACGATCGACGGACGGCGGACCCCGCCGGCGGAAAAGGGGTCAGAGGGGGGGCGTCAGACAACGCATGCGACGGAGGGGTAACAAGCCTCCGCTCCCTTCTATTATTCTAAGTAATGTACGTTCTCTGGCTGGCAAAATGGACGAGCTACGTCTGAACACTCGTCATTGTTACGAGTTCAGGGAGTCCTGTATCATGGTTTTAACTGAGTCGTGGCTCCGGAAAGACATTCCGAACTCTTTCATCCAGCTGGAGGGTTTCTCCTGTGTGCGGGCGGATAGAGACGGAGCCTCGGGGAAATCTAGAGGAGGAGGTATATGTGTCTATGTGAGAGATAGATGGTGTAAACAGCTAACTGTCAGGGAAACGTCTTGTGATCCAGACCTCGAACTACTATGCATATCCATGCGTCCTTTTTATCTGCCCAGAGAGTTTGGGAATGTTGTCATCTGCGCTGCATACGTCCCCCCCAGCAGTAACGCAGTGCGAGCGGCCAATCGCATTGCAGAATGTGTGCACAATCAGCTCCAGCGCTCTCCAGGAGCCCCTGTATTTGTCCTGGGGGACTTCAACCACTGTCGTCTGGAGCCCTCTCTTCCTGGATTCTATCAGTATGTCAAATGTGGAACACGCAAAAACAAAGTTTTGGACAAATGTTTCGGCAACATCAACAGTGCATTCAGAGCAAAGGCTCTACCTCCTCTCTCCAACTCGGACCATCTGACAATTCACCTTATACCCACTTACAAATCCCTGCTGAAATCTAGCAAACCCCAGCACAAGTCAGTGCTGCAGTGGACTGAGGACAGTTTAGAGACCTTAAGAGGATGTTTCTCATGCACTGACTGGAGCATCTTCCATAATCAAGAACTAAATGAGGCAACTGAAACCATTACAGACTACATTAAATTTTGTGTTGACAGTATTGTCCCCTCAAAAAAGGTAATACACTTCCCTAACAACAAACCTTATATCACCAAGGAGGTTAAAGCTTGCATAAACAAGAAAAAACATGCTTTTAAAAACAATGACCGGGTGGGCGCAGCTGCTGCTCAAAAAGAAATTAAGGTGCTGCTACACAAGTCCAGAGAGAAGCATCGGGCTGTTATTGAACAGAGCTGCAGCTCCATGGACAACAAAAAACTCTGGGACTCTATGAAGAAGATTACTAACATGAACCCAGCAAAAAGACAGCTGATCACAATGAATGACCTGGACAAGGCAAACGATCTAAATGACTTCTTCTTACGCTTTGATACATATAACTCTTCACCTACGTCCTTAGAAGAGTTAGATCCTGTCTTTGATTACTCACACTTAGTGAAAATTGATCCTTGGCTGGTTCAGTCTGTGTTTAAAAAAGTGTGTAATAAAAAGTCTGTGGGGCCAGATGGCTTGCCTGCTTGCTTGTTAAAACACTGTTCATCTGAATTAACTGAGGCTTGGTGCCCTGTCTTTCAACTGTCCCTTGACAGCCACACTGTTCCAGCACTGTGGAAGAGGTCTACTATCGTTCCCATTCCTAAAGTGTCATGTCCCTCTGAGAACAAGGATTTTCGACCTATTGCGTTAACCTGTATTGTTATGAAGTGTTTTGAGAGAGTCGTTGTTGACATGATCAAACCAGTGATTTCTCCTCTTCTTGACCCTTTGCAGTTTGCATATAGGAAGGGTCGCAGCACTGAGGACGCAGTCCTTAGTGTGTCTCATCTCATAAGCAAGCACCTTGAAAACCCAAAGGCTTATGCTAGAGTCTTATTTGCAGATTTTAGCTCAGCTTTTGATACAGTCCGACCCCATCTGCTTGCCGAGAAGCTCCTCAACTTAAAGGTAAACCCTGTGATTATCAAATGGTTTTACTCCTTCTTGACTGACAGGTCACAACAAGTCAATGTAAATGGTACACTCTCTGCGGTTAAAAAAAGTAGTACAGGGGTACCCCAAGGAGCTGTGAGCTCCCCTCTCTTATTTACATTGTACACAAACGACTGCAGAGCCAGTCATCAAGATAACTTTGTCATAAAATTTTCAGATGACACTCTTATTCTTAGCCTCTTGCATGTTGATGGCTGCCCTTCTGTCTACCTAAATGAGGTTGTCTCATTTCAGGCTTGGTGTGAGGAACATCATCTCATTCTGAACACTAGCAAAACTAAAGAGATGATATTCGATCCAAGGGCAGTTAGATCACATGACCCTGTTTTAATAAGTCACAGTCTAATTGAGCAGGTGGAGTCTTACACATATTTGGGCATTCAGATAGACATCTTACTAAAGTGGGATGTGCATGTTGATTTCTTGTGTGCCAAACTTGCCCAGAGACTGCATTTCCTTCGTAGACTCAGATTGTTTGGTGTCAGTGAGAATGTGATGTTGACTTTCTATAACGCTGTTATGGGGAGCCTGATCAGATATGGGATGGCAGCCTGGTTTGGCTCCTTATCTGTTCAGTGCAAATCGAAGATCAACAAACTGCTTAAATGCGCTATGAAAGTGATAGGCAAAAAAGATTACCTGTCCCTTCAAACTACCTTTGAAAAAATAGTTGTCAGCAGGGCACAACATATTTTAAACGACCCTTCCCATGTTCTCCACTCAGAATATGAGTTACTGCCCTCCGGAAGACGGTTCAGAGCCAGTAGAGCGAAAAGTAATCGCTTCAAACTCTCCTTCCTCCCTACCTCCATAACTTTACTTAATAAACAATCAGCGGTGACATAACACAATAGTCTAGTGCATGAGCAAGAAGGGGGTTCTTATTCTTTCTCCCACCAATCTTTTAAATCTCCTTTTATTGGCACTGATTTTAACACTGTACCGGTTTGTTGTATTTATTCACATGTTGTGTCATTGGTGGCATGCCACAGCAAACACAGCTTTTACTCAGTTACTTATTTATTTACAACAGGCATGGTTTTGTATTTTAATTGTATTCTGTTGTCAGTATGAATGTACGTATGAGCGAATGTGCATCAGATGTGAGCAGCACTGCACTTTGTCCATGACAAATTTCCCTCCGGGGACAATAAAGTTTATCTTATCTTATCTTATCTTATCTTGTGAATAATGGCCCCAACAGTGCTGACTGGAATATTCAGGTGCTTTGATATAAGTCTGTAACCAGCTCCATTCTGATGCTGAGCAACAATCAGGTTGTGAATGTCTTCAGAGAGCTCTTTGCCTTTACCCATCATGAGGTGTGTGCTATTTAACTGCTTGGAGAAAAAAAACACCTTTTTTATGGGATCATCAATTTGCTCTAGCCCAGCTGATGTTGGTTTGCACTAATTGGAAGTTCAAGTTATAATTACTGACAGGTTTCAGGTGGTTTGGTGCATTTCCTTACCAAAGTATTCAGCCTTTCCATGGTGTGTTCAATACTTTTTTCCTGTGTCATCGTACTTTATTCCAAATAATCATTATTTATGGACCTGAACGTTGTGATTTCTTTTCATGTGTGGATTATTTGAGTTAATGCCAATGTCTGGGAGAAATTTTGTTTGAATGGCAGCTTTGGAAATAAATGTAATGATACTTATTTTCCCCACTGTACTTGAGCAAAACCTGCTGTTGAGTGTCACAAGCCCTAAGTGTCCAAAACAAAGAGGACGGAACTAAGGAAAACAAGACATGTTTACTTCTTCAAAAACTTCTCATTTAATGTGTTCAAACAGGACATTTCAGTAACATTAAAGGGAAATTCCACCAATTTAGCATGGCAAGATTAGTTATCTCTTAATGAGGAGATGGATTAGTTTGTCATCTTTGGCACCTGAGACGCAGCTCACCCAGAGTTTGAAAAATCATCCCAGACAATGTCAGCAGGCTTGTTTTGGCTCCAAATTTGAGGCTGTAATTAAAGCTCGTGCCAGAGATAACAAGTTTGATGAATGTGGCGTCGAGTAGTTGAGGTCTGAAAAATGGTGCTCTGAGTTATTTTTTGTTTCCTAGGTTATTATTTAGTTATTTTTCTGATGTTTTTGCTTTTTATTGATAAGAGCAGCTGAAAAAAGAAATAAACTATATTAGGCATTTGGGGACAACAATGGTGTATGAAGGAGAAATATAGGGGTACTTGCAAAACACCACCAGACCAGTAGAGGGCAGTAAGACAACAGCGAGAAAAAAGTCACCATAGAATGAGATAGACATATCTTCCCTTCTGAGCGTAAAATGTTGCACTGGGCCACTGGCATTACTCTGATGTACCTACCTGTAAAGGTATTGAGCATGCACGGCTCATGTGTCATGATGTGAAAGACTCAGGCCACTCCCTCTCTCAGATAAAAAAAAACAGACTGACTGTCATAAATCAGAATCAAAATCAGAACACTTTATTGATCCCTTCAAGGGGAAATTTCATTTCAGTTACATCCCTTTCAAGACATATAAGAAAACAAACATGGGGGAGCACAGAAATGGGATGAACCCAGGAGCTGCCAGCTACCAAGCAGTCCTTTGCGATAGAATGAAAAAACAACATTGGGAGAAAAGAGGGGGGGAAAAAAGGTCAATTCCAGACTATTCCCTACAGGGGGCGTAGTTTGAGATCAAGAAAAAAACAACAGACAAAAGCTCGAAGACTTGCACAAGTGTCGCTGCTCAGCCACGAGGGGGCGTGCACGCGGCCTTATTGGGCGCTAGCGCATTGCCCTCTACAGCTGAACTGTGACAGAGCCTTCAAAACCGTTGAGTCCAAGGTTGTGTGTGTGTACCAAGTGAGTTCATGTGTGTGTGAGTAAGCCCAGTTTATGTAGCGATATGGTTTTGAAATGTGACATCAAGCAAAATGTTGTAGTACCTGGCTATATGTAGTGCTATCGGCAGCCCAGAGCTACGATGTTTCTGTAGGCTAACGTGAAAAAAACTGAACACTGTCAGTTTGTACCGTAGTTTAGTAGCTGTTTATATTAAGCACAGCTGGCAGCCCGGTGCTCTGAGACATGTCTGTAACGTGTAACGTTAATAAATCCTGGTTATGTCCTGCCAGTCATCTACCAATCAGAGCTAACGTAACCTCACTCTTTATTTTATTGATAGACTCTCAAGTTTGAACCAAGGTTATAATAGTTAACTAAAATGAAACAAAAAACGAAAACTGAAATTTAAAATACATTGCAGTTAACTCAAACTAATAAAAACAAAAAAAGAAAACAAAAACGATAAGTAAACTAAAACTGTATCTTGTGTTCACAAAACTAACTGAAACTAACTAAAATTATACAGAAAATTCCCTTAGTTTTAGTTTCTGACAATGTTAACAGCCTTTAGGATTTAAATTAATCTGACACATTTTCCCAACCAGTTTTACGACAGTTTTCAGCAGTTGTCAGCGCCATACAGCACCATCATAGTGACATACTAAGACGTGCTTGTTTACTGCACTGACTGGCTGTGCGCTGTGCTCACACAAAACGTGGTGGAGCAATGAATCAGAGCATCTGTAATAGTTTAATTGCATGTGAGTCTGACTTTAATTGTTTTTAAGTCTGTCTTTCTTGTTAGAGTCCAAGTTTCTATTTAAGCTCATATTATACTGTTTTATATAGTTTTAGTTTATATTAATTTTACGTAATTTATGTTTAGATTATTTTTATATAATTTATGTATATTTTTTATACTAAGTTTATATTATTTTCTTGTGTTTAAGGCAGCAGCCAAAAGTTCAGTATCAGCATTGACTGAGCAGTGAGCACTATGTTGGACTTGAAAATAAACAGTATGACAAAATATTTACTCTGACCTTTTTGAATCCTGCACCTGGTTAATAAGGTATGAAAAACTAAAACTAAACTGAAACTAAACTAAAACTAAACTAAGCCTTGTTGCAAAAATCAAAACTAAATAAAAACTAGAATGCCTGCTCTAAAACTTATTAAACCTAAACTGTAATGGAAAAAAAATTCAAAACTAACTAAAACTAAACTATAATGACAAATCCAAAACTATTATAACCTTGGTTTAAACAGACCACTGCAGAATAACTGCTGAATGTGGGTGGGAATCAACATTAGCACAAACAGTTTAACTCGTGCTCTATCTCTCTCCTGTTTATCTTTCTTCTGCTCTTCTGTCCTTTTTCTGTCTGACAGTTTGGCTCGAGTCCACCATCACTACAAAATTAATCACAGAAATTTTTTTCAGCAGAGAAAAACACAGATTTCTCTCCTCACTACTAAACTTTGTCAGCCGGTGTGGTGTTGTCATAGAGACCTAGACATGCTGTAAATCAATCCAGTCCTGCTTGGTATAACCTATGTTGTATCTTGGTTTTTGGTGATATCTGAAGTCAAAACAGTTAAATACATTTTAATACTTCTTTTATTGGTGTATTTAGTTGTAAATGAAGGACAAAAGGACGGTGTCTCTGCAGCTTTACCTCTTCCTTCTGTTGTGAGCTCAGCCCTCCTGTTGGTGTTGTTGTCCTTGCTCCTGTGGAGTGTTCATTACCTCAGTGCCACCACTAATGATGCCAGCTCAGAGTCTCTTCCTGCAACCACCACCCCCCTCTCCTCCGCCACAGGGGTTGCCTCCACCTGGCGCCCCGCCACCAACGCTGCAACCCGGGGAGGACTCCAGGATTATTTTAGAAACAGGGGCTGTGCCAGTTTAAGGTGGAAAAGACTGAGAATTCACCAGAAACACACTGTGATTCTGTAAATAACAGAGGTGATATCAAGGTAACGTACAAATGAGACTTTTTAGACGGTGACGGGAATGTTAGTGTCGAGTTTAACCGTGATCAGTGACGGTAATTTGTTTTCAATCCAACAGAGACTATCAGGTCAGAATGATAACATCCTTTGCATTCTCTCTGCTGCACGTAATTCCTCATCGTTAAACTCCTGAAATGGAGCTGGCAGCTTTTTTTCTGGGAATGTCATTGTAAGTCAAAACAGTGATTATGTACGAGCACAAAAGTGAGTAAAATCCCTGAGATTACTCTGCAGAAGTCAGTGTTTTACACCAGGAGGAAGAAAGTGAAGAAGATAAGGCCTACGTTATATTTAAGATATTATACATCTACTACAAGAGTCGGCATTATTTAAAGACAAAGAGACAGAAAGGGATTTAGATAAGAAGAGGAAGACACTAGATAAAAAGATTAAAACTCTGCAGGTCGAAGAGGAGATCTAGTCATCGCAGCATTTATGACAGACGTGGCAAAAATGCAAATTTTAAAAGTTTTAGTGCAAAGGAGAAAGAATATCTAAAAAATTGTTAGCATACCTTCTTGTTGCACACTTCAAGGAAGACTCCAGTGTGATTTTTTGTTATTTAAGCTGTGAATACACACACATACACAGAAAAATCACATTGTTGTGAGCACGTCTCTGCACAGCCTCAGGTTACAGCACTAAACAATAATAAAGCTGTATTCATAGATTGTTTCACTATTTTGCCAGAGGGGCCGCCATCGTGCATCGAGAGTCTGCGTAGTCGAGCTATGAGCAACTCTAAGAGAATCTGAGTGGAGCTGGGTGACAAAAATATTCATTTATTTTTCTTCTGAGAGTCTAATGTCTTCATGGCTCTCCCTCACAACGTACTTTCCTAACCCTGAAAAAAACTAAACGAGAACAGCAGCTTTCAATCATTGTTAAATGTGACATAAAATCTTGTTTTAACCTCTGATAACTATTGAAAATGAAACCTTTCAGAAAAAAGAGGACTTGAATACAAAGCAGCCAAATAATTTAAAGCATAGCTTGTTTACATTCCCTACAGCTGAAAGGAGGAGGGGGGACGGAGCGCACTAGCGCTGCACGGAAGGACACATGACCAGTTAGCTAGGTCTGGATAAATGTTTGTATTTCCGAAGACTTCATGCACTTAAAAAATATTTTATGTAGTGTACTCTTAAACTGTGGTATTACTTTTTGATTTTAGTTCTTGTAGGCAGAGAAAATAGCCTTTGAATTTGGTACCGTCTTTCTCTGTTTGCGCCTATTTCCTCGTCACCATCGATTACAGTTTGTGTCTTACTGAGGGAGAGGAGACAACTTTCTACTGTATCTAATGTCCTTAGTGGTCACGTAGAGCTCATACAACCCCACTTCAAAAAAACTGAACTATCCCTTTAAGCCTCACTTCCTTTTTCATAAAGTTTTCTCCATAATTTATTTATTTTCTCAACAGCATCCTCACCCAAACTTTAACAGTGAAGCGTGAAAGCCCAGAGAAACCTTTAAAAAGAGATTAAAAGTGATAAAAAAGAATCAGTAACTTAATATAGCGCAGGGCATGACTTCACACAAACGGACAGCTCCGGGTGCAAATGTCAGCCACGCTTAACGTCCTGCAGTTTTATAATTGGAAAATCTGCAAGTTCACTTTTGAGTCATCATTTTTTGCAAGCTATGCACAGTCAGAGCTCACACACACACACTCACACACACACACTCACACATGCAGAGCTGATCTTTGTCAGCATTGATAACAGCTCAGATGAGGCTCTGTTTGTTTTAGCAGGATGGAGGAAGGATGGAGGGCAGCACTGAGGGCGCGTCGCTCATTCAGCTGAGTTTGGGGTTTTATACCCAGTGCATATTTATCATCCACAAAAATCCCCCGACTGATAGCAATTCCAATCACTGTGTGTGTTTAAGACTTTGTTATGCAAATGCAGTCGAGATTCCCGGGCCCTCGGGGTCACACTGCTCACGCTCCAGCGGTTTGAGTCATGATGCGGCGCCGGCGATGCCCAGATCTCGTCCTCTTTCTCTCTCTTGACAAGAATCTACAGATGCCAGACTGCTGTAACCACGAGGCAACAAACAAAAATGACTGATTATGAAAGTTAGCAGGATTAAAAAAACAGACAGACAGAAATATGCATGTGATTCAGGAGTAATCCCACAGGGCTTGGGAGGGAAATTTCCCCCGAGGCGCAGGATAATTAAAGTGAAAGTGCAAAATACATAATGAAAAAGACAGACTAACTCAGCCTGCTGATTCCAGAGTGAGAAATTATGTCAGTGAGCACGAACACATCAGTGATGTGCTAAACACTGAGAGACAGTCGTGATGAAAGGAAAACTCTCACTGTGTGATGTTGGAGCTTGACTGGAGGAGAAAGAAAGTAAACAACTTCTTCTGCTGGAGTTTTTGTTACTTGTTAGCAAACATAAATCCAAACTGGGCTCCTCCTCCTTGGCTCAGTGCCAGCGGCAGCACACACCCACTGCTTAAACCGTGACTACGTGAACACACTCACTATCCCAGCAATCACCTGCAGCATTGAGGGTCTACATGGGAGAGACTCAAGAGCTGTGCACTTGATTTAGCATGTTAGCACAAGCTAATCACAGGTATTTGACATATACCTGGTTAGCAGAAAGCTAACTTGCGTTGCTCTTTGGCTGAGCTGCTCTCCAAGGTCCTGTAAGCGAGTGAAAGTTGAGCCAAAGCTTCAACCTTGTTTAGGAAAAAGTTTTATCTTTTTGGCGTTTAGTTTCACTTTGGTTGTGTTTTTCTTCCTCTGTGCTAAGTGGGGCAGACCGAGCGAGTTTGCTGTTTGCCCAAACTTCACCGTAAGGCATTGATAGCACTCATAAAATGGCAGAGTGTAGGATACGTCCTTTTGTATTGGACCCCGAGTCAGACCCGGACGGTTCTGCAGCTCAGGAGGAAGAAAATCCACCTGGACACAGATCATCTCAGGACGCTTCAGTGTGGTGAGTCAAACCGGTACTGTAACATGTATAGTTTATACGTTTATAGTCGGCTCTTGGTGGGTGTATCCCTCGGTGGCGGTTGTGTGACTAACTGACATCACAGAGGAGGAGCTGCTTTATCAGATTACTCCAATAAAAAGAAAGGATCCTTGTGTCGTCATGAAGGTCGAAATCTCGCGGCCAAATGGCAATGACCTATTTTCAGAGGCATCAAATCTCGTTCTAGGATATCAGAAAAAACACAATATCTCATTTTTTGAAAATTCAAGGGGGGGTAAGGTCTTGTTTTCAAATTTATTAAATTATATGTAAGTATTAAATCAGGGATCAGCATGATATGTCCCCTTTAAAAACAAAATCACAGCTTCGCTGGAGGGAAAAAAAAAGCAAAAACATCTCACAAACTAAGGCAGACACTATGACGAGACATGACATGATGACTGGCACAGGACAGGGGAAAGACGCAGAGTTAAATACATGAGGTAAAGGGACACAGGTGAAAACAACAAAGAGCAGGGATGACAAGCACAACGGCCGGACATGACGTCACCTGAAGTGAGAGGAAAGACCAAAAACAAAACTTGATAAGATCAACATGAAAGACAAAACTGATGAAACAAAAAGGTGACTTAAACATAAAAGACAAGATATGACGGTAAACAGGTTTTATGTTGTGTTGATTCTGGCGACCCCTGTGGACAAAGTCAGGACTGCGTTTCCCACATGCACCATCGCCCACTGTTGTAAAATGTTGTAGTCTGTGCTGGAAGCAGATAAATCTAAGCTAACAAAACAATATTTCAAAAGATAATCATCCAAAAATAAAGAAAACTCCTTCTTTTTGCTATTTTATGTCTTACTGCCAAAAGAATCAGTGAGTTTGAACACAGGAACTAATTTCTTATCTCGTTGCTGCTTATCTCATTTTACTGTGTAAGTCAAAAGTCTTCGCTATAGGAACCAGAGTGTTTCAAAAGCAGTGAAAAAGTCCTTACTGCTCCTTTACAGTCCAAATCAAACAAAAGGATGTCGTGTATCTCACAGAGCTGAAATGGTGCCGGTTGGAAAATTTACCTTCTGAGATTTACGGGAACAATGAAGCGACCCCCAAATCAAGTCGTGATTAGAGAAGAGTGGGTGATGTAAAATGAAACAGAGGACAAGGTTAAGTTAATTAAAACTTAAAAGCAAATTAAAATTCTTCTGAATGTCTTCTGATTCACCTCCCAGCATGCCCTGCTAACCCCTGCTCTGCAGAGGAGACGAACAGAGAGACAGAGACGGTGAGACATGACCCCAGAACATGCAGCCATTCATTCTGTGACTTGGGTAATTATTCTGACATCGCACATCAAGCGTGACAAACTGTGACAGCCTGAGACGTTCAGGACCCACAGTGTTCGCAACATGACGGAGAAATGAACCTTGAGATAAAGACAGAGACAGAGGCAGAGACAGAGGGAGTGGGACGGAGGAGCGGCGGGAGCAAAGAGCCAAACAGCAGCAGCAGGGCAGCAGTGGGCGAACTACGAGGAGGTGAAGTGGACATAAAGAGGATGAGGAGGCTGCTGCAGCTGATGGGGGAGGGAACAACAGGACATGATGTGCTCCAGTAAAGGCTATGTGGGGGGAATTATGATTCATTGAAAACACAGCAGGAGGCCCGGCCCACCTCCACTGCTTTGTGCTTTTATCTAATGTCAGAGGCTGCAGAAACAAACACACAGGAAACCCGCCGTGATGCTGTCCGGCTTTGTTTTGAAAGCTTTCTGCAGGAATTCTTCATATGATGCCTTCACTGCTTCTGTTAGATCATCCTGACTCTGCAGGGTTTTCACTGCTGCAGATTGGTCCACGTGTTTTATTCTGTTAAAGCCAACATTTTTTTAATTTAAAATGGACATAAAATCCATACTGGTAGATAAACTTACGATTTGTTTTGTTTCTTCAATCATACACGATGAAAAATGACAAACAAGACCGACCAAGACTCAACAGTAGAATCAGCTGTTTGGCATCAGTAGAGAAGACTTTGGCAAATTTTTCATGGGTACCACCCACATCCTCAGCTCTGCTCCTCTCCCCACAAAGGCACATCCTTTACAAATGTAGCTCCATTTAAAAGAGATAAACACGCTTTACAACAGTATAAGATTTAGGGCCAATCCTCAGGCCCCGTTTACATGACAACGTTTCATCTGAAAATGCTAAAACGCTGTAGAACGCTGTGAAAAAAAATCTACTGGACTGTAAACGCTGCAGTAAGCATGCCAGGCCTGTAGGTGGTGTCATAACTGTCTTGTCCCGAAACCGCTTTTATGAGATCTCCACTGAAGTAGAATTGAGCTGATCATCTGGTGTATTGGTGAATGCTAAGTTAAAAAGTGGAGCAACAGATGCACAATTTGTAAAAAGACAGTCAGCAGATTCAGCAGATTGAGCAGCACAAGCACAACACGGTAGTCCACCGTGCTCTTGCGAGGCGGAGTGTGACGTCAGCGTTTCCACTGAAAACTCCGGCTTACTGTTTACACAGATCGGCATCAGCAGCGTTTCAGAAAAAAATCCCACTCTGGAGGCTGTTTTCAAAAGTTTGCGTTTTAGGTCGGCTGAAACGCCGTTTTCGTGTAAACACATGGCTAAAACGCAACAAAACTTTTGTGTTTCACCCTAAAACCGTTGTTGTGTAAACGGCCCCTCAGTCTACCCTTTAGCCTTTGGTTTTGCACGTGTAGTGAAGAGGTGTCCCACACAGCGCTTAAAACAAAGATATGCTGGGACCTCACTTGAAACCAAAGGGTTTAACAAATTTCCTATGATGTTGATGTTTTTTTATAAGATGGCCAATACTTTGCTACTTTTTCAAAACGCTCATAATAACCATGTAGCTAACGGTGATACTAGGGTTGAGCCAAAAGAGGTGTGTCCCGTACAGGACGTTGTTTGTCCTGGCCTCATAGGTAAAGGCAAGATGCATATATTTTTTCTCTCTGTGCGCCATGCATTGTGTGTCTGGCTGCCTGCTATGGCCGTGCCAACGGTCGTGTGACCCAGTCCCTGTCATAGACAGTGCGTGCGCGCTGTACTGTGTAGCGAGCATATACTGTATAGTAGCGAGGGACTAGCCCCCCCCCCCCCGTCCCGTCCTGTATCTCTCTGCCTCAAAGTTGGCAACCCTAGGTGATACAGTGAGATAGCTAATAATAACTAAACAACAATCATCATAAAGATGCACATGCATCTTGACTGCTCGTTTAGCTCCATTCATTCAGACAAGTTAGCGTTTTTTAAAGTCTAAATTTAACCTGTTATCAGCATCAAAAGGTACGGTTGTTCTGTGGTCAGTTTCTAGAAACGGTACTATACAACAGAGACAACGTCTATCAAGTTTTGACCGTCACGGAGCAACTGGTGTGTTTTATAGTTAATAGCGACCATGCTAACTGGGTGACTCTCAGCCAATAGTATCAGTGATTAACGGCTGAGAGTCACCAGTTAACAGGGTCACACTTTACACTGAAACATCAGCAACGTCTGCGGGTAAATAATTAACTCTGGACGTAGTTTTCTGGTTCTTTTATTATGAACCTGGTCTCAGACTCAGCAGGATAACGCAGTCATGAGCATCAAGTGACAGTTGTGTGTTTAAATTCCTCTCTGGGTACACGCTGGATTTCTCCTCTAAAAACTTCTGTCCACCTAATATCTGTCTACTCACTGCTATTTCACAAACCTAGGAGACGTTTACCATTAGTAAAGTGATGAAATTTAGTTTAAAATGTGTTTTTTTGTGGTTAACTCCTCCACGTCAGTTGACAAACCGTTAAACTCCACAGTGCTTCTACATCCAAGTGGCCCGTGCAGCCGGCGTTGTTGATAAACAAATAATCTGTCTATATAAACATTGAATAATACTGTATATAAGGCAGATTTATTTCCACAAACACTAGTCAGAAATTCTAAATAAAAAGAATCCAGGAGGAGCTTAGTTACTGCTTACCCCTGAACTCAGAATTTCCTAATCTACAAATAGTGCTGTCAGGCGATTAAAAAAATTAATCTAATTAATTACAGGATTTGTAATTAATTAATCTAATTAATCGCATTTTAATCTCATATCTGCTTAAGGTCCCAAAATAAAGATTTTGAATTCCAGGACATTAAAATTACATTAAAAGACATTTAAAAACATTTAAAAATAAGGTGGGATATATACAACACATTTTTAGGTACCCTGAGGCATAAGGAACACATGAAAAAAGTTTTAAGGTTCTATCTTTACAAAATCTACACAGTCCTGCACTTAAGATAAGCTGATTTGATTTTTAGGACGGTTTTTGCTTTTACTCAATGTTGACTTGATTTTCACTGCAATATGAACTTCTATACTTCTATGAGGTCAGGAGAACCAGGGCTAAAGGCTAAAAACTGTGAGGAACTATGTACAAAACACTTAATTCAAGTCTTGGGTCAAAGAAAAGTGAAGTATTTTCAGTTTTACATGCTCTGAACTCACAAACTGTTGCTGATTGGTGCAGAGCAGCCCCAAGCTGAAACATGACACCAGGAAGATGGAAGCAAATTTACAAAGAATTCTTTAGATTTAAATACAGGACATTTATCGATTATTCAGGGCTTGTTTTATGCAGCAAAGAGTGTAGAATTATCTGTTCTTTTACAGAATTGATCTAGAGCAAACGGTTGATTTTCTGCAGATTTTCAAAAAGGACGTGCGAATAAACGTGATGTGGAAGGCAGTCACAAATCACTCTAGCTTCCCTCCCTCCGTTTTTTTCACGTGTGATACATTCAGGGACCGTTGGAAATTTGAAAATCTGACGAGAACACCTCTTTTTCCAAGTAGGACACACGGTTTGTAAATGCCAGACATTTAAAAATAAGTGTGTCTTTGAACGCCCCGCGGGTTTGGGATCCAGATTAATCTGCGTTAATTTTTATAACGCGTAAACATGCGAGGTAATTAATTAATCTAATTAACATGTTAAAATGACAGCCCCATCTACAAATAAACATGCCTTGCCTTGCCTTTACCGTTGGCTGAAAGTCACCAGTTAGCATGGTCGCTATTAACTCCAAAACATCGGCTGTGCTGTAATGGTCAAAACTTGACAGAAGTTGCCTCTATTGTGTAGTATTGTTTCTGACAACTGCCTAGAGAACAACTGTATATTTTTATGCTGATAACAGGTTAAATTTAGTGTTTAAAAAACGCTAACTCATCTGAATGAATGGAGCTAAATGCTGCTTCTGTGGTTAAGATGCGTGAGCGTCTTTATGATGACGTAGACTGATAATCCCTCTATACAGAAATACTGCTGTAACGTTTTTCTGACTTGGCAACTGGAACGCTGGATTAATGAGGAGCATGTTTTAGGCCTGTGGGAGTTCCTGGAGAACTGGGAGCCAAACTGGTGAACTTGTTAAAATGCACCACATCATGTTACCACTCTTCGTATTCCAGTCAGCAGCTCTGGAAAAATCCAGCATCAGGCTGTTCTGAGACTTTCTTTAGAGATGGATAAGTGCCTGTGAAAAGGAGTCAAGGCCGAGCAGGGAGCGCCTCCATGTGTCAGGACGAGTACGAGCAGCTGCAGCCAGATGACTGTAAACACACCCATGTCTTCAGGATTTCTTCTTCTTCTGGTTTTTGCATTTCATGTTGGTTTGTGTTACGGAAACGAGCTGAGCTGGTTTGGTTTCTTCACTGTAGCGCTCAAAGCAGAAACACCTTTACAGATTCCTCAGCAGCTACAGGCTTTTTCACATCATGTACCTGACTTTCTCTGAGAGAAACAACCCCTGCTGCTCGTCCATCCTCCTCTTCATCCATCACATGAGAAAATCTGAGCATGAGAAGCAGCGGCTGTGGGGAGTGTTACTAATAAGGTAGCTTTCCTCTCCGGGCCTCTGGTGAATACTAATGACCAGCAAAACTAATTCTCATTAAGCGGACTAACGGCGAGCTGCTGGAGACGTACGGCGAAGCTTTGAGTCTGCGAGCTGGAGAGGAAACTTGACATTTGAAGGAGGCTGATAGGAAGGAACAAGAACAAGCGTTCCCTCCAGCAGATCCTCTTTCTGGAAAGGATGTAAGGTCAGACAAATTTAGAGCCTTCTGTTTATACACAGACTGCTCGGCCACTGTTTAACACCTCTCAGCTAAGTTGTGTGGGCCTTTCACGCGAGCGTGTGTGCGTGCATGTGTGCAGAAAACAGACGTGCAGTTTTGTCTGCTTTGCAGTGGATGTTTCTGGAAGGATTATTGATTTTCAGCTGTGCTGTTTTTTTCTCCTATATTCCTTTCCTGCAAAAGTTCAAACGAACAAACAAATCAATGTTCTGCCTGAAAAATAAGGAAGATAAAACGATGGGGCGCTGATTGTAAAGCTGCACACACTGCAAATAACATTTCTCCACATTTAGCTCCAAAACATCACTTTTCTGCAGATTTAGAGAAATGTCCTGATTCTAAATATTTATGTAACATATGATTACCTTTAAGGTTCACTTATAGCATAAACGTAAGGATAACATAAGAAGACAGAGATACAGTTTGTATTGTTTTATAAAGGAAAATAAAATGGAAATGAAATAAAAACAAAATAAAACATATCTCCTAAACAGTTTTTTTTCAGTGAGTTCACTTAACTCTTCCAACCCCAACAATCAACAAAAACTTAAAATTAAGATTAGTTTTCTCAGTTATGATTGTCCACAGGATTTAAAGTCCATAATACTTAAAAAAGAAAAAAAAAAGGTTTTGTTTTCTCCGGAACTTCTGTGGAGTTCCTCAAGGTTCCGTTATCGGTCCCATCCTTTTCTTCCTTCTATCTCCTTCCACTTGGCTTGATTTTAAAAAGCACGGCACATCCTACCATCTGTACGTAGTCGAGACACAAAGCTTTACCTGGAAATGATAGCAGCTCTCTTAAAGGGATAGTTCAGATATTTTGACATGAACCTGTATGGCAACCTCATCTGTAGTTACGTGCATCAGCGCTGTCTTACCCCTGTCAGCGTCCTGTGACCCAAGATCTGGTGCGGTTTTAGTCCAGACGAAAGTAGTCTGGCAACATGGCTGGGGTCATGAAAATAAAGCGTTTGATAAATTTGCATCACAAAAAAACGTAAAAAAGTCAGACTCCGTTATCGATTGGCACTACTTTCTGGTGAGTATCACTGCGCTGTGCGGTGCATCCAGCTGCCCAGCGCGTTATCACCATCATAACAACTTAAAAAAGTTAACAATAACCTGTCTGACTACGACACTGATGAAGATGACATTATATTTAGCAAAGAGCCAAGGGGATACCTATATGAACCCGAATATACTGATGCTAAAATTCGTCAGATGGAGTTAGAACGGGTAGAGAGAGACGATCACAGTCATGTTGCTCCTGGAGCCACAGCTGGAGCCGTGAAAGAGAGAGAGAGTGACAGACAAATGGTGGTGCACTTGTCAGAAGTGTGAAGTCATGCCGACAGAGGTGGAGTGCGACTGCTGCCACGAATGGAACCTCATCATGCCACAAATGCAAGATGTAAGCAAAATATTTTGAAATTGTACCTCAATATTTATAAATCTTAGCAAATATCTTGAAATCTTTTCAGAAGATTTATAAATCTTTTCAGAAGATTTATAAATCTTGACTAAATATTTAGAAACCTTGGTAAATATTTAGAAACCTTTGCTTAAGATTTATAAATCTTTGATAAATATTTAGTCAGAGCTAAATATTTAGAATGAAAACTAAATGTTTAGAAATGTAGCAAAATATTTAGAATCAGGACATTCATTTATAACATTTATAAATAACATCCAACCTTTAAATATAGCATTTAACCTTGCAGAGCAGATGGGCCTGCCTGATTCAGTTTCTGAAATCCTGCAGATCCATCTTGCCAGGCTCCATTGACCAATAAATTCACTCCGATAACTCAACCGGCCCAATCAAAGAAGAGCAGCGGGAGCGGCAAGCAGACGTGACCTCAGCAGACTTTCCTACTTGTCAGCGTTCCTTTGATTCTTAAGTTAATTTTACAAAAACTGCAGCAGTCGTCTGACGCCATTATCACAGCTGTTTCTCGTGTTCTTGTAGTTGTTCGTCAATTGTTTCTCAGCAGCGGCGCACACAAGCTCAACATACCGTGTCTTGATGTGGATTGGTCTGTGGTGAGTGTGTCAATCAGAACAGTCGTCCAATCACCAGCTGCTGATTTTTTTGAAGGTCATGTCTGAAGCCATGTCTGTGAATAGCATGATGCTACTCTGCCTTCTAGTATTCCCTCTGTTGCTGGGTTAGCACAGCTAGCTCGTCCATCTTATTGGAGATAGATCTTACGTTCCCAATAACGATGGATGGAAGGACAGGTGAATGTCGTCACTTCTTAGCTCACAACTGAGAACCAGCACGTCGTCCTCACCTCCTTCTCCTCACCTTGTGGGAAACATCTGGCCTTACACCAGTTAGCACTGACATGCTACAGGCTGCTAACAGCTGATTTCACATGTAAACAATGCAGCCATGGTTACATGTAGGATCTCCAGACAAACACAGGAGAAAAGTAGAGAGAGAGCTGCTGCAAAAAGTAGCCATAGCCAACAGGATCTCTGCAGGAAATCGGCAGAAAAAGTGATGTTTTGGAGCTAAATGTGGAGAAATGTTATTTGCAGTGTGCGCACCCCGTAGAAAATAACCTCTGAGCTATTTTTGCTCACGTTTGGTGCAATTTTATCCCAATCGTAGCTCCTTCCAAAACATGTGGACTCATGATGGCTGTATTTTGCTGTTCCTCTAAAAGCTGCTGTAAAACCAACCAAGAGGAGTCCATTTAAGGTTCAGCGAAGGGAGAGATCTCTCATTCACGCTGCTGTGGAGGTCTCAGTCGATGCACTGCAGAGAGCGATGGATGCAGCCGGGGTGGAGGACATAAATAATTCAGCAGCTTCTCCACAGTGAGCCCTGGATTCCCATCCTCCACCCCGCGGGCCCAGAGGACCCACAGCGGGCTGCGCATGCACTGGAGCTGCTCTCCACCCAGGAAAAAGACCACATGGGAAGACCTGGGAAGCTGTCGGGGAATTCAGCTGCTTTCAGGGGACTGTCGCTGCACACCCAAACCCGACCTCCTGAACGCGTGCAAAAAGGAGTTAAGGCAGAAATTAATGAGGGGAGAGTGGAGTTGTATCAAAGTTCAGGAGGCGCACAAAGCTAACTCATCATATGTAATCTAAAAACACCAGCTGAATGCTGAATATGCTAATGTGATGCCGAATAAAACTGCAGCCTCAGCAAAAGGAAAGAAAACTTAATGCTACGACACATAAAGATTAAATAGAAGGAGACGGTGATGAAAAACCTTTCCTGTTTCCTTATCTCTGTGTTTTTTAGACTAACACACACACACAGACACACACACACACACCAGTGTTGCTTGCGTCTCTTTTCAACCCAGACGGAAATTTGTAATTAACTTAAATAAATGGCAATATCCGCTCCATCAGCTGCACCACAGAGCAAGAATCATGAATCCTTTTTAAAATGTGCAAAGTGCCTCACACACACATAAAGAAGCATAATTACATCTACAAGCCCAACATGGAAATCATCATGTAAGTCATCCAGTGTCTGCATGGCTTCCTAAATCTGTCATCAAACCATTAATCCCTTTCAAAAACACATCCCACACAGTCAAAGAGAATCTAATATTTACATTTCTGCCCCTCTTTTGTTCGTTCATCGACATGTTTCTCGAGGCTGGCTGAAAAAACGAAGGAGCCGTTATCAGATACTTTAGAGCGGCTGGTTGTGTACGCCAGCGCACACACATGTGCCAGGCTTCGAAGCACAGAGGGAATCAGCATTGGTGATATCCCCAGTGACACAAAAGTGCTTTCAGCAGCAAGATAAGCAAAAATAAATTCAGAGATTGGAAAACGTTAAAGAAAAAAGGTCTCAGCGGATAATGTAAAGCTGTGGTTTCTTGGGCTCCCTTTTTATAGAGTCCTCGGCTGCAGGAAGAAGGCACCTTCTAGCAATTTCATCTGTTTCTTTCTTATTGTTCCACACACGCACTTTAAGCTCTAATTAGACCCCTTAACATGCTAAAAAAAACTCATCAAAATTGGCACACACTCCACAATCACAAAAAATGTTGCTATAACACCAAACATGTCCCCCAACATCCCATAATATTCCCTCTAACTCCACCTAGGCACTCAAAAACACACTAAAAAGGCCCTAGCAGGCGGTAGGGATGTCGTAGAGAGATGAAACCAACGGCAAAATGTTCGTCTGATTGAGACGCACAAAAAAGGAAAAAGTATTTTTCGCTTATCTTGAACAGGAAGCCGGCAATATGCCTTTCAAAATAAAATTTCTACACTTTTTTACCCTTTCTGCAAAAATCATCTCCTCTGAAACCATGAGTACTATCGGCTTGAAATTCACTCACATGACAGACTAGACCCTGTTCTACAAAATTTTTGCAAGAAGTTGTTATTTTGGACCCGGTTTTCAAATGGCAAGCCCTCAAAGTCGGTGAACACTCTCAGCTCCCTCCATGTAAACAGGTGGGATTTTTCATTCCTGACCATGAAGGCTGCAGATTTGGGCCTCTTGACAAAAAAGTAAAACTTGTACAGCTTTAAAAATGACATGAATGGATTCCTGACAAAATTTCCTACAAAAATATCATATTTTTACACAGATTAGGTCAGCATTCTGGCCTAAATGAAGAGTTGTTTGTAAAGTTTTGTGAATTTGAATCCTCCCTCGCAGCTGCTGCTGTTCCGTGATGATGTCACACTGATTAGGAGTTCCGTGATGATGTCACACACTGATTAGGAGTTCCGTGCAGCTGGTCATGTGAATCAGCAGAGGAAATAATACATTGTATCAACTGTTATAGCACTAAGAGGGGCAGAAAGGGATGAAACCCTGACAGTGGAGGGGAAATAGGTATGACAGACTGGCAGAAGGGATTGGCAGGAGTCCGAGGACCAGTCTAACGCTGCCTGCAGCTTTAATTGTAGATGTTTCTTGTGTTCCTCCATGTCTGTATCAGTCAGAGTAATCCTTCAGTTTTACTTAGGGTGTTGATAAATGATGTTGTCTTGTATTTTTTTTTCATGTGTGAGTCGGTGACTTTGTGAGTTACTGAGTTAAAGGTGCTGTTACCATTCTGTCACTGTGGATAAATAAATTTCTAGATACATTTTCTAGATAAATGTCTGATCATAACCCTCACTTTAAAATGCGATTAACAGCGCCAATGAATGTTATTTTAGAATGCTACATTGCAGCTTCTTTGTAGCTTCCTGAGGCACATCTAGGTCTCTATGACAACACCACGCTGGCTGATGAAGTTTAGTAATGAAAAGAGAGATCTGTGTTTTTCTCTGCTGAAAATGATTTCTGTGATTAATTTTGTAGTGATGGTGGACACTGGAGCCTAACTGTCAGACAGAAAAAGGACAGAAGAGCAGAAGAAAGAGAAACAGGAGAGAGATAGAGCATGAGCTACAGGCTAAAAGGGCAAAACTGTTGGTGCTAATGTTGATTCCAACCCACAGTCAGCAGTTATTCTGCAGTGGTCTGTTCAAACTTGAGAGTCTATCAATAAAATGAAGAGTGAGGTTACGTTAGCTCTGATTGGTAGATGACTGGCAGGACATAACCAAGATTCACTAATGTTACACATTACAGACACGTCTTGCTACGCATGGACGGCTGCTAAACTACTATACAAAATGACAGTTAGCTTGTTGCCACGTTAGCCTATGGATACATCGTGGCACCAGGCTGCTGTCACGTTTTAAACAACAGTGCTACATAACTGTACTGATAATATCTTTCGCTAATTATGTCCATTTGTTGTTGGAGTCAAGCTAAACTCGATCTGGTTTTGACACGGTTTGCTTTATTGTGAAAGTCAGGGGGTGTTTTTTAGGTAGTTTCTGTGCACAACTTCCTTTCCCACTTGATCTTCCCTACGCTGAATTGACACGCCACAGCTCCTGCATCCAGAAATGATGGGTAACCCCCAATTCACACATACATTGCTGGCCTGCGCTGCAGAAACGCGTCAGTCTTTGCAGAGCAGATCCTACCAAACAGGAAATCAGACACAAAAACGATCAGAGCATCCAAAATAAAGCTCCATGTTCTGGCTCCTGATTGTAAATTTCGTCCTTGTTTATCAAAACTTCGTCACTGGCACATGACCAAAAGTCATCAGCAGATCAGCACCAGAGGAAATCTGACGTTTTGGAGGAGGAAAAGTTCATCTTGGAGGTGAAAAACTTTATAATTCTATACGACGCAACACATTCTTTCTTTAAGGACACCAACAGAAAGGAGAAGGCATGGACAGAAGGAGCGGAAGTTTTGGGAGGACCAGGTGAGTTCAACATGCTAATTAATCACCATGAAAGTCGGTTGTCGTTGGTGGGCGCTCGAGTTTAAGCATCCAGTGTGAGTCAACAAATTGGCGTGAAGGAGCAGAGCTGGACCAGGGATGCATCTGGTGTAATTCAGCCGTAAAAGATGGACGCACGTTCTTGCTACACTTGGGAATTGATCAAACCCAGCCTCTTGTCCAAATATGGTCTCTTCTGGTTCCTTTTTGCAGGGACAAAACATTGCTTTGAGATCTGAAAACAACCATCAGCTCACCTTCTGGACCGCTCGTCCTCGCCCCTTCAACCTGCTGTAAAAACAAGCCGTGTTCAGCCTGACCCGTGATGTCACCGGATCAATAGATGCTGCATGTGTGATGGATGAACACACATTTAATCCTCCTTGATAGATGAACCTATCGACTGATAGCACGTGTCTTCTCTGTGACGGCAGCACTTCTAGGAACCCAGGGAACAAACATGGCGCTGCAGCTTGAGCGTTGCTGCTGAAATAAAGAGCAGATTAATAGAAATAACAACAAATTCTGTTTGTTTTTGTTTGGTTAATTTGATTTATTTGCTTTCATCTGCATAGATTGCAGTTTGTACATTGAATTTTAGGTTGAAATCAGGGAAAATCTCTGTGCAAACAACAATCTGAAGCAAGAGCACCTTTTGTGTCTCAGCTTAATCTTGCGTGTCGGACAGTAACACACATGTGCACACACACAGATTTATAATCCCAGTAGACAATGCTCAGGCACACCTTCCTGGATTGAAACATACGTCTCCCACCCTTCCTCCCAGCTGTTCCTCACTTTTCAATCACTCCTGATGTTGGCCGCAGCGCTTGGTGGAGCTCTTTTCTCATTGGCAGTGAGCAGTAATGCTCCGGCTTATTACACCTCAGCTGAGATTAAACTGGGTTATATCGATCCCAGGCTCAATGGAGCTTGCAGCGCAAACCATCAGACACCGATCACTCGGCCGTTTCAGCCTGGAGGAAAAAAAGGAGGAAGGTGGGGAGAGCCCGTCGTATAAACCTCTCAAATCAGAGGAGCGCAGGAATGTTTTATAACCCCGCTCCCTTCGGATGGACACATCTTCCAGCGCTGATTAAAGTTTCACCTGATAAGCCTGGAGTTAGACCCCTCAGATCTGAATGCAGCGCTGCAGATAACCCTCTTTTTGTGTTTTTATCTGCAGATAAGGAGCCGTGGAGTCCGCCCTGAGCGTCTTATTGACTGGTGTGATTGTGTTTCATATTCACATGCCTCCCACATGAGGTCTCTGCCCCTGATGTTGTTCAGCGAGCGTTCAGCAGAGAATCAGCCTCATGTCAGGGTCACACAGCGCTTAAATCAAAGCACCTTCAAAGAATTCAATCTGCAGACGCATCCTGCAGATGTAGATCATTTCACCTGACATATACCGATGCATCTGGACTACACAATCTTTGTGCAAAGCTTGAGTAAGGATATACTAAAGATCCACTATGTGTTTTGGTTGTTACTGTGTGTTCGCACCAAAAGAGGCAAAAGTGACAAAAGCGGCAAGCTCGCCAGAAGTTCATTCATTTTCACTGAGAGCCCGGCGTCCTGAGCGCCCAAAGCAGCTAAAGCGTCAAAAGCGGTACCTGATGAGAAGTTGAGCCTCGGGTATGGTAATCCCTAAGGAACAACGAATGTAACTTCGGTTCCTAGTTCCGTCTTGGATACAGAAAAGCTCATTAACTGTGTCCAGGCTCATCCTGTTCTTTTAGATATCCGCCTTTTTAGCTACCGCGACCAACAACCTAAAATTTGTGTCGCAGAGGTGGTAGGTTGTTCTGGTGAGTTCAGAAAAATGTGCAGTAATAGCAGAAAATAGCAAAGTGAAGTCTGTGGCAAAGACGTAGCCTAGCGGAGCATGCTAGCATTTCTTGGTTCATCTGAATGAGATGACACCAGGGCTCCAGACTAACTTTTTTCAGCAACGACCTGAGGTTTACGCCGGGGGCGCAGGTTACTTTTAGTATCAATCAGTCTCCTTCTGGATCGTTCCATGGACGGCTTCGCACTGGACTGTGCGCCAGGATCTGAACGGACGCCGGTAACCTGGTTTTCACATGCCTGTTTTGGGCCACCTTTTTTCTTCCTTGAGGATTTATCTTTCGTTTCTTGTGGATCAATGTCGTTTTGTGTTACAGACTTAAGAGGACCGGAAAAAAACAGGATTAAAGGACCGTTTCAAACAGTGTGAAGAAGGACAGCTTGTATTTTTTCGTTAGTTGGGAACTTATTCATGATTTTGGTTGGTTGTGATTTATTTTGTAACGTGAAATATGAGCAGGCTGTGCAGGGGTTTAATTTATTGAGTAAAAGATAAACATTGAGTCCGGCCCCTGGGTATTTTTCTCTAGGATTATAGAACACCCACACCACAGAATTTTAGTATATTTCAAAAGTGTAAAAGTTTGATGTCGTGAATAAATCAATATTATCTCCTTTGTAAACTGCCTCCTGCCTGTCAATCCGCTCGTTACTGATTAGATGGTGATCATAGACTGTACAAAGATGGTGATTTTACATTATGTTCATGCTTTAAACTGAAGTTGAACAACAGCAAGCAGCTGCCGCCGTGAAGAAATCCGCTGTGCAGCTCCATTAAATGACAAGCGCGATTGTCAGTCACATCATGAGCGGCCAAAGGGGCTAAAATATTTAGCCCCTTTAGCCGCTGTCCGCTTTCTCAAGTGTGCTTGCTGCTTTTGCCTCTTTTGCCTCTTTTGGTGTGAAGGCACAGTTAGTTCTGTGTTGTTCCCTCTTTAAATCATAGTCTAATACTACGATACAGGCAGCTTCCTCTGCCTCTTCCTTAGAGGACACCACATCTGGATCCAGTGTTCCTTCCATCCAGGGTCTGATCATGTCCCCGATCAGGATCAGCTGTTTGGCTCCATCAACAGGAAAGTTGGAGGTTTTTCCATGGTAAAAACTGAGATGTGATGAGCCTATCTAAACTTTGACGGTTAGTTGTTGTGGTTTAGTGTAATGCCATCTGGTGTTTACACAAGTGTTTAGTTAAGTTAAGTTTAGTTTATTCACGCACATATTATTACAATACAAGTGCATTACAGATATACCTGTACATATATATTCATATATAAGTTCATACTTTTCAGAAAGTGGATATGTCAAAGGGTAACCCCAAAGAAGCTATTTAAAGCTTGTAGCAGGGGGCCCAATTACTAAGTGTTTTATTGACAAATAAGCAATTTGATGACGATTTCTTGAATGGTGTGTTGTGTGTCAGTACTAGTGCTGCACAATTTGGGGAAAAGGTGTGATTGGTGATTAGGTGGACAATATTGCAACTGTGATTGTGCTTGCGATTTAATTAAAAAAGTTGTGTCATGAGTCTACAGACTTGCTTGGTTATCATGGAGAAAAATCAAGAAAGAAGCAGAGATGGATTACTGAGGATTTTAATTGTGTATTAATTCTCAAAATATCCAAACTTACTGTATACAAACAACAATGTACAGCACAACAGTACTGTTTTGTTTGTATTCAAAGCAGCACATTTATGCCACTTTTGCTTTGCATGTTTTGAAAATTACATCTTTTTGCTGCGTCATTCAACCGGTAACCAAAATAACACCAAATAACAGAGGTAGAGTTTCTTTTCGCCTTGAGCGCCTCACTTACTTCTTCATGCTCCATATTGTCTGATTAAACTGCCGTACCAAGGGGGCAGGTAGTCACATGACCAGTTGAAACAGTGACTGATTAGTCATCTCACGCTCGCTCTCTTATTCAGTCACACACACATCACTCACACAAACACGCTAATTTTTTAAAACTTTTTAAAAATAATTGCACAATCGCACCTCTTTTGCGATTACGTAATTGCATGTGCTGACATGGCGATTGCGGTTGCGATAATCGTGCAGCACTAGTCAGGAGCCACATGAGCAGGAAATAAAAGGGGGAGGGCCCAATTGCAGATTTATGGAAGAGGATAATGGCCACTGATTAAAAACAAAAAATTGTCCAAAATTTTTCATGACTGTTTTTTTTTTCTGAGAAAAAAAAGCCAGAACTCTGAGATTAAAATCTGATTTTTTTTAAATAAAAGCAAAATGTATTATTATTATTATTATTTATTTTATTTATTTATCTAATTTTTCTTGGAATTTTTTTCAGAAATTCGAGATTAAAGTCATAATTCTGACATTTTTTCTTCAGATTTATGAGATTAATTTCAAAATTATGAGAAAAAAGTCGGAATTTGAATCTTTGAATTCTGAGAAAAAAAAAAAAAGTCGGAATTTGAATCTTAGACAGAATTCTGACTTTTTCTTTTAAAAAGAAGTGTAATAAAAAATTGACTTTTTTCCCCCAGCAGCCGTAATCTTCCTCTATACAGATTTAACAACAACAAAAAAAAACCCTTCAAAAGCCACAAATCTAAAGTTCAAATAAAAAAAAAATCTTGCAAAAGAAACAAAATCAGAAACACTGGAAAACTTACCAAAAGGCACGACACATGGACACACAATACGATAGACAAACATTATGTTGAATGATGTAGCATTAATACTGAAGCTCCAAACTAAAAGAGACACACTCTTGGTAAAAATGGTAAAAAAAAAAAAAAGAGGTTATATTTTTGTCCTGACCAATGCTAATCCTCCGTCTCATTGTCTGAGATGCTAATGCTAATCAGATCCTGTTTAACCTGTAAATTTTCTCTTTTAGCTTTATCAACCTTCTCAATAATAAAACGGTTAATATATTTTTGTCTCCAAAAATCATCAATGAATGAGCGGAGGGGGCGTGGTTTAGCCAGAGGTCACTTAGCTGCTTCCACATTAGCGGCTTTGAACATGGTTCACTCTGATTCCACGTCCTCAAACTTTTATGGGATGTGAAAAAAAAAAAAACGTTTGGAGGTTTTGGAGTTTACAGAACATATCTGCAGGTTTTTAGGTCACTCATGTCAGGATTTCAGTATGAGCCGGCCTCTCCAAACAGGTTCACAACACACTGACCGTTGATAGGAACCTTACAAAACTCACCCAGTGCTTTAACTCCTACGGTAACAAATTCAGAGAGACGCCATTACCACGCTAACAGGAGCTCATTGAAAACCTCTTCCAGCGGCGCTCTCCCACTCCATATGTGACTAAACCGTGACTCATGTAGGGAGGAAGTCAACGGCACCACACATGCTGGAATGAATAATCGGGGAAATGATTAATTACCTTTGTTTCATGAAATGAAAAGGGTTTTTAAAAGGATGTTTTCCTGTGAAAGTAAACGTCTCTTCTTCTCGGCAATAACACATCAATCATCAGACGTGTAATTTCAGACATGATGGCTCTTAAATGGGTTAATGTGAACCAATGAGAGCGCCCGCAGAGAAGCTATTATTTAAAATCCAGTGACAACAAAAACAACCAGCGTTTCTACATTTCCTCTGTGCTCTCGTCTCTGAGTATGAACTGACTCATGGAGAGTCTATTTATACTGAAGCTTTCAGTGCGGCGCTGACATGATGTTCTCTGTTTAACTGGAGACCTGGACCTGACTTATGGAGAATCACTTCTGTGTTACGAGGAAGCGGATTAGTCCTCATTAGTTCAGCGCGGTCGACAGCCCGGCTCTGAGCGAGGACACTGAACGAATTGATTGTGGCACTGACGTTTTTCAGTAGTAAGCTGACTTCAGCCTGAGTGAGCAGAGGTGTTGGGTTTCTGTCAGACACAGGAGGAAAAGCTGCCTCATTATTCCTTAAAATTATTTTTCCTTTTCAGCCTCAAAAGTTTTGACCTGTAATTTTTTTAAGGTTTTACACATCAAATGACACTTTCACAGTTGAGGCATTTTACTGTTTCACTTTCTTTCCGAGGTGCTTTGGAGTGAGCCTCAAGCTCAACTCAAATATTAACTTACTGACCCCGTCTGGATTGGTGAAAAAGAAATTAAGCACAATAAGAATAAAGGTATGCATTTTCCAGTGTTGCAAATTCTTGAGATAGTTTATAATCAGCTAATATGAAACAATTCAGCTAAAGATGCTGTGAGGAGGATCTATTTTGATTGCGCTCCCTCGCCCCCTTGTGGCCTGGAGTCTCCGCACACTGTCGTAAATTACTTTTAGTGAGGCGTGTGTTTGTTTTGGAATTAAATGGAGATCTGATTAAAACTAATTTTCTTTGTTCAAGACAGCAGTACAGTTACGTAGCGCTACGATTTGAAATGTGACAACAAGCAAACGTTGTCGCAGCCGGCTATATGTAGTGCTATCGGCAGCGCAGTGCGCTGATGTATCTGTAGGCTAACATGACAGCAAGTTGATACTGTCAGTTTGTACCGTAGTTTGGTAGCTGTCTATATTTAGCGCAGCTGGCAGCCAAGTGCTCTAAGACATGTCTGTAATTTGTAACGTTAGTGAATCCTGGTAAGCTATGACCTGCCAGTCATCTACCAATCAGAGCTAACGTAACCTCACTCTTCATTTTATCGATAGACTCTCAAGTTTGAACAGACCACTGCAGAATAACTGCTGACTGTGGGTTAGAACGAACATTAGCACAAACAGATTAGCCCCTGTGTTATGGACTGATACAGCCCAAGCTAAAGGCTAATTAGTCTATCATCAAGCCTTGAACCAGTTAGCATTGACATGCTATGGACATGTAAACAATGCAGCCATGGTTACATGTAGTAATGACCCCCTCCAAATACAAAGATGACGAAAAATTACAAGAAACGGACAAAGAAGACAGAGCTGCTGCAACAGGCAGCCACAACCAACAGGGCGGCGCCTAGCAAAAAATACAATGTGATATGAAAAGATATGATTTGGATATAATATGGTGCGATACGATGTTGTACAAAACAATGTGATCTGAAAAGATGTGATTAGATGCAACGTGGTGCAAAACAGGATACAACCTAATATAAAAAGATTTAACTGGTTACAACACCATGTGGTGGGATAAAATGTAGTGCGATATTGATGTACATTACAATGTGACCAAGGGGAAACATCTGGTTAGTAAAAATGAAGCCTATGCAAAAGTGCCAAAAGTTGCTGTTCATTGAGAATCCGATTGAAGCTGGCTGCAGAAAGACCAGAAGTTACGTAAACACCCAGCTATAAAAACAGACTTTTACAACAGTGAAAAACATATTTACAGCCTGGTTTAAAAGACAGCTTGGGTCTAAAACTCTGATTTCACCATCGGTACTCACTGTACGGTGAGTGAATTTTTTTCTATCTCTGGGGTTTAGAAGTTATAAGGATCATCTGATTTTCCAATCAAAGAAACAGCTCAGGTCACGTGACCGTCGGGTCCCGTAGCTGCTCGGAGAAAAACTCACAACTGGCGTCATAGCGAATGTGGCTGCGTCTACGGATTGGCTTCATTTCACAGTTTTAGGAACAGACGGGTGACGTCGCAGAGGCTTCATCCATGTTTTATACAGTCTATGGATGTGACATAAAGGAAGTGATTAGATATGATTCATACAACTTAATGTGATACAATATGATTATCAGAGAAGATGCAATACATTAGAATGCTGTAAGTTGAAATCTGATATGGTGCAATGTGCAACTCTTGGCCCACTATAACAAAAATACTGCGATTCAGTGTGAGATATGACACAGTAAAATACTGTTTGTTGCCTGGTGTTGCTAACAGTGGAAAACAACAATAATCAACAATGTATTTTAGGATATGAGGGCATGTAACAGTGTGACACGATACAAAATGATCAGGAGTGGATTAATGCACAGGCTCATCTAAGCTGCAGTTTTGGGGCCCTACATGTGCAGGGGCCCTCAGCTCCAGGGGCTTGATTTGTATCCTATGTGATCCCTGCCTGATTCTCTCTCAGCTCTTCAAAACAAGAAACATAATCATTATTTATTTAATTTAATTATTTCTATTTCATCAATTATTTTTTTAATAAAACCATATATATATATATATATATATATATATATATATATATATATATATATATATATATATATATATATATATATATATATATATTTTTTTTTTTTACTTTTTGTTGTCAGTTTGTTGTTATTCATGCATAATATGCAAGTATTCTCTTTCGATTGAATTTTGATAAATTATTATTCAATGTTTTAATGTTGACCATTTACTGCCAATTTACTACAAACAAAAATAAATATTTATACTGTCATTGAGAGGTCTGTTGTTAACACAATGTGGCTTGTCACCTGTTGGGCTTGTTTTGGGCTTGCTTTCTTGTAGCTGGTCGCTTATTTCTATCACGAGATCTGGCGGCACGTTGCTAACTGTTTTTGTGTCATAGGATGTTTTGTAATGCTGTTTATAACAATGTGTGAGTTGACACAGGTGGATTGGAAATGATGTGATATGATACACAACGGGTCATGACGGGTTACGACCGGTAACTCATGAAGGCTACAAACTGAAATGCACTGGTCTGAGGAGAAGACATTCTTTATCTGCAAGTGTTGCTGGAGTTTAGACCCTTTTTGACATAGAGTATCTGATTCACCAGTGAATAAAAATGCTCAACTTTTTAGCCTGAGAATTAAATCAACATAAACGACAGAACATTTGTAAAGCTGGATCCGGCATGCTTTATTTTAAAGACCTGACTGTTACAGGGTGATACCCTTTTCCAGGTTTGTGCATCCTCAGTCTGATTTCAAAAAGCTCCTTGTTCAACAAAACACTGAACCAAGAAAACATCCCTTTCATTATCTGTAAAACGAACCGACATCGCTTCTCGCTACAGCCTCATGATGTTGACATTTCCCTGCAAATTTTCATTCTTTTGTGGAGCCAAGGTCTGAATAATGAATACAGATCTATTAGGCAGCCTTGATGCCCTTCTCCTGACGGGCAGATTGTGTCCTCGCCGCCCCGCTCTGAAGCCGCTCTGAGGCCGCTCTGATCTGCAGATTGTTCACCGATTTCAATGCTATCTGAACACAGGCTCATCTTCCCAGAAAGCACTGCACAGCACCCTTTGAATGTTTCAGGTCCACACAAAGGTGGGAAAATGATGATTATGAGGATGAGTATTAAATTGGCTCTGAGTCAACTGGGACACAACCCCCAGCTCAATTATTTCCAATGAAACTCATCATGATTATGGTTTCTTTCCTTTAAACATATCCTCAGTTTTACACCCTGAGGTGAAAAATAGTGAAATTATCTCCAGATTATCTCCATTTCTTTGAGTTATAAGATCACTGAAATGACTGAGGTGGAGCTTTCTGAGACATCGCTCCAGTTGTTGGAGCAGTAGGGCTCCACACTTACAGGATCATTATCCTGATGGAGTGTCTTTCTCCTCAGGTGACTTCCACACCGATGACATTCATCCATAACCACAGCCGGCGCTCTGAATGTCACTCTGTGAATTTGAAATTGAATTTTCCCAGGCCTCAGAAATCTAATAACCTCCCAGCTAATGACAACCGAGTCAGAAGAGATGACTGAAACGCTTTCAAAAGGCTTCAGGTGTCCCCAAAAAGTCGATATCCATTTGGGCTCAAAGCAGCTGAACTTTATGAAACAGGAACCGTGTTTAAGATTGACATTTCTCTTCAGGGGGACAACAAACATGGACGAAGCCCCCCCTGAAAAGACTTAAAGAGCATATATCTGGTTGAAAAGAACAGTTAAGCAATTTATAGGAAAATAACTTAGAAATAATAATTTGAAAGAAATCCTGAAGTTGATAAACCCCAAAGCCCCCTGGAGACATTTCAGTGTGTTTATATTTTTACTTCCACATAAAAAACTGTCATTTGAAGGTGACGTCAACATGGATCTGACTGTCTCTCCTGTCATTGTAGAAGGAAAAAAATCTGTATTCTTATCCATCTGATGGTCCTCAGCCTGTTAGGGAAGATGGAGACCAGGAACAGAGCAGAACGGTGGTGTGAGGAGAACCAGAACAGAGCAGGTGTCCCGGTGAGTGAGCGCTATTAGCCGTTAGCTAGTGATATGTAGCCTAATGCTGCGTTCACATCAACTTTGAAAGATAAAAGTATCATAGACTGTAAAAGAAATGGACGTCATCTTGCCCGGCTTGAAGTGGGGGCGCCTCAAAAACTGCTCCTCCTGGTGGCTGGCTGCAGCATAGGTCAAAAACTCTGTCTCCCCAGTCATTCCTGATGAGCTGTGGTCAAACACCAAAAAATTAATACACCTGGTAGAAATGTTTGTCACATCCGATTGTTGTGGTGACATGAAGATAACATTTGGCTGTGTAGTATTCAAGTCCTCTTATTTCGTTTTCATTAGTTATAAGAGGTGAAAAATGAGGCTGTATGTCATGTTCAATGATGATTGACAGCTGCTGTTCTTGTGTTTTTTTTAGGGGGGATGAGAAATATGTTTAGATATGATTAGACTTTTCACAGAGTCCCTCATAAACTCTACTGTGCAGACTCTGGCTGTGCAATGGGGGAACCTCTGGCAGATATATTTTGGCGTCAAAACCGTACAATTACAAATAGCAGAGCCACACGGTCCATTCTACACTCACCGGCCACTTTATCAGGTAGACCTTGCTAGTCCCGGGTTGGACCCCCTTTTGCCTTCAGAACTGCCTTAATCCTTGGTGTCATAGATTCAACAAGGTCCTGGAAACATTCCTGAGAGAGTTTGCTCCATATTGACATGATAGCATCACACAGTTGCTGCAGATTTGTCGGCTGAACATCCATGATGAGAATCTCCCGTTCCACCACATCCCAAAGGTGCTCTATTGGATTGAGCTTGATTTTTCTTTGTATCAAAGAGCTACATGCCAGTCACAGAGAGGACGAAATGCTGCATGTCTTCCATCTATGCTTTTTGTTTACTGTGTCGCGTTACTCTTCTTCAATGGATTTATTAGCGGGCTAAACTGTGTCGTGCTGCTACGGTGTCACGCTATTGTGTAACAGCTGCAGCTTTCGGCATCTGGCGTACACGCCACCTACCACAAGAGGGCACAGTTTGCTGTGGAAACACAAACGGCAACCCTCCTTACAATAATGTACTCAATCTTTTTAGATCACGTTAAAAATAAAGACTTAAACAGAGAAATATAGGAAATGACAGGTAAATCCTGAGTGACATACATTTATTTTGTCTCTTTTTTCTTCATCTTTTCTCTCCCTCTTTTCTTTGAATTAAATGAAATGAGAGAACCAGATATATACTCAGTATCAGATGTTAAGGCTGTTTATTGTTTAATTGTAAGATGTGCATCAAACTTCCAGCAGCCGTCAGGTTAACTTTCCATTATGACAAACGGCTTTAATCTGACATCAGATGTGACAGGACAGTTAATATAGATATAAGTATATGCTGGTTCAGACGGTTACATTAAATAGTGATTGCTGTGATTGTTTATTGCATTAAAATGTGCCTGACACTCTGGAAACCTGCCTCTGAGGCTTTGTGCGCACATGTGCGCCTGTCACCAAATTACAGCTGCAGAGGGTGCACTCCACTTTGCGCCGAGAATTGACCAGGTTGGAGCTGGTGAGCTTTCAGCGCACTTTCTGTGCTGTTTTTGGCGCGAAATTGTCACTGCGCCAACATGAATCTGCTGACACCTCCCCCTGGCGCGCAGTCACACCTATCTCTGCACAGATGGTCTACCAAATTGTCAAATTGGTAGCGCACAGTGGTGCGCTGCATGAAATTAGCACTGCCCAGGGTGCACCAGGCTTGCGCCCCCAGCGCTGCTCCACAAAATTAGAGCCCTATGAGTTGATTAAAACTGCTTTGTGAAAAAAGACCCCAGGTCACATAGACAAAAGCAGACATATAAACACTCATAGTCAATAGCCTGTGTACCAAAAATAATAACTAGCTTTAAGAAGGTGGCTTAGGTGGACTTTAAAAGAGGAAATGATGGTCTAAACCTACGACATATTTTAGGTTACTTTGCTGAATCACACTAAGACACAGAATTATGGAATGAATATCCTATCTTAAATCAAGAGCATTTTAAATTGATTTGAGAGCAGTATTATATTGATTTCACGCTCAGATTTTGTGATATTGTCTCTCAAAACTCTTGCGCTCAAATTTGCTCTGCGCGTGCTCAGCTATAATGCTGCGCGTGCTCAAACTGTGTCCTTGCGCTCGGATATAATGCTGCTCGCGCAGATTTCCTGCGCTCACACTCCTGTTCTTCCTCTCGCGCTGAGGGAATTTTTGCTCACAGATCTCTGTGTGCGCTCGAAATTTTTTGTGGTTCAACCAATAGGAGGCCGACTAGTATTGACCAATCAGATTATCCCTGTTTGTCTATGGGTGTGTTTGCTGTTGTTCACGGAGCGTCACATACGGGCAGGCACTCTTTCAACCTGGTTTATCAGCCCCTGACCTCAAGGGCTGTAATAAATGTGATTTCTTTTCTTTTTTTTGTCCACTGTTAAAATCAAATATCATTCAATAAATACACAAACACCCGTGTTTTTAACTGAAATCTATACCCATAGCTGCATGACACAGTGCTCTTTGCGGTGTGCTGGTGGAGAAAACAGTGTCACCATCATGAAGCTAGCGAGACAACAACTCTCATAAAAAATGGACCGACAGAGTCAAGAAAATCAGGCAAGTTGTTTTGAATTCATTTTAATGAAAACTATATTTGGCTGTGCGCTGAATATTTGATCATAAACCTGGGGTTATAGATACATGGAAACTATACAAAAAAATACTTATGTAGGCTAACCCTGTATTTGTTTGATTTGTTTTGAAAATTAATTATAACATTAATAAATGCGAATTATGATCATACTGTATGCAAGATGTGATCCTTCAGGAGGACTTGGAAAGGGGCTTATCCGAACATTATGCTTATCAATTAGTCATCATTACGTTAACCATTGATTAATGTTTACAAACCATCCTAAAACGGTGCCTGGCTCTAACTTGTTTGCTCATCATGTTTAGCTCATTCTCCAGTAATCATGCTGTAGACTGGAATATGAAACATCTATTTTACACGGTTTATTAGTCTATCAGTAATATCTTGGCTGCAGGAAGAGGCTTCCTAATATCAGTAATTAATGTTCATTTATAGCTGAAAAAGGAGGGCATAAGGGCATTTATACCTTACTTGATGCATTGGCTAATCAAGGTAAGGTAGCTTACAGTGGCGTTTTCTCCCCGAGGCCAAGGGAAGCCATGCTTCCTCTCTTTTTTTAGACTGTAGCTGTGATTTAATGAAAATATTCCTTTTTAACAGTTTCGATACTTCTTCTGTGTTTCGTCACTGTCATCTCCTCCTTATTTCTCTCCTCTAGTTATTGAGCATTTTACAATGTGTAAAACAGCGCCCTCGTAAATGTTCTGTGGCAAATGGGTGGTGAAAATACAATACTGCACGCTGTTGTCCGCAAGGACGCCAAGCTGAGTTGGCGTCCCTTGGTGAAAAAAAAACAAGAATGATTAACCAATCAGATGAGGCCGTGGTCATGACACTGCTCATCTGTGATTGACCAAGACTGTGGCTGTGTCCGAAATGGCATACTAACAAACTACGTACTACATGGTCATTGTGTATATACTGTATACTACATACTACAAGTATGATTAGAGTGCCAACCGTTTACACTGTAGTATACTACTCGGTTTCCCATGATGCATTTCAAAGCCTCCGACGACAAAAATTGGAAGCACACATAAGTCTATGGAAGCACACCAGGCTATCAAATATCTCTGTTGATTCGCCATATTTGAAAGTTTTAAGAACATTTTAGGCGAGAAAGTCATCACGTAGAATACCAAAATGTGGTCATTTGGGCCACAAAACGCACGGATACAAATTTAATTTCGACATTTCGGACATTCTGTTAAGAGCGCCAATATGCTATCGAAGAAACGTTCGGTCCGCTACAAAACAAGAGCCCAATTTACAAAAGCGTTAAAGAACTTAAAGGAGATAAACGGGTGCTTTTATTTTGAAAACGGGAAGTTCGCTAGTGGTAATTTTTAGCTAACACCGGTCTCAAGACGAATTCATCTCTCTTCAAAAAATTAAAAAATGTTTACTGCTCGCAGACACCGAAGACGATCCGTCCGTCGCCTCAGGCACTTTATTTCTTTGTACTTAGGTTTAGGTTTCCCTGTAGAGCTAAGTCCATTTTAGTTGCTTCTCATCTTGTCATCTCATTCTGTATTTATGTTTATAAATATGGGGCTCGCAATGCATTTTTGGGCGTGTCAGTGCGACTAGTACGCCCACCTCCCATACTTAAAATTTTTACCGATATAGTATACATCCGGGTATTTCTCGCGCACACAATCTTTTCATACTATTTAATGTGAACGCACTACATACTATTTTTGACGTCACGCTTAGTATGAGTAGTATGTTAGTATGCCATTTCGGACACAGCCTGTGTCAAGGGAAGCCACCCCGTCTTTGGCCTCAAACCAATCAAATCACAGTATCGTCATCATCAAGCCACTGAATGAAATCAGGGAGGTTAGCACATTAGCAGTGTGCATGAAGCGGCCGGTTGTGTGTATGAGTGGGCGGTTGAATGAATTAATAAGATGTTTAAGCTAAGTCAAGAGGACAATGTACGAGTGTGAATGAGTGAGTGAGAGTGGGAGAGCTAAAGGGCGTGTGTCGGTGTTCAAAGTAAGTAAAACGAGCGCTCTCTGGGCGCTCTAACAGGTCGTTCCGTTACATGAAATAGCGATATACAAACTGCAACATAGCCTTTTATGTACCACACTCCCTAAAAAAATACAGATAAGAGGCTTTGTCTCACTTGGCTTCCTCAAAAAAAATCTACACGCCACGCCACTGGTAGCTTATTGACTGTCATACAGGTGTAGTATTGTTCAGACATAATGCTAGGTATATGATTAAATATTCAGTGCACGGCTAAATATAGTTTTCATTAAAATGAATTCAAAACAATTTGCCTGATTTTCTCGACGCTGTCAGTCCATTTTTTATGAGAGCTGTTGTCTCGCTAGCTTCATGATGGTGACACTGTTTTCTCCACCAGCACACCGCAAAGAGCACTGTGTCATGCAGCTATGGGTATACATTTCAGTTAAAAACACGGGTGCTCGTGTATTTATTGAATGATATTTGATTTTAACAGTGGACAAAAAAAAATAAAGAAATCACATTTATTACTGCCCTGGAGGTCAGGGGCTGATAAACCAGGTTGAAAGAGTGCCCGCCCGTATGTGACGCTCCGTGAACAACAGCAAACACACCCATAGACAAACAGGGATAATCTGATTGGTCAATACTAGTCAGCCTCCTATTGGTTGATCCACAAAAAAATTCGAGCGCACACAGAGATCTGTGAGCAAAAATTCCCTCAGCGCGAGAGGAAGAACGGAGTGTGAGCGCAGGAAATCTGCGCGAGCAGCATTATATCTGAGCACAAGGACACAGTTTGAGCACGCGCAGCATTATAACCGAGCACAAGGACACAGTTTGAGCACGCGCAGCATTATAACCGAGCACAAGGACACAGTTTGAGCACGCGCAGCATTATAACTGAGCATGAGGAGACAGTTTGAGAACGCACAGAGCAAATTTGAGCGCAAGAGCAGAGTTTTGAGAGACAATATCACAAAATCTGAGCGTGAAATCAATATAATACTGCTCTCAAATCAATTTAAAATGCTCTTGATTTAAGATAGGATATTCATTCCGTACAGAATCCACGTTCTTACCTTTTTCAGTTTTTTTTTTCTTTTAACAAACGTTATTTGGGAGAAACTGGAGCACCCAGAGTAAACCCTGTCTGAAAAAGGTAAGGAGGCTTCAAAATTCTGAGTGTTAAAAAAATGGGCAAGCAATGGTAGATCTGCTTAACAGGAGGGACTCTTGTTTCAGAGCTGGTCTTAAACTATGGTCTTAAACAGCAGTTGTACACTTTTGTTTCGAGCTCAATAAAACACATCTACTACTGTCAACAAGTCCACTCTACCGAACCCGAACTTCTTCTTTAACAGCGCCCCCCCCCCCCCCCCCCCCCCCCGGTTCAAAGCATGTTGCTAGATGTGATACATTCAGGGACCGTCGAAAATTTGAAAATCTGAAAATCTGACGAGAACACCACTTTTTCATGTAGGACAAACGGTTTGTAAATGCTAGACATTTGAAATTAAGTGTGTCTTTGAACGCCTTGTGGGTTTGGGATCCAGATTAATCTGCGTTAATTTTTATGACGCGTTAATTTGCGGTGTAATTAATTAATCTAACTAACGCGTTAAAATGACAGCCCTAATTTTAAGGTTACTGTGCTGAATCACACTAAGACACAGAATCCACGTTCTTACCTTTTTCAGTTTTTTTTCTTTTAACAAACGTTATTTGGGAGAAACTGGAGCACCCAGAGAAAACCCGGTCTGAAAAAGGTAAGGAGGCTGTTAAAAAAATGGGCAAGCTATGATAGATCTGCTTAACAGGAGGGACTCTTGTTTCAGAGCTGGTCTTAAACTATGGTCTTAAACAGCAGATCTACACTTTAGTTCAGAGCTCAATAAAACACATCCAGTACTGTCAACAAGTCCACTCTATTCCTACATTAACTAAGTTCCCGTATGAAAATACGAGAGACAAAGCCACTGACACACATGGCCGAGGAAATCAAAAGCCCTAAAAATACACTTAACCACAAACCTTTCCTAAGACCCCATAAAACCCACGGAGTGATCCTTCTCATGTTAGAAAACGAAGCTGAGTCTTTTGCTTTTGCTTTTGCTTTGGCCCTGGAGCTAAAAGATTTGGATTTACGACGGGGAATTACGCTCTTATCATTAAATTTGATTAAATTATGACGGGTTCTCGACTGTCTTTTTTTCGGAACACATCTGCACACAGAGGTGCCTGCCTGCTCCGTGTCTCTGTTTACACAATGCGAGGCTCTGCAGTGCTTACACGCGATCACGAGAAAGTAACCCTCCTTTGCCAAAGTGTCTAACACCTCAGGAGGCAGGTTAAGATCATCTAAATCATACCGAGGTGGTGAAGAAAGTCCCAGAAAAGACTTGATCCCCTTACCAACTGTTGCTAAAAATGAAGAGAGGCCGAACATGTTTCCAGACAGCGAGAGCTAAAACTTAAAACCAGTGTGTGCAGTGGAATCAAACCTGGGTCTGAACAGGCAGAGCTCTGTGAGGGGAGTTCTAGAACACTCAGTGATGTCACAGCCAAAGATGAAGGGAATGTTTTTTTTCAAATTAAATTTAAATTTTGTTTGTTTTTTCTCCCCAAAGCTTTATTAGAAAAATAATAACAACATAATTCCTGCGGACAAAGTTATTTAAAGATTAAAATGAGGTCTGAATTGCTTGTAACAAGTAAAAATCTGCCAATGTTTTCTTGAAATTTGCTTTAAACGAGAACATTGTCTCAACACAATTAACTTTTCTTCTGTTCCACTGGCATAAATATATGTTGTTTTTTTGTTTTTACTTGTTACAAGCAATTCATACCTTATTTTAATCATTCAGTAACTTGAAATAAGACTTTTTTTCTGGACTGGTCAGGTGAATGTGGCTCATGTTAAGTTAAAAAAAACATTTTCTACTAAAATTAAGAAAGAAACACACACACACACACACACACACACACACACACGCACACACACACACACACACACACACACACACACACACACACACACACACATATACATATATGGGTTGGACGTGTTGTGTGTTCAGAGATGCTCTTCTGCAGACCTCGGTTGTAACCAGTGGTTATTTGAGTTACTGTTGCCTTTCTATCAGCTCCAACCAGTCTGTCCATTCTCCTCTGACCTCTGGCATCAACAAGGCATTTTGTCCCACAGAACTGCTGCTCACTGGATATTTTCTCTTTTTGGGACCATTCTCTGTAAACCCTAGAGATGGTTGTGGGTTAAAATCCCAGTAGATCAGCAGTTTCTGAAATACTCAGACCAACAACCATGCCACGTTCAAAGTTCCCTTAAATCACCTTTCTTCCCCATTCTGATGCTCGCTTTGAACTGCAGCAGATCGTCTTGACCATGTCTACATGCTAAATGCATTGAGTCGCTGCCATGTGATTGGCTGATTAGAAAGTTGCGTTAACGAGCAGTTGGGCAGGTGTACCAAATAAAGTGGCTGGTGAGTGTAAGAATTTTGTTAAAATCTTATCACTGTTAGTAAAAGCTGTTTTTCCTCATCGGACCCAAGTCCTAATCATTTTGCAACTGCGTTTGGGCCACTTGAGGGTTGCTTTTGAGCCGCAAGTGGCTTGCGAGCCTTGAATAGCGTTGGTCTAAAGAGACCGACACATGACAGGAAGGAGAAGTGTGCAACTGAAGTAGAGAAATGAACGTCTCTTTTCAGTGAATGACTCAGTTCAGCTCGTTCACCCTGATGATTTGTTCGATTTGAAGGAATTGTTCAGGAACTACATCTGTCAACAATCCCAGTCCTGTGGATGAAGGTGTAGCATTACCACGCAGAGAAGTCAAGAGTTGATCATCAGACCACGCAAAGATGTCCTCACAATTTCAGAAAGTTACCTTCTGGAGCGTTACAGTTTCACGTTTCAGTCAATCATTTAAATACACAACTTAATCCATCCTTACATTTGCAACATCACTACTCGCAGTCATGCGCTCACTCACAGCAGATAGGGTGTGTTGCACTGTGTTTCTCAGAAGCTGAGAATTTAAGTAAGGCTACTGTTCGCAGAGCAGGCAGAAAAGTGTGCCTCACCATGAAACAGGGTGTTGATTGTTTATTGTGGGATGTGCATCAAACTTCCAGCTGCCGTCAGGTTAACTTTCCATTATGACAAATGGCTTTAATCTGACATCAGATGTGACGGGACAGTTAATATAGATACAAATCTATATGCTGGTTCAGACGGTTACATTAAATAGTGATTGCTGTGATTGTTTATTGCATTAAAATGTGCCTGACACTCTGGAAACCTGCCTCTGAGGCTTTGTTGACATGTGCGCACATGTGCGCCTGTCACCAAATCACAGCTGCGGAGGGTGCACTCCACTTTGCGCCGAGAATAGACCAGGTTGGAGCTGGCGAGCTTTCAGCGCACTTTCTGCGCTGTTTTTGGCACAAAATTGTCACTGTGCCAACATGAATCTGCTGACACCTCCCCCTGGTGCACCGTCAACTCCCCCTGGTGCGCAGTCACACCCATCTCTGGGCAGATGGTCTACCAAATTGTCAAATTGGAAGCGCACAGTGGTGCGCCGCACAAAATTAGCACTGCTCAGGGTGCACCAGGCTTGCGCCCCCTGCGCTGCTCCACAAAATTAGAGCCCTATGAGTTGATTAAAACTGCTTTGTGAAAAAGACCCCAGGTCACATAGACAAAAGCAGACATATAAACACTCATAGTCAACATCCTGTGTACCGAAAATAATAACTAGCTTAAAGAAGGTGGCTTAGGTGGACTTTAAAAGAGGAAATGATGGTCTAAACTTATAACATATTTTAAGTAGTGCTGTCAGGCGATTAAAAAAACTAATCTAATTAATTACAGGATTTGTAATTAATTAATCTAATTAATCGCATTTTAATCTCATATCTGCTTAAGGTCCCAAAATAAAGACTTTGAATTCCAGGACATTAAAATTACATTAAAAGACATGTAAAAATAAGGTGGTAATATATACAACACATTTTTAGGTACCCTGAGGCATAAGGAACACATGAAAAAAGTTTTAAGGTTCTATCTTTACAAAATCTACTCAGTCCTGCACCTAAGATAAGCTGATTTGATTTTTAGGACGTTTTTTGCTTCTGTTCACATTTTTACTCGATGTGGACTCAATTTTCACTGCAATATGAACTTCTATACTTCTATGAGGTCAGGAGAACCAGGGCTAAAGGCTAAAAACTGTGAGGAACTATGTACAAACACTTTTTTCAAGTCTTGGATCAAAGAAAAGTGAAGTATTTTCAGTTTAACATGCTCTGAACACACAAACTGTTGCTGATTGGTGCAGAGCAGCCCCAAGCTGAAACATGACACCAGGAAGATGGAAGCAAATTTTCAAAGAATTCTTTACATTTAAATACAGGACAAATATCGATTATTCAGGGCTTGTTTGATGCAGTAGAGAGTGTAAAATTACCCGTTTTTTACAGAATTGAGATAGAGCAAACGGTTGATTTTCTGCAGATTTTCAAAAAGGACGTGTGAATAAACAAGATGTGGACGGCAGTCCCCTTAAAGGATAAGTTCGGTTTATACAGCTTTTACATTGTTTATAGACTGAAGTAGAACAAAACACTCACCCAGAAGGTTTCCCTGATCCAAGCAATGCTTCTGGAGATATTTAGATCCAAAATCGTGCAGCGGACGTCCGTAAAATGGGATCCATCGGGGCAGAGACAGCGCCGCTCCTTAAAACGGCATTAATCGTCCAAAAACTCGTGTTTTTCACCAATATTCCATCATGGTCGGCTCTGAGATAGTCCTCTGCTGCAGTCTGTGTCACTCCAGACAGCGCTGTGCGGCTGTACTGACCTCTGAACTGATGAAGACTTTGTTTACGCTTGCCCCTCAAAGAAAGGAGTCAGTGCTCCAGAGAGTACTGCGCAGTTTTAGGAGCGGCGCTGTCTATGCCCTGATGGAGCCCATTATACGGACGTCCGCTGCACGATTTTGGATCTAAATATCTCCCGATGCACTGCTTGGATCAGATAAGCCTTCTGGGTGAATATTTTGTTCTATTTCATTCTATTAACAATGTAAAAGCTGTATAAACCGAACTTATCCTTTAACAGCGCTCTCTCTTCCTCCCCCGGTTCAAAGCATGTTGCTAGATGTGATACATTCAGGGACCGTCGAAAATCTGAAAATCTGACGAGAATACCACTTTTTTCACGTAGGACAAACGGTTTGTAAATGCAAGACATTTGAAAATAAGTGCGTCTTTGAACGCCTCACGGGTTTGGGATCCAGATTAATCTGCGTTAATTTTTATGACGCGTTAATTTTTATGACGCGTTAATTTTTATGACGCGTTAATTTGCGGTGTAATTAATCAATCTAACTAATGCGTTAAAATGACAGCCCTAATTTTAAGGTTACAGTGCTGAATCACACTAAGACACAGAATCCACGTTCTTACCTTTTTCAGTTTTTTTTCTTTTAACAAACGTTATTTGGGAGAAACTGGAGCACCCAGAGAAAACCCGGTCTGAAAAAGGTAAGGAGGCTGTTAAAAAAATGGGCAAGCTATGATAGATCTGCTTAACAGGAGGGACTCTTGTTTCAGAGCTGGTCTTAAACTATGGTCTTAAACAGCAGATCTACACTTTAGTTCAGAGCTCAATAAAACACATCCAGTACTGTCAACAAGTCCACTCTATTCCTACGTTAACTAAGTTCCCGTATGAAAATATGAGAGACAAAGCCACTGACACACATGGCCGAGGAAATCAAAAGCCCTAAAAATACACTTAACCACAAACCTTTCCTAAGACCCCATAAAACCCACGGAGTGATCCTTCTCATGTTAGAAAACGAAGCTGAGTCTTTTGCTTTTGCTTTTGCTTTGGCCCTGGAGCTAAAAGATTTGGATTTACGACGGGGAATTACGCTCTTATCATTAAATTTGATTAAATTATGACGGGTTCTGGACTGTCTTTTTTTCGGAACACATCTGCACACAGAGGTGCCTGCCTGCTCCGTGTCTCTGTTTACACAATGCGAGGCTCTGCAGTGCTTACACGCGATCACGAGAAAGTAACCCTCCTTTGCCAAAGTGTCTAACACCTCAGGAGGCAGGTCAAGATCATCTAAATCATACCGAGGTGGTGAAGAAAGTCCCAGAAAAGACTTGATCCCCTTACCAACTGTTGCCAAAAATGAAGAGAGGCCGAACATGTTTCCAGACAGCGAGAGCTAAAACTTAAAACCAGTGTGTGCAGTGGAATCAAACCTGGGTCTGAACAGGCAGAGCTCTGTGAGGGGAGTTCTAGAACACTCAGTGATGTCACAGCCAAAGATGAAGGGAATGTTTTTTTTTAAATTAAATTTAAATTTTGTTTGTTTTTTTTCTCCCCAAAGCTTTATTAGAAAAATAATAAGAACACAATTCCTGCGGACAAAGTTATTTAAAGATTAAAATGAGTTCTGAATTGCTTGTAACGATTAAAAAAAAAAAATCTGCCAAATTTTTCTTGAAATTTGCTTCAAACTAGAACAGTGTCTCAACACGATTAACTTTTCTCCTGTTCCACTGGCATAAATATATGTTGTTTTTTTGTTTTTACTTGTTACAAGCAATCAGACCTTCAATCAATCAATCAATCAAGCAATGTTTATTTCTAGAGCCCTTTACAGAACCCAAAAGGCCCCCAAAATGCTTTATTGCAGCGTCTTAGGATAAATTAGAACATAGATAAAAGCGACATAAAACAATAAAGTAGGAACGATACATTAAAAAAAAAAAGGAAAGATACATAAAAATGCAAGGGAAGGTGTGCATTAGGGTGAATAAAAACAATTTGGAAGAGATAAAACAAGTTCAAAACTAATAAGAGCACGATACTTAAAAGCCTTAGTCAGGGTTAAAAGCCATTCTCAAAAAGTGAGTTTTGAGTTTAGATTTAAAAAGACCAAAGTCTGTGGTGGTGCGGATGTCTGGGGGCACCAATGAAGGTGCAGCGATAGAAAAAGAACGGTCCCCCCACTTTTTATATCTGGACCTTGGAACGTCCAAGAGGAACTGGCCAGAAGAACACAGGGCCCTCGTATGGCTGCGTAAAGTTAAAATCGCTGACAAATACAGAGGAGCCAGGCCGTGAATGGCATTAAAAACAAACAACAAGAGTTTACAATCAATTCTAAAATGAGCTGGAAGCCAGTGGAGAGACGACAGCACAGGGGTGATGTGCTCACGTCTTGGTGTTCAAGTAAGAAATCTCGCCGCAGCGATTTTGATGAGCTGGAAGCGAGAGAGGGAAGACTAGCTGAGGCTGACATAAAGGGCATTACAATAGTCTAGCCGGGAACTAATAAAAGCATGAATGGCCTTTTCAAGATCCTGCCGACTGAGAAAAGGCTTCACTTTAGCCAAGAGACGCAGCTGAAAGAAGCTTGTTTTCACCACAGAGGTTATCTGTTTATCAAACTTTAGGTGGCAGTCAAAAGTTACCCCCAGGTTTTTTTTTACCTGCGATTTAAAAAGCGGAGACAGAGAGCCGAGATTCATCATAGCTGCATCCGGCAGAGACGAGCTAAACAGGACACGTTCAGTTTTGCTGTCGTTCAGGTGCAGGAAGTTACATGCCAGCCACTGCTTGATGTCGCTAATGCAGCTCTGCAATTTGTGGAGTGCAGAGCCTTCCTTTGAGTTCAGAGGCAAATGTAACTGTAGATCGGCCGCATAGACACGTTGTGCTTAGCAATGACTGACCCCAACGGAAGCAAATATAGGGAAAAGAGAACAGTGCCAAGAATAGATCCCTGTGGCACCCCATGGGGAAGTGGTACATCCGATGAGCAGAGGTCGCCAGAGGGATCAAGACCTTATTTTAATCGTTAAATAACTTGAAATAAAACTTTTTTTTCTGGACTGGTCAGGTGAATATGGCTCATGTTAGGTCTAAAAAGACACACACACACACACACACACACACACACACACTCAGACCACGCTTTGCAGCCCCTCGTCTCCCCGACTCGCACTCAGTCGGCTACAGAAGAGGACGGCAACAATTTGATTTGCTCCATGGTGAGCTGTGACTTTGCAAAACAATGTAACTCTACGCTTTAGTGCTCCATGACAAAAACACAATGTTAAGACATGCCAAGGAGAGCATTCAAAGTTTTTTTCACAAAAGTTTTAAAGAGTGTGTAACATCGTTTAACGTCGTGTAAGTTGCACCTTTGTGAAATAAACTAAAATGTATGTAACAGTAAATTTACACATCCACCATTATCTAAAGTAAGACTTTAGAACGATGTTTTTACGTCAGGAAAGGGGCTCTAATTTATATATATATATATATATATATATATATATATATATATATATATATATATATATATATATATATATATATATATATATATATATATATATATACCACTTCATTAAGCACACCTTGCTGGTACTGGGTTGGACCCCTTTTTCCTTCAGACCCGCCTTAATCCTTGGTGTCATGGATTCAACAAGGTCCTGGAAACATTCTTCAGAGAGTTTGGTCCATATTGACATGATAGCATCACACAGTTGCTGCAGATTTGTCGGCTGAACATCCATGATGAGAATCTCCCGTTCCACCACATCCCAAAGGTGCTCTATTGGATTGAGATCTGGGGACTGTGGAGTATATTTGAGTACAGGGAACTCATTGTCATGTTGAAGAAAGCAGTCTGAGATGATTCCAGCTTTATGACATGGAGCGTTATCCTGCTGGAAGTAGCCATCAGAAGATGGGTACACTGTGCTCATAAAGGGATGGACATGGTCAGCAACAATACTCAGGTAGGCTGTGGACTTTAAACCAGGCTCAGTTGGTACTAAGGGCCCAAAGTGAGCCAAGAAAATATCCCCCACACCATTACACCAGCAGCAGCAGCCTGAACCGTTGATACAAGGCAGGATGGATCCATGCTTTCATGTTGTTGAGGCCAAATTCTGACCCTACCATCTGAATGTGGAGCAGAAATCCAGACTCATCAGACCAGGCAGCGTTTTTCCAATCTTCTATTGTCCAGTTTTGGTGTTGCTGTGTGAATTGTAGCCTCAGTTTCCTGTTCTTAGCTGACAGGAGGGTCACCCGGTGTGGTCTTCTGCAGCTGTAGCCCATCTGCCTCAAGGTTGGACGTGTTGTGCGTTCAGAGATGTCCTGTTAGGCTGGTATTTCTGCATCCAAATTATATAAAAAATACTGGAAGAAAAACAACAAGTACGTCTTATCCTTCCTCTAAATCTGTGCCTTTTTGTTGTAAAACTTATTTAAAAAAAACAATTACTGACTTATTCTTGAGTCATTATCAGATGATGTTCAGTGTTATTTTACAAAAAAATGACACACTGTTCCTTTTTATGTGGGCTGGAAAGAAACACTGAGGTTGATAAATTTGTGCTTTTGTTTCTTTCACAACAGAACAACAAACCTCACTAAAAGCTCTCATTTAATCACCTTATACCTGACCTGAGCTGAGTTCAGATGATTTTAAGTATGGGGGGAGGGGCTCATGAACATTGTTGCATTGACGTCATAATGAAAGATTTTCAGGGATTTAATTGATCCTTGTATTAGCCAGCTGAGCTGACCTGGCTCTGCCTGCACAGACTTCACAGAGGACGACTCTGTGAAAGGTAAGGACGAGTGGCCTGTTTGCAGCGTGTTGTGGATTTTATTTATTATTCTCATTTTATTCATGAGTGTTCTTGTAGTTTGATGTTTGCACGTCTGTATCTGAGAGTGGAAGCTTCTCTTTTGGCTGTTTTCACTGGTTCGTTGTGTGATTTTGCAGATCAGATCTCGTGGCAGTATCAGACCATTTCTTTGGCAGTTTGGTGTTATTTGTTTGTCAGAAAGTTTCTGTAACAGTTTTCTGTTTCTGGAGTGCTGTGATTTCTATGGAAGCCCATTCCTCATAGTTTTGACTTTTTATCTCATTATTATGACTTTTTTTAATCACAGAATTTCGACTTTTAATCATATACTTTCTATTTTTAGTGCATGGTTTTGACTTTTTATCCAATAAATATAACTTTTTATCCTTAAATCATGACTTTTTATCTTATAATTTCAACACTTAATGTCATCATCATTACGTTGTGTCTAATAATTAAAACTTCATATCTCGTAATTTTTAATTTATAATTCAAAATTTAAACTTTTTATCTCAAATTTTTTAATTATTAACACACAATTTCAACTTTTAATCCCATAGTCTCTTAATTTCCACTTTTTATCTCACAGATTCAACTTTTTGTGTCATAAATGACTTTTTATATCCTCATTCTGACTTTTTATCTTATAATTATGAAAATGTATCTCATATTTGTTGCTTTATTGTTACACAGTTATGACTTTTGATCTCACAATTTAGACTTTTTATCAGAATTTCTACTTTTTATCTTTTACTTTCTACTTTTTAGCTCACAGTTTTGACTTTTTATCTAAAAAAATATAACGTTTTGTCCTTAAATCATACTTTTTATCTTATAATTTCAAATCTTGATCACATAATGATGACTTTTTCTCTTATAATTAGGACTTAATATCTCATAATTTCTACTTTTTATCTCACAGTTTTGACTTTTTTTTTTTGTCATAAATGACCTTTTTATCCTCTCCTTCTTACTTTTTATCTTATATTGTGAATTTTTATCTCATGGTTTTTGCTTTATTGTTACATAATTATGACTTTTCATGTCATAATTTTGACTTTTATCACATAAATAAAACTTTTTTGGCAGAAAATTCACTTTTTAATCTCATAACTAGAACTTTTTATCTCATAATTCTGAATTTTTATCTTATGATTTTGACTTTTTATCAGAATTTTGACCTTTTATCTTTTACTTTCAACTTTTTAGCTCATAGTTTTGACTTTTTGTCTAATAATTATAACTTTCTATCTTTTAATTATGATTTTTTATCTTATAATTCCAACACTTGATCTCAGCATTTCACTTTTTGTCTGGTAGATTCCACTTTTTATGTCATAAACGACTTTTTATCTCATAAATGTTGCTTTATTGTTGCATAATTATGGCTATTCATTTCATAATTTTGACTTTTTATCACATAATTAAGACGTTTTATTGGAAAATTCACTTTTTTAATCTCATAATTAGGACTTCATATCTCATAATTCTGATTTTTTATCTCATGATTTGATTTATCTCATAATTATGAATTTATATCATTGTGACTTTATTGTCTCATAATTTTTATTTTTCATTTTTATTTTTTAACCAGCAGAAATAGGCTTCCACATATTTCCCAAGCAGTGATTAAAATCAGCGTCTTACAGCTCTGCAGGGGTTGTGAAACAGACGGACTGTGAACAGGTCGGGGTTGTGAGGTCAGGGTTAGCGAGGAGGATAAAAAAATGTGTACGCACGTTTGTCTGCGCTATCAGACGACCACACAGAGAGGCGTCCACAGTCCTTGATCTCAAACACACTGTGTGATTAGGAAGATAAATCATATCGCCTGCTGTGGGGAATGAATCTTGCTATTTGGCGTTCAGTGTTCAGAACCTCCTGGAGGAATCGAGTCGAGACGACCTGCAGCCGACTGACACGTTTTGATTCGTGGGTGACTTGAATTGATTTTTCTGTGACTGATGCTTCAGAGGTGGACCTCAGACAGAAAGTGTGGAAGCTGATCCCAAGAAGGAAACAAAGAAAGGAAAAGGAAGACGAGACAAAAGCAGCGAGGAGAGATTAGATAAGGACATCAAGCAGCAAAGAATACAGACGAGACAGGAGCCTGGGAGCCAGATATCTTCTGAAATTTTCAAATCTTTTGGCACCAACATGGTTCATAAATTTCTCCAGGATCTCTTTTTCTCTTCCACACTCATATCTGCACTAGACACTCACTAAAATATGCAATTAATTCGCCGCGAAGCAAAGACAATCACCTCCCAGAAGCTGGTCTGGGAGTTAGGAGGAAAGCCTCCAGGCCTCATCCAGGCAGCAGAGGTGGGACCAGAAACAGTGATGTTTGGAGTCTGAGGTAACGCTCTCCTCATTAAAATGCATCAAAATAATACTGTTACGCAACAGATGCTCTGCTGCTGCAGGCTGTTTGGCATGCATTATAGAAGAGACAGTCAACAGAGGATTTCCCTCTCAACTCTTCCAGCTTTAAAATTCAGCTTTAAAAACAGAAACCAGCGAACAGTGCCGCCGTGCACCAACACTTTGACTCATGGATGGAGACTATCTGCAGAAAGAAAGACGTTTTACACCAGAACTTAAACCTCTTTGCTGTTCGTGGTTTTCTTTAAGATGCTGCAACTTGAAAAACTCATCAACTCTGGCAACTTAAAATCTCCTAGTGTTCGGTTTTGATACAGATTTGCATCATGGTACAAGTCAGGGCTTTCCTCCACCTTTGTGGTGTCATCAAAAATGACCTTTCCTGGGATTATTTGCAAACTAAAACTGTATAAAAACAACATGATTATGAAGGTCATGTGCAAAATCAAGATCTGCAGAGGCAAAAAGAACAAAGGAAAAAATGTTAAATGTTTGACATGATAAGCAAAAGCAGTCATCAGAGCGATCTTTACATGGAGCCATTTAAACAATGCTTCAAGTCAATGATGATCCAAGAGTTGGACTACATGGGTCAAACTTTAGTGACGTGTAGATTAAAAAGATAATTCTTGAGTTTTTCTGAATTCTACAAGTGTTGCTGGTGTTTTGACATCTCTTCCCTCTCTGTGCACATTGGAAGTAGGTAAAATGGAAAGACCCCCACTCTGCTTCTACTACTTCCCGCCACGGAAGCTCCACATGTTTTCGAGGGCACTTTGAACATGTTGATTATGGTTTAACCAGCTGAGAAGGCAGAAAGGTGTGTTCTGCCAACCAAGAGGGCACTTTAGCACAAATTTGTTTCCCAAAAGCAGGGGTGGCCAACCAGTCAGAGACCAAGAGCCACAAAAATGACCGTGGTACTACAGAAAACCACATCACACACGGGGTCTTACACACACACTTCCTCTCACACATTAACGAAATGACATAAAATGAAAATCAATACATTTCCAATTTTCACAGCGAGATTTGCTGTTTGCTAGTGTGTTGAAATTCCTACTAGTGAAGAGAAACTGAAACTTAAGTATCAATCCCAACTGATCCCAACGTTGGCATCCAAATATATATAGTTTAGATTGATTGGGACACCACTACTCATAACTATATATATTTTTTTATGAATGGATTGTAGAGCCACACACCAAAAGGCAAAGAGCCACATATGACTCGCGAGCCACAGGTCGGCCACCCTTACCCAAGAGGGACCTTTGGCATGCTTTTGGGATCCCAAAAGGGCACTTAAGCACCCCTTTTTGCTCCCAAGTGAGTGCTTTATACATTTGGGCCCTCAAGGGAGCACTTAAGTGTGAATTATGGCTCCCAACTGAACACAGTAGTATAAAGTTTAGCTTTGCGGAGCACTTTATCTGTGTTTTGACTCCCAGAAGACACTATAGTGTGCATTTTGGCTCCCAAGAGGGTACCTTAACACATTTTGGCTCCCAAGGGACACTGTAAACATGCATTTTGGCTCTCAAGAGAGCGCTTAAGCACACATTTGTTTCCCAATAGGGACTTCTGGGCTGCTTTTGGGATCCCAAAAGGGCATCTAAGCACCAAGTTTTGCTCCTTAGTAAATACTGTATGCATTTGGGCTCTCAAGGGGGCACATAACTTAGAGTTATGGCTGCCAGAGGGCACTAAAGTGCACATTTCGGCTTCCAAATGAGGATTATAGTATGAATTTTAGCTTTGGGGTGCACTTTTACTGTTTTTTGGCTCCCAGAAGAAACTATAGTGTGCATTTTGGCCCCCAAAGGACACTATTAGCATGCGCTTTGGCTCTTAAGAGGGCACTTAAGTGCATTTTGGCTCCCAAAGGATGCTGTTAGCCTGCTTTTGAGTTTCCTAGAGGAGACTTAAGCACATTTTGGCCCTAAGAGGACACTTTTAGCATGCGGTGTGGCTTCCAAGGGGGCTCTTCAGTACATTTTTGCCCCAAAAGGACACTACTTGCATGTATTTTGGCTCCTTGTGGACACTACTTGTGTGTGTTTTGACTCCCAAGATGGCACTTCAGCGCATTTTGGCTCCCAGAGGATGCTGTGCGCATGTGGTTTGGCTCCCAAGAGGGCACTTAAGCACACATTTGTTTCCCAATAGGAACCTTTGGGCTGCTTTTTAGATCCTAAAAGGGCAGTTAAGCAACAATTTTTGCTCCCAAGTGAGTAAAGTATGCATTTGGTCTCTCAAAGGGGCACTTATCTGAGCTATGGCTGGCTGAGAGCACTAAAGTGTGCATTTTAGCTCCCAAAAAAGCCCTGTAGTATAAATTTTAGCTTTGAGGAGCACTTTTTCTGTGTTTTGGCTCCCATAAGACACTATGGTGCGCATTTTTAACTCCCAAGAGAGCACCTTAACACATTTTGGCTCCCAAAGGACACTATAAGCATGCGCTTTGGCTCTCAAGAGGGCACTTAAGCGCATTTTGGCTCCCAAAGGATACTGTTAGCCTGCTTTTGAGTTTCCAAGAGGAGACTTAAGCACATTTTGACTCCCAAGAGGGCATTTTTGCACATTTTGCTTCCTAGTGCCTCCTACTAGCATGCGTTTTTGCGCCCATGAGCGGACTTTAGGGCATGTTTCCGTCCTAATTGAGCACTGTTGTATGCATTTTGGCTGCCAAGACAGCACTTTAGCACGTGTCTTGGCTCCAAAGTGGGTTTTCTACAATGCTGGACTAAAGTTACAGAAATCCTCTATCCCAGCACCTTACAAAGAGGTTTCTTTATTCACCTTTTCTCACCAACAAATGACAAACATTTTTTATCCATCCAACCTCTTTTCCTTCTATGTTACGTGTAAACCTATCTTCCATTAGTCCCACTCACTCACAGCACTCTCACCCTGGTGAGATCCATCATTTCACCGGCCAGAATTTCAGGGCAAAACACAGCCGTAGACATCAAATCCTTCACATCAGCAGAGCCGGAGGCAAAGTACAGCCCAATACGAATCGCTGATGGACACAGAATGACACCAGAGATGAATGAGGCTTTAGAAGGAGGTGGTGTGTGGAAGGCAGGAAGGTTGCACAGAGCGCAGGATGGAGAAATAGGGAAGGATGGATTTTTTTCAGTTTCTTCTTCTTCTTCTTATTGTTATTATTATTATTATTATTATTATTATTATTATTATTATTATTATTATTATTATCATTATTATAGTGAGTGTTTTGATGTTGTTTCATCCACAGTTACCATTGATACTCCAGCTTACAGAGTGCAGAGTGTTTCTACTCCAGCTGTTAGTGAGCACATTCATCTGCAGTATTTAATAGTGTGCGTGCATGCGTCTCTGTGTGTGTGTGGATGGAGGAGTTGTAGAAAGCGCATTGGACGAATGGGAACGGTCACGTGACACTTTGCAGCGTGCTCGATTTAAAAGAAAGGAGAACAGAGAGTTGAGCATCAGACACGCGCTGAGGAGCAGGCAGAGCGGCGGGAACAGCAGCTCCAACATCTTCACCCTCCCTCCCTCCCTCCTCTGCGCTGTTCCAACAGTGCGACGATACTACAAACAGTCTTTTCTTCTTCTTCTTCTGTCAGATTAAAAACAAAAACTCGTCTTTTTTTCGGGGTCCGTTGACGTAACTGAAGAGAGGAGGCGCGTGCACACGGAGCTCCTTTCATCACTCTCCAAATAAGGTAAGAGAGAAAACAAAGTTCTTTGATACACGTGCGTTGTTTCCTGGTGTGTAACCCCGCGTTGTATCACGTGACCTGAGTCCAGGTAAAAAGCAACTTCCGCACTATTTTACATTATTTTTCATGACTGGAGGATTACTTCAGCAGCTTAATTAAATATTTGATGTGTGTAATTAATTCACCAGCTGCTCGTAATTGCAAAATCCCAGTTTCCAATTAGCAAACCATAAATAACTAAACTAATCATGAAGTTGAAATGCTTAAAGCATGTTGAGACAACACAGATTAAACTAAAATCTGCCAGTTTTTGATTCCTCTTTGGTTGTTTTGGAGGCTTAATTGTGGAAGTCAAATAACAGGAAACGAACCAAAGGTAGATTGAATTAAACGAACTGTATTCATAAGATAGTCAGGGGCGTAGCTATAGATTCCCAGGGGCCCCCAAAGCATCTCGTAAAAACTGATTTGTAAAATTCTCTTCAATTGAAAGCATTTATTTTTTCTAAATCTTTCTTCACATGCTTTGAAATGCAGGCTTAATCTTTAATGATGGTTTTGGGTACTCCCCCTCCCTTCTTATTCAATGGGCTATTCCATGTTACAGCACATCTGAAAATTTGATTCAGGAAGAAAGTGGTAAAAAACACTTTTTTCCTGATTTTTTTTCTTATTTTCATCCAAGTCGGAAATAAAACCAATGTTGCTCTGAGATCTGAGATAAACATATAAGACTTTTAGGATTTTAAGGACAGGATGATTTTCTCAAAATCAAACCTTTTGAGTTGGTGATAAACATTATTGTACAAAATCTCTTTTTTGGATACATAACCCACTGGACAGGGGGTCAAATAAAAATACATTAACTTTAAAATAAACGTACCAAAATGTATGGTAACTGTAAATATCACCTCTTTCAGTAGATTTTTTTCCAGTTTGATGTTGTGCTTGATATTTATATATTTTTTCTTACTAAATTATTTTTTTCAATATTTACCTTTTGTAATGTTTTTCACTTCATACTTTCTTGTTTGTTACTGTTACTCTGTAAATTCCCCACTGTGGGACAAATAAGCTGTCAATTAACCATAAAAGATTTCAAATCCAGGACAAAGTGGACTAAATTATGTATTCACTTTTTTCTAAATCAAACTAAAGTACAGAACCTGAGGAAATGCATTTAGTTGCGTTAAGTTACCATGTACAAGATTAGCACTGTCTCATGCCTTGATTCTGGGAAAGAGACAGTGGACCCAGGGAAGGCCAGTCTAGCTCTGAGGAAGATGAGTTACAAGGACATGGAGGGCCCCATTGACTGGGTTTGCCTTGGGCCCCCAAACGACTAAATACGCCCCTGAGGATAGTACAGCTGAAATAAAAGCAGAGAGGAGAGAAAACATGCTGCAGAAGAGAGTCCAAACTCCTCTTTCATATTCTTAAACTGAGCAATTATTACCAACCCCCTCCTCCTTCTTCTTTTCTTGGTCTTTCATCCCCTTTTTCTAAACGACACGTCCCATTCGTTGGATGCATCACCAGCGCCTATCTGATTAAAAGGCGTCCTGCTGGTTTCAGAAATTAGTTTTTGCTTTGAAGGCCCGTGTCTTGCTTTCTTTCTGTGACAAATCTAAGCATGAAAAATGTGAATTCGACATTTTTTCCATCACACTGTACTGTACGGCGCCTGCGGGGCGAGTTGTTCAACAGCTGGTGGAAAACTGTGGCAGCGCTCCTTTTCTGTGAATGTGATGGGATAGATTTCCTGAAATATGGGAGGCTGTCAGCTGTCTCCTCGCTCCTCTGCAGCGTTATGGCTGTATCAGTTTTCTCTTTGCTCCATCAGATAATGAAGAGGACGGATTGGCTGATTCTGTCTTAGACTAATTGCTCCTCCACACTCCATCATGGGGAGCGTGTTTCTGTCTGCATCTTAATGACGACCAGCACAGTCAGGGGTTGAACCCTCGCCCTGGGTGTCCTGGACACCCTGCAGGCAGCAGGCGCACACCATCACCTCCCTGCACACCTGACGTGCTGCTCCGTCACCTTTACTGAATGTCAAACCGGCTCTCCTCCGCTGCTGAGAGCTTTAATTTTTCACCGCGAACCTAAAAATACATCTCATGACTCGTACTCAGAGCTTTTTAGTGGAGGAGAAAAACATGAATGAAGATGTTTTTTTCAGAGGCTTCTGTGCAGTTTGCATAACTCCTGAGTGTGGAGGGAGCATCCTGTAAACCCATTCATGCTCATCTCCTCCAGGCTGTGTGCGTTGTGGGTAAAAGGAAATGCAAAGTACAACATTATTCTACCCAGACAGTAAGTAAAAGTGTTTTTGGATAAGTGAGAGCAGCCTGAAGAGTTTGTCAGTTTGGGTTGCTAAGGTTGACACAGGAGGAGTAGATTGGAAGTACATCCAGTTTCTTTTATTGCTGCTTTTACTGGAAATGCCAACGTGCAATGGTTGATGTTGCTCTTTAAATCAAAGATGCTATAGAAGAAGAAGGAGTTGAAAGAAAAACTGGAGTTTAAAGAAAAGGAAAGTCAAGTTTTGGATCTGGTGTGTGATCTTAGAAGGGTGTGCAGATTCTGACTACCATGATTGCACCAATCATCCCACCAAACATCAGACGTCTGATGGACGTGCAGATCAAGTCTATAACATTTCTGTTGGACCAAGACCATTTCTCGATGTCTATACTACTACCAAACTATTTTGACGTCTAATCATGACCCCACTTGGACGTCAATATGCAGTTCAACATTCAACATTTGAACATCAGCTTTTTTTGACGTCAAGCGGACGACTAAGCAGGAAAGAGTGAATGAGTGAATGAGCCCACTGTGCAAAGAGACATTCAAAGGACATCCATTTCCTGTTTCTCATCCTAAAATGGTGATTTTTTGTCCTGTCACGCAGAGGCCTTCAGCGTTTTTAGACCTTACGTATATAAAAATAGGCCTAGTAGCTTTTCGATATTCGCTCGTAGCTATTCGTAGATTGTTCCAAGATTGACCCTCACAAGCCACCGTCCACACACCTGCCAACTAGGGCTGCAACTAATGATTATTTTTAAAGTCGAATAATCTATAGATTATTTTTTCGATTAGTCGATTAATCGATTAATCATGGTTATTTTGTGTTTCAACCTAATTTGGCCTTTAAAATGTGCAGACCTTTAAAAATCAACCTGTGTGTTTCATTTTCACTGCATTTACCCAGAGTTAGGTTCTCACCTCTGATTGGTCAGTGTCATGTTTGTTTGTTTGTTTGTCTTTATTTCATTCATGATGACATAAAATACAAGTACAATACAAAAAACAAGATAAATCTCAAAATGAATGGAGCAGGTAACAGGGAAATGAAGTTGTTGTATGCAGTGTTGGACAGACCGCTTATCAGTGACTTTGGGCTTATTTTCTAATGTTTATTAACTCATTGGGGCTTGCTTTGCTCTCTGTATGATCCCGCCTGACTCTCTCCCAGCTCTCCATGACAAAGCGTTTAGTTTAGTTTCTCTACATGCGCTATTTCGCTCATGCGCACTCTGCCCTCCTCCTCCCCGCTGAGTGTTAGCGGTGCAGTGTGAGCTCGAGAGTGAGAGCTCCATCAGATAAATGTCCTCTCTTTTAAAAAGTTAGGGGAGTTTTGACACTAGTTTGTGACTCAGATCCTGAAAAACTGTCTGTAACAGAGAGTGAAGGAGACTCTCTAGATCACGTTATCAGATGCTAAACTGCAGGAGTTGTCAGGCTGTCCAAGCCGGAGATGCAGAGCCTCCGTCAGCGCACAGCGCTCTCTGGGAGTGGAGATTTTTCCTCATCAATATTCCTCACGTATGAACTTAGTGATCTTTTCCCGTAAAAGTAAAAAGTATTTGATTTCACCATGCAGTGAAACAACAATAAAAACAATAATACGACGCGACGATTAAAATTTGTCTCAATAAATTTTTTTTATTGTCGATGAGTCCATTATGTTAACTAATCGTTGCAGCCCTACTGCCAACGTAACACTCTGACAAAGATAAAGAGGTCTGCTATGCTCTGCACGTCAATCATCAAACTTCTGTGGGTGATGAAGCCTCTGCTGTCTGTTTATCTGTGGACAGCCGCTCTTTCCACTGTTGTAGATGACTTGTGATAAGCTGGACTAACCTTGCAGAGTTTGCACTGTACCCAAACTTCAGTCATTTTTTTCAGGGAGTTCCCGCACTTCCCAATCCGTTACTGAACGTCTCCTTGTTCTTGTTTCAGCTGTAAATCCTCCAGCCTCTTCACTCCTGGTCCAGCTCTGTTCATTACGTCAATTTGTTGGCGTGGTCAAGTTAAATACGATCTGCTTTGGACACAGCTTGTTTTATTTAGATGGTTTCCATGCAGAACTTCCTGTCCCACTCGAGCTGCTTTTGTGAAATTGACGCATAACAGCTCAAGTATCCTGTATAAAACTTCGATCTGCCGCAGACAGGACGAAGCCATCGTCACATTAACTATTTGATTTTTTTAAAGTTAGTAACTAGTTGAACATTCGAAGATTATTGCCCATCCCTAGTCCTGAAGAGACAGAAAAATTAAGCTCCCTCATGACACCCTTTGAGGTGTAGACCTGTGGTGTTGTTGATGTCCAAGTCCAGCACAGAGTCTCAATGAGTCTGGGTCTGCTCAAGAAGTTTTTTCCTGATCCTGGAGTTGCTATGGGCCATTCTTGAGGGATTAACGTTGGGACGTTGGAAGCAAAGATTCTGGTCTAGATGTGCTCTTCACATAGAAGTCTTCAGTTACCTTCCATCATGAAGTCTGACCGTCTCTGTGAGTTGTCTGGTTTTCCATTGATAGACTCTCATACGGATACTCTGTTTCCTCATGGGTTCACAGAGAAATGAATGAATGGTCTGCTTAACTGCCAACTGACGTCTGGCTGCCACTCTGCAACACCAACCACACATTTGGCAGAGCTGATTGCAAACTACAGCCAAGCACATCGACTGGGTCACTCCTGAGTTAGACTCCTGAGCGGAGCAGTGAGAAACTCTTCTTCTTTAATGTGTTTACCTGAGTTTTCTCATCACCTGAGCAGAGAGCAGCAGAGCAGAGTCATGCACCCAGGTGTCAAACGGTCAAAACTGTCACCCTTCTCCTCTTTCATCAAAGTTTAAAAACTCAGTTTGTGAAGTTTACAGCCTGTCGTGCTACTGCTGTTATGGATTGCTTTGGATTGGTGATTGTATTCCTGTATTGCAATTAAAGGGCAGGGGGGAAAGAGAAGAAGGCACATGCAGCTCGCCTTTTTACCACCCCTGAAGGTAGTCAATCATATTTTAAGCAGCCGAGGGGCAGTTTTGTGTTTTTCCACCCAAGAGGGTAATTTAGAGTGTTTTGCCAAGCAGGAGGGCACTTTAGCAAGAGTTTCCGGCATTTCAGCGCACATTGTTCAACAATCAGGCCAGGAGTGGGGGGGTGACTGCCACCCCTGTCCCCCCTCTGTGCACACCACTGCTTACACTACAAAAACAAAACGTCATTGGGTGTGTTAAAAAAAGAAAAACGACACATAAAGTAGAAGTTCAAAAGCCCAAGAGAAAAGATAGTGAAGGGGCCTCTGATGTGCAGGGGAAAATTGTTTCAGGGAGCAACATTGGAGAAATCCCCATCCTCTCTGAGCTTCTTCCTGGACCTCGGTACCTGCAGGAGCAGCTGGTCAGCTGACCTGAGGGTCCATACCGTAACATAACTTCAACTTCATAACGTCACAGGCAGCCAGTGAAGTGATTGAAATGGCACCGTCTTATAAATACTTAGGCATTCTTCTTGATGACAATCTATCTTTTAAATTGCACATCGACAAACTTGTTGCGAAGATGAAACTTAAAGCTATGGTCTACAATCGAAGCTAGGTCCCTCGTCTGTTCCGGAAAGGAAAATTGAAGCAGATCGGCTATCGCGGCCATATTGGAAGGGGCGAGGGCTGTGTGTACAGTATAGGGTGTCTGTCAGTCACGTGACCCGAGCTGTGCTTCTGATTGGACAAGGAGACAAATATGTTAATTTCTGCTTTTAAAATGTCTTTTTTTGGCTTGGTGTGCATGCAACTTCCTGTTCTCCAGGGGCCAGCCACTTAAGGAACAGCAGATTTTAGCACTTCCACATTGTCTCATATTCTTAGACTGGAAGTTGCTGCTTGGTGTCAGCCCTGATATGGACTGGTGGACCACATTTCTTACCTGGGGACAGCCAGGATAGGCTCCATCCACCTGTTACCTTGATCAGGATAATAAAAGATTGATAGATTATATAAATTAGCCCATTTTCATTAATGATGGTGTTAAACATCTCTCCCTTCATTCTATCCCCTAAGAACAAAGATGCTGAGTTGCACTTTGTCGGGTGAAAACGTCCTGAATATAACAGAAACTGACATTCAATTTCATTCCAGTCTGATATTGAATTCCTTTCCCTCTTGATTTTTGCGCCTGGGGCCCAAACCGCTTGTTGTTTCCTCACAGCACTGAACTGTGATCACACAGAGGCCAACACAATCAGCGGAGGTTTTAGAGGCTTGTGTTGGAAAGTCTCAAACAATCCCAACTCTTTCCTTTTCTGCCCTTTCACTGCGTTTTCTTTCTGCTTTCCCCAAAACTCATCTTAAACCTGGCCTTTCAACTAATTATTATAAAGTGTTAAAAGTTTAAAGCAAAGCTGCCTGCCCACTGGCTCCTTCAGCTTCAAACACGCCAAAAACACCAACTGAAAGCTGTGCGTCCAGATCAATACACAGAATTAATTTTCACTCTTGATGTGTGACACGTACCTTTTCACCACCCTGAAAGCTGATGGATTCATTTATCAAAAACAAATATTTTTCCTGATCGGGGGCTTAAACGTGTCCTGCTTTCTGCTGGCTCTTTTTCTTCTTGTTTATGTTGAAGCAGATCAGCCGTTTCTTTCTATGACATGTCTTTCATTTAAGCCGCTGTGATCATGGCAGTTGGCAGTTTCTATTTTACAGTTTTTATTTTTTCTGTGGAAATCCCACTCTTTACATCAAGACATTTTCTAATTCAAGGATGAGTCTCCACCATAAAAGAGCACTTTGCTGTTACAAGACACTCGCTGATGAAAATTACAGCCACGTAACCATAAAGGAAGTTACACTGTCGACATGCTCTCCTCTGTGAAAATATAAACTTTCAAGTACGTCACTCATAGTAATTCACCTTCTGAAACCTCACTCTGTCATCGTGTTTTGACACTTTGAAACAAAACAGATTGGCAGGTTTAAGGTGGTATTAATAAAGAGGAAGATTTAAGGCGCTCAGAGGCCAGAGCTGAACCAGCAGTGGTCTGATTTGGATGGATGTGGCAGCAGGATGTGAGCTGTTAATGACTGGCTGAAGGGATTCCTTCATTATTTATGGAGACAATCAAGTGTTTTTCTTTGGGCCGTCTGTCTTGTGTCGCTCAGGCTTCTTGGTGGAATCAGTAAAACGAGAACGGGACTGAAAGACAGGGTCTGTCAGAGATCTGAGCCAGCCCAGAATGAGGAAATCTGTCTTGTTGTCATACTTTTTTGTAATAAACCTTAGACCATTGGAAAGTTTATTTCCCTTTTACATGGAGCCACATTTGTAAGGAATGAGCAGCAGCTGAGTTTGAGTGTTGGGCTCATGAAAATTTGTCAGATCTTCTCTGCTAATGCCAAATGCCTTATTCTACAATTGGCTCTTGAATTGAGCTCCTGGTACCTGTTTGTCAGCACCTGTGAGTAGGTATCTGTTCCAAGAATAGGCACACCATGTTTGGCTGATCTAAAGTTTGCTAGTTTAGCAAACTTTAAACCAGCTTCAACATGCCTTTTCTTGAGGAATGGAGTCTTACAGGCTGAGCGACCATAGAGGCCATGGCGGTGGAGTGCATTGCCTATTGTTTTCTCTGTAACAATTGTACCTGCTGCCTCCAAGTCTTTCTGGAGCTCTTTCAGGGTGGTCCTTGGCTGGTTGAGTCCTCTTCTGACTATCTTTCTGACTCCCTGGTCAGAAATCTTCAAGGAGCTCCTGTGCGTGGCCTGTTGATGGTAAGGTGGTGCTTCTTCCACTTGTGAATAATGGCCCCAACGGTGCTGACTGGAATATTCAGGTGCTTTGATGTAAGTCTGTAACCAGTTCCATTCTGATGCTGAGCAACAATCAGGTTGTGAATGTCTTCAGAGAGCTCTTTGCCTTTACCCATCATGAGGTGTGTGGTATTTAACCGCTTGGTGAAAAAACAACCTTTTTTATAGGACCATCAATTTGCTGTAGCCCAGCTGATGTAGGTTTGCACTAATTGGAAGTTCAACTAATAATTACTGACAGATTTCAGGTGGTATGGTGCATTTCCTTTCCAAAGTATATAGCCTTTCCATGGTGTGTTCAATACTTTTTTCCTGTGTTATCGTACTTAATTCACCATAATCATTATTTATGGACCTGAACGTTGTGATTTCTTTCCATGTGTGGATTATTTGAGTTAATACCAATGTCTGGTAGAAATGGTTGAATTGCAGCTTTGGAAATAAATGCAATGAGAAAAAAGTTGATGCGTTCAGTACTTATTTTACCACTGTAAGTTGTAGTTGGACCAATTTTGAACACCACCCACTTATCGTTTGGTGAAACAAACTCATAGATATGACATTTCACCAAAGCCCATGTGACTTCAGACACTGAGTGTGACCAACGTCGTCAGTTGGCCGCTCTGGTGTATTTCTGTCACGTAGCAATAAAAAAGATGAAAGGAATCTGGATGAACGAGAGGACAAGCTTGTCTTTTTTTACAATCCACATGGTGCTGGATACAGCTTTGGTACTCTGAGGCAGTCCGACCAGGAATGGTGTTATTAGACATGGTAAATATTTCCAGGTCAGGTAGCTCTGAAGTGGTAAAAAAGTTATATTGACTCTTCATAATCAAGGATTGTTTGGATAAATGATCTTTCATGTCACGTCCCTTGAATGCAGAGGTTTACCAGGCCCTAAGTCTGGATTAAACTAATCTACTGCCAGCCTCATAAATTTACATAGAGGTAAATAGCTCTCCTGGATGTCCTGTTATTTGCCTTTTTCATCAGCGATTGTAGATCTTTTTATTCTTAAGTGCCAGTGGGTACAAAGGTAGAAACACTTTCTTCCCTATTTTACACAAACACAAAAGAAAAGCCAGAAAGAGGAAAAAAAACTCTGCTTTTTTCCTGTTCAGTGTGCTCAGAGTGCTGTTCCTGTTGTGTATGTTTTACTAGAAAGTCCTCTTCAGCAGCAGCAGCACGGTACATGTGCTGCACACGCCACATTTAACAGATCATTATGTTGGGCCCTGAGCTGTCAGATGCTGTAGATTTCTCCCAACATTAGTCTCTCTTTACAGCCAACAAGTGACCTATCTCCCATCACACGCACAGAAACACACAAATACTCCAATACGCTGCCTTTATATCTGATCCTGGAGTCGACTCACGCTGCATTGAATCAAATAAATGACACACTTTGCCTCATTCTGTCGACCGACATTGATTTTCACCGAGGATGAAAAGATGAAAGGGACGTTTTTGTTTCCTCGGCCTGCAAACCGGAGATGGAAGGCAAATGAAGACGAGGAGACCTGTGCCGCTCTTTAAATGTAAATGGCAAATGTTCGCTTTCATGTCATGTCCTGTTTGCATATATTCCCCAACCTCCCCCGTCCCTGCTGAGACCATCCCGCGTCTTTTTTCTGCCTATGAAAGGCCATCATCTCTTTGTTTGCTCTCCCCTGAAGATAACAACACGGTGAACAATAGCAAATCACAGTCTGCCTCACAGTTATGATTAATGAGTTGGCCCATTGACTCCCCTGAAAGAACTCCCTGCTGTACGGAGGAGGATCGATGCCTCTTTTCCCCAGCTGGAAATCTATGCAGCTTCAGAGCTCTGCTGAAACAAATGTTCGCAGGATAATGTTCAGAAAAACAGTCTGTTTACCTTTAAAAAAAAAAAAAGACACGGAGCTGCTGTGCTCCTGTACCAGAGCTGCTGACAGATTGTAAGAAATGTGTTTGGAAGTCTCGCTCAGACTGACAGCTCTGAGGAATGAGCATTTGGCAATTTTCTCTCCCAGATGTAATGCAGTTTTTAGAAAAGCAGTGTTTGCTGTTTTATGGATATTTCTGTAGCACCATCTGGCCCACTGCTCTGCTCAGACGTCCCTGAAATCACCTTTGATATCCACTTTTTAAGGTTATTTGAAGACAACGTGTTCCTGTATTCCACAACCAAGGGCCAAACAGAGATATTTCAAAATGCTTTGTTTAATTTTAAGGTCTTATAAGGCACTCTCATTGTTTTTATCCTCCTTCTGGTTCCTGTGTACAACTGTTGTCCAGTTTCTGAAGGTGTCAGACTGTTCCAGTTCATTTTCCTGTAGCTTCATTTGATTTTCTCAGCAGCAGATGGCGACTGTAAATACATACAAATAGGCTTGTGTACTTTCAACATTTCAAACAATATGGTACTAATGCCTGGTACGTGGCTATTGGAACTGGTACTCAATGGTAGAATATAATATAATATAATAGGAAATACTTTATTTATCCCCAAGGGGAAATTCAGGAAGAGTCCCTGCAGCAATAAAGAAAACAAAAGTAAGAAAGTGTATAGAAAGTGTAAAAAGCTCCATAAGAAAATAGATGCTGACAGCTTGTCCATCATTGTCCAGTCAGCCAGCCTCCACCTCCACAGGGTCCAGGACTGAGCTTCTTCAGCAGTCTGTTCAGTCTCTGTCTCCTGGATCCTGTCTGCTCACAGCAGGTGAAGCTCTTCCAATGTGGCGTTGGTGTCTGGTGTTAGCTCTGTTAGCCATGTCTGTGAATAGCATGATGCTACTCTGCCCTCTGTTGCTGGGTTAGCACGGCTAGCTCGTCCATCTTATTGGAGATAGATCTTACGTTCCCAATAATGATGGATGGAAGGACAGGTCCATGTCGTCACTTCTTAGCTCACACCTGAGAACCAGCACGTCGTCCTCACCTCCTTCTCCTCACTTTGTGGGAAACATCAGGCCTTGCACCAGTTAGCATTGACATGCTATAGGCTGCTAACAGCTGATTTCACATGTAAACAATGCGGCCATGGTTACATGTAGGATCTTCAGACAAACACAGGAGAAAAAGTGGTAAAAATATCACTGAAGACACAAAAAGTTTGGTGTCCATGACCAACACATGAACCACACAAAGTAATGATCCACTCCAAATACAAAAAAAAGAAAGCTGTTGCAGTAAAAACTATGAATTTGTTTAATAACAAAATGTCAAAGTTTTCCAATTTAACATATTTATTTTTTAGTATATAAACTTGCAATGCTGTGTTCATGTCCAGTATGGAAAATTGCCCACTCTCCCAATCCCTCACAGTCACAAGGAAGCGTTTAGGTATCAAAACATGGTACCATTTGATTGTATGTGAATTGGTACTTAGCACCATAGACATAATTCAGTTGGTTCCCTTTGAAAGTACCTTATTTGGTACCCATTAGTGCTGCACAATTTGGGGAAAAGGTGCGATTTGCGATTAGGTGGACAATATTGCGATTGTGCTTGCGATTTAATAAAAAAAGTTGTGTTATGATGAGTCTACAGACTTGCTTGGTTAACATGGAGAAAAATCTGAATTGCATGTGCTGACATTGCGATTGCGATTGCGATAATCGTGCAGCCCTAGTACCCATCCCTACATACAAAGATGTTATTCATTTACCATTTACTTCAAACCTGCTGCTGAGCTAAATGAAGCTACATGACACAAACAAAATGTAACTTTGACTCAAAACAAATGTTTACAATTAGACATCCAAAAATGCAGCAGAAAGGACATCTTTCCAACATTTATTTGTGCAGTGGGGAGGAACTGTGGACATCCTAAATAGACGTTCAGTAGATGTTGGGAAAAAGACGTTTGGATTGACAGTCTGCACCTTCAGGAGACCAAAACTAGACGCCGAAAAAGAACGTCTAGCCCTGAACAAGCCTTTGAACGTCTCTTTGAGTGGTGGGCTCACTCACTCTTTCCAGCTCAGATGTCCACTGGACGTCCAAAAAGCCGATTTTCGGATGTTGAACTGCAACGTCCAAGCGGGGTCATGGTTTGACGTCCAAATAGAGGACCTAATCTGAGCATAGAGTAGCAGCCAGAGTGGGTCTCGGGCCGACAGATGTAAAAAGGAGGGCTGAAAAGTTTGTAGCCTGACTAGGAAGGAGTTATACCATAGTGATGAAACTTGACATGCATTAAATTCAACATTTGCTGACACTTACAGCATCGTTTGTTTTCTAATTAACCAACACCGATTCATTGTTTGAGGAGTTTGAGAAGTAGAACCAGGGGTTAACCTCCCAGGATATTCACGCCAACACGGTTGCTACATCAGGGGATGATGCACTAAGCTTCATCAACTGTAAAAAAGTGGGCAGCTGAATTCAAGAGGGGTAGGTAGAGCCTTGAAGATCACCCAAGGTTCGGACGTCCTGCCACAGCAACAACCCAAGAAAACAAGAGACTGTGATAAAAAAAAAACATGCTCTGTCAGAAAACGCTGAAATGAATGCATGTCAGGTTAATCACTGTGGCATTAACTCCTTCCTAGTCAAGCTATGAACATATCAGCCCACCCTTGTAGACTTGATCTACGCGTCCATCAGACGTCTTAACAGTTACTGTTTATATTTTGACACATTTGATACTTGTTTGGTATCTTTGATGGCAGTTTTTGAGAATGGACTGATCATTTCATCATCTAAATTGGAAAGAAACAAACCAGCTGCAGGTGTAGAAGCCCCCTGTAGTGACCTGAGAAACCATAAGCAGGTCTACATCATGGCAGAGTGATGCTCTTCATGGGTAATGGGGGCACTCAGAGCGCTCACTGATCCGTCCATTGAGAGCTTTAAAGGTGAGTGCTAATGATGGCTCCTCAAGTGTCAAAGCAGTTAGTTTAAATGCCAAAAAAGACAGGCATTCATACCTGAAGAGTGATTTTAATAAGCTTTCACAGTGACAAAATGAGTTTGAGGTCAGTTTAAAGCTAATGTTAGCTAGCATTGAGCTAGGCCCCTCTTTAAATATGGAAAAATGGAATATCCTTGTTTCTTTCTCTTACATTTCAGGGTGATTTTATGTCAACAAGCTTTGGAGAGAAGTAAACATCTGAAAGTAAAGTAGGAGAGTAGGAGCAGTCTTTGAAGTTGTCCACAAGCCTCCGTAATTACACACACCTTCACTGAATGGCACTAATTAAATGTCTGAGAGTGCCGCACTTATATCAGCCAGCTGTTCAGCTGCGTCCATCTGCTGAAGACGCAGTTTAATGTCAGCGCAAATCACTACTTTTAAACCTGCTTTTGTAAGACCCTCCTCTGAGGCTCAGAGCATTATTCCTCTTCATTCCTTCACAAACGTCTCTGAGCTTTTTAAAGGTTACAGGGAATTTATTCTGACACTGAACGCAGCACTAAAAAGATCACCAAGCTCTGCATATACCTGCTCAAACTTTTTCCTCTGTTTGTTTTTAAACTGTTGAAATGATTATTTTATTTTCTTTGTTTAAGTAAAGCTATAATGCTTCATACATCTTAGAACACAGACTGTATATGCTCTTCTTGTTTTATTGGTTTTATTGTCATCCCGACGGTGTGTGTGAGACTTGATCTGTCACACAGGGTTGAGTGGTATCACCATGGAAACCCAAACTGTTGATGTGGAACGATATTCTGCTGCAGTTGCTTTACATTGCATGCAGATATTCTTTATGGAGGAAGATAGATTGTCACCAGATCGCTGCTGATGGGAGTTGGGATGTGTTACAGCAGATTGCTTTTTACCAGTCAGAGCCCTTCTCCTGCAGAGGTCGTTCTGTGTTGTTGAACAGTCTAATTTCATGATGATGTGAACAGTTTAGCCCCTTCTTTTCATTTAACACACTGTCATACATGTGTGAAAGTTAACCCTGTTTTGAAATTGAATTTTATATTTTTTCCTCTTTTTCTGCAGATTTCTTCTTGTCTTTGCGTTGAACTGTCCTTCTCTCAGCTGTATTCTCCTGCAGCTCGCCAGAGTCCATTTATAGTGTCATAAATCTCTCCCAGAAGCCCTCTGAGCCACTATAAACAGGAAACTTGTACAGCACTCTGTGGTGCTATCAGAGGTCTGATTTTGAGTAACTGCTTTGTTGTCAGAGAGAAGCACTCGACCGGCACGATCATCCCCCTCGTCCTATAACGCTTCGACTGTTTGTCTGCGTGTGTAATGGATGCTTACGAGCCAACTTTGCTCTTCCGAACACAAGTCTGCGTTAAGTGCTTTGGGAAGGACACTATTTGTGCTTCCTTGAGCCACTGATTTGTTTTTTGATAGCTTTGCCGCTGTGGCTTACAGCATCAGGAATCCATTATCCTTCAGGTATCAGTGACCGGGCAGAGACAGAGCACCTTATCAAAAGTAGCTCCGCTCTCATTTCAGCCTTGTTTCCTGTTAGAAAGCATTATGCAGCACATTACCACACTTTCACATTTTTCTGTGAGTCCCACAAATCTCTCCATCTCCACGGTCTCAGCTGGAAAATGTCAGAAAATAAGCTTTTAAACCACATCACTGGCAGCCAAAGTCATTTCCTCCTCTGAGAAGCATCAGCCCAGATGCTCGCAGAGAAAGCCAGATTTCAATTTAATGTGAGACATTTTGTTGAGAGGTTTAGAGGAGCCGTTTTGGGCATCTGTGAAACATGAGCGGCAGCTATTCATTATCTTAATAGCTAGCTGAGACCTGAAACCATTAGCGGGAACAAAGCTATCCTGCTGCAGGCGCTGATTACGAGCAAGGTTCAGTCACGACCGCTGACCCCGTGACGGCTGCTGATTTTCTCCTTCATCCAACACTCATTTTTCTTTATTTAAATAAGAAGTTTGAGTGGGATTTCAAGAGTTGGTTCAGTCATTGTCCTGTAACACTGATAGTTCTCTGTTTCATGTAAGTCGGTCTTAGAAAAAGTGGAACTTTTTTTTTTTCCTACATAAATTAGATAAAATTTTCTAGCTCCTTCAAACTAGTCAGTTCGAAAATTCAGATCCTCAGTGGTGGTTAAAAACTGCAGTAATTTTTTGAGGGATAATGTACAGTGAGCAGGTGTTAAAGCAAATAAAAAGTTAACTAAAGAAGGGATCCTGTTTATGCCCTCGTAGTTTAACTTAATTATCCGACTTTATTCAACTTTTTCTTTCACTTAAAAATATTCAGACTGTTCAGGAGAAGTGACAGTGTGCTGAATCAATTCCTGGAGGGAACCTGAACTCTTGTATTATTCTCAAGTACAATTCAGTTAAATAGAAAACCAGAAAATAGTAATTTTTGTACAGTAACGAGCAGGTAAAACAACCTTGCCAACCTTTTTGAAAGTTTTGCATGTGATGGGTACACACCCGACCAATTAAAACACTTGTTGTTGACAAGTCACATAACGAAACATTCAACGTTGATTGTGTTTGTCCCAGCATCCGGTTCTTTCCAACAAAAGACATAAAAAAACTACAAAAACAACAATTACAGAGACACCGTTAGGAGGAGAATATCTGCAGAGGCTGAATATGACGCCTCCAGATTCTTCTCAATTTCGTGCTGTTAATTTGCTTTGCCATTGATGTGCAAAGGCCTTAAGTTTCTAACCCTTGTACTTTTCAGAACATTGAGCTTTTCATTTTTTCTTAGCATTTAGTTTCACTCTGGACTCACTGCTTTTAAGCAATAGGTGCAATAACTACCTGCTGTGCAATTTCCATATTAGGGTTTAAGTGCAGTAATTATAACTTGTGCTCTTTTTTTCAGTATCATATGTTGTAATTCCTTTTTGTTCTTTCTATTTTTAACTTTTTAAAGGAGTAGCTGTGACTAAAGAGCAATTTCCCCTCAGGGATTAATAAAGCAGTTCTGATTCTGATTCAGAAATTTTGGGCCTATTTTAATGAATGGAGTTGATCTGTCACCATAGAAACCACACAGGTGATGATGTCATAATGGGGTTAGGCTTAGGGTTCGGAACACAAGTTATGAATAGGACTTGTGTTAGAGTTCTGCTCTGCTCCCTATCACCATGGAAACTGTGTGGCTGATGATGTCATAAAAGGTTCCGAGGTTATAAACAGGACTGGTACTGTTAGGGTTAGAGTTAGGGTTAGGGCTCAGTATTTCAACATCCAGCATTTGCCGCTTGTTTGTACCAATTTTCAACTGATGCTGATTTTACAAGCTTTGTTTTGCTGTGCTGTTCAAATATTAGTGGGGTGTTAACAGCAGGGCTGTTGTTGTTTACATTCTCCTCTGTGTGGTTTAGAGATACACAGAAACACTCATCTCTTCCTGCAGCCTCCCATCATTTTTTACAGATGCCTCTCTCTGAAATATACTCTCAAACCTCAATATTTTTCTATCAGGAAAAAGTCAGTGAGGTGCAAAGTTGCTTGACGTGAAGGATCAGCCTGCAGAGAGAGCTTTTCTTCTGTGTACTTCAGGGTTTCCTTACATAAAAAAAGCTGATAAATCAGCGTGTTTTTCAGGAACACTGTGCTGAGCTGCTGGAGAACAGAAAATGACAAATGTGCTGGAAATTATGATAATGAACACCCATTTATCTCTCATACATATCCCTGAGTAATTATGTTTATCACATTCAAAATGTGCGCGATGATTAGTAAATCTAAATTGGTTATGAAACACGGGGTCACAGTGGGAGGCTTTAAATAACACAAACATTAGCAGCCTGGTGCCGTGTGCTGCTGAGCGGGATGGCGTTTTCCTTACACTTTATATTTATAAAAGCTGTCAAATCCACATGATGGTGGAGCCAAAGCAGAAAGTGTGAGACACAGCAGACCAGGGTGGGCTGGAGATGTTTCAGTAACTGTTAGTGGGGTCTGATTTTTTGTCTCTGTGCTGGCGTTAGCTGTGGCATGTCCACCTGCCCTTACACGGGGACATAACAGATCTTTTACGTGTTCACAACAACAAACTGTGCCAACACGCATCTACACCCACTGATCACTGTATTAGGAACACCTGCTCGACTACTCGTTAACACAAAGATCTAATCAGCCAATCACACAGCAGTAGCTCTGCAGCATTTAGTCATACAGACATGGTGAAGACGAGCTGCTGAAGTTCAAACTGAGCATCAGAATGGAGAAGAAAGGTGATTTGAGAGACTGTAAATGTGGTGTGGTTGTTGCTGCCTCATGGGCAATTTACACTAGCTCAACAAAACTGGACCACAGAAGACTGAGAAACATTGCCTGGTCTGGTGAGTCTGGATTTCTGGTCCACATTGAGCTGGTAGGGTCACAATTTGGAGTAAACAACATGAAAACATGGGTCCACCGTGCCTGTATCAATAGAGTATTGATGTGGAGGAGATTTTCTTGTCACACTTTGGGGCCCTTAGTACCAACCCAATGCTCGTTCAGTGCTAGTGTGAGTCCTTAATTGGTTCCATTCACATTCTTCTTAGGAATCAGTTTGGTTTTACATTGGCAAGGAGCCCAGTTGGAGTCACACCCCAGGTCACTGATAAAAGGCAAAGACTTTTTTCAGAATTTTTGATGGTGGTTGTGACGTTATTTTTCCTGACTGCCTGGCTCCTGTAGACAGACAGTCAAGAAAGTAAGGAAGCATGCTCGTCTGTGTGTTTTTGTGTGTCGGTGATCGAATTGGGGCAGAACTCTGCTGTGCACGATGATGAGTTAGAAACGACATCCCATCATGTTGACAAGAAAAATCACAGAGGGGTATTTAGTCTGTCAAGTAAAATAATAATAATAATAATGATAATAATAATAATAATAATGATAATAATAATAATAATAATAATAATAATGATAATAATAATAATAATTCTTCTTCTTCTTCTTCTTCTTCTTCTTATTATTATTATTATTATTATTATTATTAATATTAATAATATTATTATAGTCATAATAATAATATTAATAATGAAAATAATAATAATGATACATTTTATTTGAAGGCGCCTTTCATGACAACCAAGGTCACCTTACAAAAAGATAAAAACATTGTAAAACATCATTAAAACAAGTCATTAGTGTAAAAAAAAGTAAAGTGCACATTGTTCAGTTAAAGGGAGTAAGCCAGTTTAAATAGGTGAGTTTTGAGTTGGGATCTGAATGATCTGATGGAGTCTCATGTTTGGGGGGAGGCAGTTCCAGAGTCTGGGTGCTGAGCAGCTGAAGGCTTGGGCTCCCTTGGTAGTGAGGCATGAAGTGGGGATGATAAGTAGTCCAGCAGAGGTTGAGCAGAGAGTGTCGGTAGGAGTGTATTCATGATTAAAGTACATCTGATTCTGATTTAAAAAATGTTGGCCCATTTAATGAATGGAGATGATCTGTCATCATAGAAACCACACAGCTGATGATGTCATAAGGGGTTAGGTTTAGGGTTCTGAACGTATAAATAGGTGTTAGAGTTCAGCTCTGCTCCTTATCACCATGGAAACTGTGTGGCTGATGATGTCATAAAAGGTTCCGAGGTTATAAACAGGACTGGTACTGTTATGCCGCGGCCACACCAAACGCGAACACGCGAATTTACTCGCGCGAATGGCCTGTCACGCGCCGCGTGAACGCCCGAGTCTCGCCGCTGGACTTTTTTGACAAGCTGAGGCGCGAACACGCGAATGCACGGTACTGCGCATGCGGAGTAGAGAGCTCGTTCATTTAAAGACCGAAAGTCCAAAAGAGCAGCTGAAAAACAATGAGCTGTGGTTTCCAAAGCATGACAGGAGAGTGTGTGAAAGCTTTGGAGATCACAATCAATGCCTCTGCCTCTCCCTGGTAATCCACCAGCCCTGCTTGGCTGTTCCCTGCGATCTCATCTCCGATCCCCCAAACCTCCGACCCCCCGTACCCCCGACCACCCGAACCCCCGACCCATGTTCCCGGAGGTCTCCCTGGGGATAATGAAGGGGTGGAGGAAAGAAAGGAGCACAGAGAACTTCCATCTTTTCTCTGGCTCTGCCCCTGCCCCGCTCCTCCCTCCTCTCTATCAGGCTCAAAACTCCGCTGAGGAAAACACAGTCGGACTCAGTGATGACCCGTGCAGGCAAATCCAGCTGGGGACGAATGTTTTCAGAACTTACATTCAAAACCTGTCTCCTCAGAGACTTTCAACCAAGCCTGCTCCTGTTTTTCCGGTCTCTGTAGAGTACACACGTCGTATCGTATAACTCTGGATGATGACACACCGCACAGATTGTTTTCTCCTCCATCCTCCGGCGGAGTTGGAGCCGGAGCAGGCGGCAGTTGCCCCCCAACGTTGTCATAACAATGACGTTGTGGGGAATATTTTGAACTCGAGCGAATTCGCGTCTACCGCCCAAACGCGTGAACGCTCCAAACTCGCCGCGCCAAACGAGCGAATCGCGCCGCCCGAGGCGAATCGGCGGCTAAACGCGTCTTTGCATTGACTTTGTATGTAATCGCGCCGCAAATTTGCGTTTGGTGTGGCCGCACCATTAGGGTTAGGGTTAAGGCTCAGCATTTCAACATCCAGCATTTGCTGCTTGTTTGTACCAATTTTTGACTGGTGTTGATTTTTAAAGCTTGGTATTGCTGCGCAAAAAGAGGTAAGTGGAGGCTAGGTTATAGAGAGCTTTTTTGGTGAGGAGGTTTTTGCATTGGATATGGTATTGAACCAGGAGCTAGTGAAGTTGGATGAGAACAGGGGTGATGTAACAAGGTATAGACCTTGTCTAAAAGAGAGGTAAAGCATTGCTGCATCAGTTTCGCCTTAATATCAAGATTTGAATGAGCAACGCCAACAAAAATCAGACGACTCGCTCAGCAGCCTTTCTTTTTAAAATGGCTGGTTGTTAGTCACTGTTGTCCCTCCCCTGGCCCCTGATGTAGTCAGTGCTTTGCTCTTCCCCAGCAAAGAGTCGGTGCTTGCTAAGCTTCAATTTTGAGCACTTGAAGCCAGAGCTTTGTTGGTGGAAACACAAACAACCATTGCTAACTGAGGCACTGGTCTGGAACTAGCACTAGCACTAGCTCTGTCAAAAGCAGGGATGTGTACCCAAAGCTCAAACCATCTCAGACTGTTTTTTTTTTAACATGACAATGATCTCCCTGTACACCAACGGCCTCCACAGTCCCCAGTAGAGGTAAACCGATATATCGGCCGGCCGATACATCGGGCCGATATTTGGACATTTGTCTCTATCGGCCATCGGCCGTATTTTCTTTTAAAAAGCCGATTTTTGTTCCGTTGTATAAAATGACGCAATTTTTGATCAGGCACAAAAAAGATGAGCACCTCAAACTTGTGGAACCACTTGGATACATTACATACTTTTGTTCAAATTATATTAATAAGTTTAAATTTCTTTTTTGACACTTTAAGAAGAGTGTGAATGTTTACTACTGCTTGTTACATTGTGTGTTTACTCAGACAAAATATTTCATTGTTTTGAAAGCTGAATAAATGTTCAGAGGACTGGACATGACTTGTTGTAATAGATTTCTTTTAGTTGCTCAGAAATTGCTGCGTTTCACAAAAATGTGATAAATATATATTTATTTAACAATCGGCCTGAATATCAAATTGGAAAAATCAGCTATGCATATCTGCATCGGCTGCCCAAATTTGGAAAGCATCAGCATCGGCATCGGCCCCCAAAAAACCCATATCGGTCGACCTCTAGTCCCCAGATCTCAATCCAATAGAGCTGTGGTGGATGTGGTGGAACGAGAGATTCTCATCATGGATGTTCAGCAAGAGCAACTTCTCTGAGGAATGTTTCTAGATGGAGAGAGAAATAATTCTGCAACTATTCAATTTGAGGGATTACATTTACTCAACCATGACTGGGAACTTTCCAAGAGTTTAGTGTTTGTGTAAAAAGGGCTTATAAGTCCAAATTTCATCTGTAAATCTTTTTAAAAATGTACCCAAAACAAAATCTGAAAGTATCCTAAAATCCTCAGTAATCCTTCAGGGAAATGCAGAGCGATAACTCTCTTTGGGCCTGTGCTGTGTTAGAGCTGTATCCTTGCCAAGCTTTACTCTCTTATTGAGAGAAGAGGAGTCGTCGAGAGGAGTTACACTCTCCTGATTTATTACTCATTGATCCACTCCTTATCCTGAGAGCTCAACAGTGTTCATCGATTAGTCACTATATCTTCAGTGGAAATCCTTTCCAGCATCTTTGGACTTTTCTCCTCTTATGCAAACAAAGAAGAGTCCCTGTCTCCCCCTCTTTGTATGTGGAGGCGGTGAAAGGGGACTGGATGAGTCTGGGACTGCTGAAAGGTCAGGAGGGAGGAATGAGTTTACTGATAAGAGTCATCATGGGCTCCGGGGCTGGCGGGGGATGTTGACTGCACAATCCCCTCCATTACTCATGCAGCATGAGGACCCTGTTTCTGTCACCTCTGTAATGAAGGAGTGTAATGACAGCTACCCCTGACAACACACTCACACTCACACACACATACGCACACCAAGAGAGGCCAAAACACATCATCTCCTTGCTGGAGCTCCCAGGTTCTTGCCCGCTGGCCTCCAATGTCACCATTAATATTCAATGACTCTTCACTGACTCATACACTTATTTTGCTCATTGTGGAAGCGCTCTGAATGCTAATACCACCGGCCTGTTTTAATGGTGCGGTGGCAGATATTATGAGTATGCACTGGGTGTATGACGGGTGCTGCTGCAGGGTTTGCCGAGCTCAACCAATCCTTGTGCTTTTCTTAAAGCAACGCTGCCAGTTTGAAGGTTTCATCCAGTTTTTTTAAACTTTACACCTTGTTTTTCCAGATTCACTTCTTTGACTTTCAGAACACTAACCCCCTCAGGTCTACTGTAGTAAATACAGAATGATATTACTGACTGCATCTTTACTATCCATGAGACAAAACTAACAGCTTAGAAGGTTCATTTTCTCGTCCTGCCTTAAACAGAGGTGTCTTCATGGAGACTTAATGTAAATCCAGTTTCCACTGTGAAGAAAGTTCCTAACTAAGAAGTTTAAGTAAATGAAAAAGGGAAATCTGGAAGAGGTAAAAGTTATATTTTATTCTTAACTACACTTTCCACCCCAGCAGTGCTTCTCTGCTTTTTAGAGTCACCTCCCTGGTTTCCTAAACAAATGAGATGAGATGAGTAGGTGAGATGAGATTAAAAGATAAGATGAATGAGATGAGAAAAGAAAGTGGCAAGAACGAGAGGAGGGGATAAGAGAAGATAAGAAGATGCGATCAATGAGATGAGAAGATGATAAGAGGAGGTGGGATGAGGAGGAGAAAAATAAGATAAGATGAAGACATGAGAAAAAAGATGAACAAGATTAGATAAGAAGAGGATATGAATGAGATGAGAAGATCAGAGTTTGAGATGAGAACATATGGTGTATGAGAAAGGATGATGAGATGAGACGAGAAGATAGGCAGAATTGATGAATAACATGAGAAGTTCAGAGTTTAAGATAAGAAGATGTAATAAATGAGGAGGGATTGAGATGAGATTATAAAATGAATGAGATTAGAAAATGGGGGTTTAAGATAAGTAGATGGAGTAAATGAGAAGGGATGATGGGATGAGAGGATAAAATGAATGAGATTAGAAAATGAGATAAGAACATATGACGAATGAGATGAGAAGATTAGAGTTTGAAATGAAAACATATGATGAAAGAGAAAGGATGATGAGATGAGATAAGTAGATGTGATGAGTAACATGAGAAGATGAGAGTTTTAGATTAGAAGATGTAATAAAAGAGAAGGGTTGATGGGACAAGAAGAAAAAATGAATGAGATGAGAAGATGAGATAAGAACATATGAATGAGATGAGACGATGAGATAAGAACACATGAATGAGATGAAAAGATGGGAGTTTAAGATAAGAAGATGTAATAAATGAGAAGGGATTGAGATGAGATTATAAAATCAATGAGATGAGAAGATGAGATAAGAACATATGATGAATGAGATGTGAAGATTAGAGTTTGAGATAAAAACATTTGGTGAATAAGAAAGGATGATGAGATGAGATAAAATAAGTAGATGTGATGAATAACATGAGAAGTTGAGAGTTTTAGATGAGAAGATGTAATGAATGAGAAGGGATGATGAGATAAGATGAGATGAGATGAGATAAAAAGTTGGGATAAATGAGATGAGATAAGAATATGATTAAAAAGATGAGATACTCCTTTTTTTTCACCCCACACCAGAGAAATTTTCAGAGTTTCAGCAGTAAACAAGAAAGTGTATGATACAAACTTTATAAAAAGAATATTTGTTATTAGTGTAGCCTATCAAAAAAAATGTACCGGTCTTTTAAACCTCACAAAATATGTAAAGAATCCGTTAATGTTAACTGTTGTGTGATTAAAAATTTACGTGACTTTTATCTTATCTTAAAAATGTTTTTTTTTTATTGTTTTTACCAGCCCATAGTTGTTATGTAATATAACTGCCAGGTGGTGGTTTGTATTGAATAACAAAAATCTTCAATAAAAATCTTAATAACTTGAGAAGAGTAAGGGAAAACTGCCTATGAAACAAGTGAAAAAAATTGCAAGATTTTACATTTTCGATTTTTGGATCTTTAGAAGGATCTGAGTAGAGTTTCAAAATGCAGGAGGAAGAAAAGCGAGTAAAACAAAAAAATATTGAAAATTGAAATTAAAGTGAAATAGTCTGCTCATCATCTGATCAAAAGTTTGAGACCACAGCCTTTAAAAGACAAAATCTGAACGTGGTCGGATTGTTGAGCTGTATAAACAAGAAATTTCCAACCCCAGTGATAACCTTAAGCAAAAAACAGGTCCATAGTTGCATTTCCCCCCAATTCTCCTCATATTCCTCCCACAGGAAAAAAAAACAACATGCTTGTCAGGGTGATTGGTGACTCTTAATTGCCAGCGTTTGTGTGTGTGTGAGTGAGTGTGTGCACGTGAGTGGTTGTTTGTGACAGGCGACCTGTCCAGGATACAGCCCACCTCCCCTCTAGTGACAGCGGGGATGGTCTTCACCCCCACTCCACCCTGATGCTGGTACACAGAAAAACTGTCCCAGTAATTGGCCTCTCTGTCTCTGATTGGTCGGTTTGGGCTGCAACACTCACACCCTCGTCGTACAGCACAGGCGAGCTTGTTAAGTCGTCTCTCCACTCCACAACACCAACGTTAGACATTTCTCACCAGAGTTACTTCTGGAGAACTGGAGGCTTCAGAAAGTTTGCCTTTGATTCCTACAAGCAAAGCATCTGCTGACGATGGCTAACCAAGATGTCAGGCTTGAATGTGAGTCAAAGAGACTTCAGACGGATGATTTACGCTGGGTGGATCTTGCTGCAGTGCAGTGATTAATGGACTGTGTTACGAAAAAGTAGCCAGTGGTGTAAATCTTGGCTGTTTTTTCAAGTAAACCTCCGCCTGTCAGATGTAATAAAACGAAAGAATGGATGCTTCACCCAGGTCAGACAGTTCTGACGTAACAGGGGGGTAGAAATGTGGAGCTGGGAGAGCCTGGACCTCTGAGCAACGCTAACAAGCCTGCAGGAGACGTGAGTCAGACTTCACGATGAGAGAAGTGCATTTCCAAAAACATGTTGGAGTTCACTTTGCATCTCTTTACTTTACTCTGTCTCTGGGCAGGAAATCACTAAGATAATACGAGGATATAAAGTTTGCTCTTTCAGGCTTTGTGGATAAAGCAAATGTGCAAATGATCAAAAGGTTTCTGCTTTAATGCATGCACAGTCAGACACGTCTCTTTCTGCAGAGGGAAATGTGTTTCAACAAACCAGGCAGCAAGATGCAAACACGAAAACTTTTGCAGGGAAATGTTAACATTCAATCTACACAAGCCAGTTGTGATGTGTTTGTCGCAGCACTGAGATAGTTTTGCTTCTTTCTGCAGAAAACCCAGACTTCCACGAATGCACGAAGTATATTTACATCTAAAACAGAAATCTGCCACGTATCCTCACCCACCGCGTCACTGCCTCTGCATGCTCAGCCTCTCAAACCTTCACTAACGCACAGTCCTGTACGTAGCATGCTGCGCTGCTGAAATGTCAGCGAGATAAGCTCCCCTCCCCTGGGAGCACAGAGAGGAGGGAAACACAATTACAGTAATGAGGAGTTGTTGCTGTCTGCTCAGCAGGTAGACCTCCATGTGTGATTGCAGGGTTCAGCATTTACATGAGGAGCTACGCCAGGAGAATTTATTGTATATTTTTCTACTCCTGCGAGTGTATCATTACTGTTTGTTACCCAGGCTGAGTCTCCAGGCTGCTGCTGCTGTGGCTGCGGCTGGCCGTGATTGATTCCTGAGGAAAACCTGTCATTCAACCACAACCTGACAAACAGCTACCGAGCAGACTGATGGGGATGTCAGTTAAGTTTTGACGTTATACCAAGTGGATTTTTGCTCCGGTGTCAAAAATTCAAGTGATTAATCCAGGACCTCCCAGTGTAGCTTCCACACCCTAATCTCTGTTAACATTTCAAAAATCTTTGATCAAAGAACATATGCAAGCAGCTGGGCTTAAACACTGAACACTCCATACTTTTCTGTTAAGTACTTTCTAATTTCTTTATGGTCCAAAGTACAATGAGGTGTTTTGTTTTTTTTAAAAATTTATTTATTATTATTATTATTATTATTATTATTATTATTATTATTATTATTATTATTTATTTATTTATTTATTTATTTATTTTTATGTTGTGGTTGTTTTACTTATATCATTATCTTATTTAATTTTATTGTATTTAATCTAATTTAATTTGATCTTATTTTATTTTATTTTATTTATTTATTTTTACTTTTTATTCACTTTCCCAACCAAAATTACACTTTAATTTCTCAGTTTTCAGTATACTTGTTAATAACCACAAACTTGGATATATGTCTACACAGAAACATATTTGGTTTGAACTTGTTTGCACTCTTTCATTCTTTCATTTTGTGTGGGAAGGGGCTTAGACATGCAAGAAAGTGTAAATGCACATTTTTTTTATTATGTTACTACCCCTGACTTTTTAATTTTTGAGACAAAATTTGCTTTATTTATCTACTTTATTTCATTTTTCTTTTAAATTGCTTTCAAAAAAAGTTTTTGTTTTTTTAAATTTATTATATATATATATATATATATATATATATATATATATATATATATATATATATATATATATATATATATATATATATATATATTATTATTATTATTATTATTATTATTATTATTATTATTTCTACTACATACTTTTTTTTACTGTTTTTCCTTATTTCTGAAAAATGAATGTAACTTTGTCGAGCTGCGAAACATATTTTGATTTTGCATTGAATAAAAACTTAAATATCAAAAAAAAAAAAAACATTTCAAAAATCTTTAAAAGTGATGACATGTAACAGTTTCTTGTTGGAAATCAACAGAACGGCCAGCAAAGCACATGTAACCCAACAAATAGTGTGCACACTGTAGAAAGTGGAAGTCCTGCAGCATCTCTTGCTCTTAAATGTGACTTTAGAGTAAACAAACATGAGCTAAATGCTGCTAGCTGCACAGCTACGTGTTACATCCATTTGACTTTTGTCCTTCACAGTTCAGTAGTGATGGGAATCGAAAACCAGTTCCTGTTGAGAATCAATAAGAAATGTTTCAGTCCATCTACACAGTTAGCCTTTATGCTCAACAATTCCCTTACCAATTCTTTACTTTACGCCATAGCTGAAGGACCTTACATTGGCGAGTCCGCTGCAGCTATCTTAGCTTAGCAGTTAGATAAAAGTTTCCCAAGAAAACTCTGATTCAGGATTTTCAGCTTGAAGTTTTACTGAAGAACTGAACACATAAAGAAATGTACATTACACTCTTGTACCAGATTTCTATTGAACACATTCAACATGTTATAAATCTAATTGACTAAAAAAACGATAAAAACGAAATAGCGCTAGCTTGATGCTAACATACATAGTAAATGGCATAAAACTCCAAATGTCAAAATACTAACAGGAAAATGAAACATGCAGGCTCATGTCTGGCTTCATAACTAAGGCAAGGTTCCAAACAACTTAAACAACTGCTATTACCACTTAGAGACACTAGATGGCCTACTTTAGTCAATAACATATGACAAAACAGTACATTAACGTCACGTGACATGCCTTTTTTTTTTTTTTTTTACCTAGTACTATACATTCAGGTCCAGAGAGATCCAGATCAAGCGACCAATTTCATTTATATTTACTTATAAATTTAAAAATAATCTAATTGCAATTTTTTTAGACCAATATTGTGATTTAGCATACGACTTTTAGGGGGGGACGTTTATCTTCTGCATTGTTCACATAACACAAGTTTTAAGTCATTTTATAGTATGACAAACCAACAAAAGATACTGTTAACATTTCAACAAGTTTTTTTTGCATTTCTTAATTGAAAAAGAAAAAGGAACACTGTGAAATTTTACTGACCTCCAGTTGTCAGTAAGAGTAACAAACCATACATAAAAAAGTGACCAAGGGGTACGGCTCTACGATCTACTGGATGGACTTTTGTAGCCCCCAGGGTGTTTTTTTTCGCCAGAAAAAACAGCATTTTGAATTTTGCTGGTTTTAAGGGAGAACAAGTACAAGTTACTATTTTCCCTCCAGGTCTTTGTACATGAAACTTTTTCTCTAATTGCAGCCTTTGCGATTTGAAGATTACATTCTATTACATTGTGATGTCAGTTTAAAATTGATTAATTGTTCAGGCCTACAGAAATCCTTGTTGTACAGGAAAAAAATCACTGGAGAAATTGATTAGGGAATCAGTAAAGAATCAGATCGATAAGCAGAATCAATAAGGACGTTGGTGTCAATAAAATCTTATCAATACTCATCTCTACAGTTCAGTTGTGTCTTTATTTAAAGGACACACTGTAGAGCTGCTATTTTGCCAAAGATCAACGAACAAGTTTTCCACATTCTGATGCTCCAACTCAGAGGTCGTTTTGACGACCACAGTTTCAGAAAGAAATCAAGGGGCAACATCTGGTTTGGAAAAATGACGCAAATGCAGAAGTGCTTAAAGTTGCTGTTCATTGAGTGTCCACTTAACGCTTCCTGCACAAAGACCGAAAACCACATACACACTAAGCCAAAAAAAGATGCCATTAAAAATTTTCATGGCATTAAAAACCTATTTACAGCTTGGTTCAGGCTTGGGTCTGAATCGCTTATTTCACTGTTTCCACACCCTAAAAGGGGTGATATCAAGATCATAAGTTTGTCCAATCAGAGACACAGCTCAGCTTACATGACTGGCTGGTAAGGCTGGGACAAGATGGTATTCACCCGATTTGATTCTTTGGCGATTTTATTTGATTCAGGGGGTTTTTACACCTGGATCTTTCGGAGCAGTTGGTCCAAAACAGTGACACCGAAACCTTGGTCTGTTTGGGCATATATGTACACATCAGTCGCTCTCGGATGCGGAACAAAACAAGCTGGTCAAGATCGCCAAAAATAGGTGGTCTCAGCTCGCCTCTAATCAGGCCCTGTAGCTTTTCTCTCTTTTCAGTGAGAACACAAGCACCCCAGCAACCAGCACAACTAACTTATAACCGTGGCTCACACTGCAGAAATGGGGGCCGTAGTTGTCAAAACAGCAGCAGAAGAAGAGAAGACTGAGGAACTGAGGAAAATGAGTCGTGGGCTCATGTGGAGTGGTAAAGAAATAAAGTGCCTTATGGAAGTGTCTTCATGCAGTTGGGACTCTTAAAAACTACATTTGTTGATCATATTGCGCACACTGTTACATGAGCCATAAACGCTATAACGCTAATTAGCCACACACATTGTTGATGCTCTATGAAGATAAGGAAACTCCCCGCCTTCCGGGTATGATTTTTGATCAATGAGAGAAAAAATCGATCAAATCAACCAAGTGACAACTGCTACAATTGTCTCATTTTTGCCCCTGGATCGGAACAAGGCTAACGAGCCACAGGTGTGATTACACCCTTAAATGAGATTCTTCAATATTCTTTTTTTTTTTTTTTTAGATTTTTAGTTCCCATTTTAACACCGGACTAAGTGAAAAAGTTTAATGATGATGTCTACAGACTTTATTAGGAGCCATATCTTCTCCAAAAATGCACATCGCATGTGGGTCAGTTTTTAGGATGTATTCAGGGGATCTGACATCTCGGCTCCCAATACTATGTTCAAACTATTTTTTCTTCAACCCCTAATGACGGCGCTCTACAGCTGTGAGAAAAGAAGCTCATCAAGGAAGCCTGCATCATATCCAATATGGCCTCCACCAATAATCTGCTTCTTTACGTCGCTTCAGGAACAAATGGGGTGATGTCATGGAAGACTTGGTCAATATTTATACAATCTATGGATGAAACACAAAATGATTGTTGCGTTTTTGTCCTCTTGTTAACACACAAACTATGTTTCTAGCCGTCCTAAAATGAAACTTTTGAAAACAGCCTCCAGAGTGGAAATTTTCTGGCCACTGTTGCCGTGTAAACAAGCTGGAGTTTTCAGGTGAAACGCTGACATCACGCGTTACACAACATATCAAACACAGATTATTCCTTACTTATGTATTTACTTTTCACTTACCAAAGTGCAAGGATCTGAAATTTTGGTGCTCGCTGTGATCTTGAACTGAAGAAACCAACCAGAGGAAAAGTGATAACCCTGTGTAACCCTCATCAGACGATGTGTATCACTTCTTCTCCTGCAGTAATTGTGAATCACTGCTCCAGAAAACATCTCCCTCAGGTCCGACATTCTGAGAATATGAGCGCTTAATTGTGATGACTTTGTTTACTTCATAACGCTCCATGTTTTCATTTTTCCTCCTCCTGGCGACTCGTTCTCTCTCCTCCTCATCTTCTGAATGTTTTCACGGCCTGCAGCTCTCAGGGACGTTTCTCTGTTCCAGCGAGAGCTTCATTATGTTTTTATTTTTCTTTATTTCTACAGTTTGTCAATCCTGAAGGGATGTTCGACGAGGCCTAGCATGAAAAATTCATTAGAAGCAATATTGGTGTGTTTTTTCACTCTGGTTATGTAATTATTGTCTTTCTGCAGCGGAGACACTCAGAACGTTTATCGATAAGCTTCGTATCATCGTGTTGTTCCAGCTGGAGCTCAGAGTTCAAGGCATTACTCTCTGTTTCTCGATGATTTTAAGACGCTTTGTTCTGATTCTGCTGAAATGTTGTTTGTGTGAGAGGGATAATGGAGGTGTAATCCTGCAAAGCTGGGCCACAAGAAAGCTTTTCTAAAGTCTCTGTGCTCAGGTCTGACTGTTGTTGCCGGGCTTTATTGTGTCCTGTGTGTTATAACTCCAGAAGCCGCTCGGTCAGAATTTGAGTTTTTTTATAGTGCAACAACGAGACGCTGAGTGTTTGTACTGTTTCCCTCCGTTTATGGGCGGGTATGAATTTTGCAAAGACATTAAAGATAACAAGGCACACCAAACACTTCCAACACCTGACAGGTGCCGCGTGCTTCATCTTGATCCGAGCCTCACTCTGCTGCGTGTTGAGAGTAATTACAGTCGGCATCAAACGCTGTGATGTAATCCTGGCAACACCTCGCATCTGAGAGGCCTGATTTCCATGTGAGCTCAGAATAAGCCTGATTATCCTCCATCTCCAGTCTTACAAAATCTTTCCAAAATTACTTAGAGTGGAAGTTTTTCAAACACTGTGGATGTTTGTTGGTCTTTAGAGTGAATTAAAAACCAAGACTGGAAGAAGAGACTGTCTTTAATTCTGCTTTCAGTGAATCAACCTGCTGGGAAGGCAGACAGAGCAGATTCAATACCAGGATGTATCAGCTCCTACTGCTTAAAGTGATAGCCCGGGATGGAACAAGTTGGGTCCTATCACAAGGTTTAGGGCAGAAATTACCCCTACAGCAGTGTTTTTGTGCAGCAGAAGGTCAGGGCGAACGCACCAAACACCCCCTCCCTGCTCCTCTGCTGGTTTCCTCTGCACTCAGACGGGGCCATTTTATACTTGACCAAAAACACAAATAAACGGACTCCCACCAAAAAAATCTGATGTCGGTCTGCATTCATGCGTTATTTAGAGAATTTTCAGTGTGTTACTTTTACACAAAAACACCGCTAAATAAGGCTCTAGTTCTCATCGTGTCTCTTCGTCCTGGCAGACTACCTGCGTTTGTTTATATCTGGCACGCTGCGTGCGGCGAGCACCTCGTAGCCATCTGTGGCTCTGCAGCGGAGGTAGAGCCGTTTTACGACATGATGAGAACTAGAGCCTTATTTAGCGGTGTTTTTGTGTGAAAGTAACATGCTGAATGTTCTCTAAATAAAGTGTGAATGCAGACAGATATCAGATTTTTTCAGTGGGAGTCCGTTTATTTGTGATTTTGGTCAAGTAAAATATGGCCCCGTCTGAGTGCAGAGGAAACCGGCAGAGGAGCAGGGAGGGGGTGTTTGGTGCGAGCGCCCTGGGCTTCAGCTGCACAAAAACACTGCTGTAGGGGTGCTAATGTTTATATCAACCCACAGTCAGCAGTTATTCTGCAGTGGTCTGTTCAAACTTGAGAGTCTATCAATAAAATGAAGAGTGACATGTCTTAGAGCACCGGGCTGCCAGCTATGCTAAATATAAACAGCTGCTAAACTACAAACAAACTGACAGTGTTGTCACGTTAGCCTACCAAAACGTTGGAGCACTGGGCTGCCGAAAAAGATTTCTTGAACAAAGAAAATTTGTTCCAAAACAAATACACGCCTGGTCACATCTTGATGACAGTGCGTGAGACTCCAAGCCAGAAGGTGGCGCTGCAGTCCCATTGAAACAGATCCTCCCCTCAGCATCTTTAAAAGGGAATGAAATAGATTTAAAAACTGTACATTTATTCTCAAGAAGCAGCTACAACAAAGAAATAACCCACCAAACACAAACTGCCTGACTCTCTGTGCCAAGTCTAAAGACAAAGACCTTGCCCAACAAATCTTGCAGGGATTGGAGCTCCTGAACGGCTGCCAGTTGGCCCCGTGTCGCCAAGTTGTTGATGCCTCTCTGAGCTGAGATGGGAGATTTCAGACTGTGAGGGAAGATTAAATCGTTCTCCACAGCTTTGTTACTGAAAGGTGGATCATTCAGGATGTAAATAAGTCTTTGATTCTTTCTTGAAAACAAAGTTTAGGTGAAGCTGTGGCTCTGATCTCTGCTTATGTGTGTTTTTACGTCTCTCATGTGAAGCTCAGGGTGAAATCCAGTAAAAGCCGGTTATCTGAACACCCTGCACAGTGGAGGAGGTGAGCAGCTTATGCAAACACTCTTTGTGCTCCAGATGTATGCAGCAGAGGTGTGGGCAGAAAATCTGAATCTTCTTTATTGTTGGTATCGATCAGTCTTCTCCAGCTGCAGCAGCTCTGCAGAGAGCGTTGGCTTTCTGCGCAGCTGACGGGAATGGACCAAAAATGCAAATAAGCTGAAATTTGCTGAATTAATTTATTGAGATGAAGCTTGCAGCTGAAGCTCCTCATCCATTAAAGTCAGAGTCATTTGGGTTCATTTGGTCCTAATGGCTCAATCTTCTTCTGTATAATGATCAGAAATGTTAATATCACTCACCGTGCTCCAACACCTGGAAATGTGTCGTGGAGACGCTTTCCCTCGTCGTCAGGTTGTGATTAGACTTTAGGATGACTCAATTACACTCAGTCTGCCTACTTTTCTTATGAGAAGGAAAGGTAATTTGATACGGCTGAGCAGGCTAATTAACTTCACCTCTTACTGTTAATTAGTCGAGTGCACCCAGCAGATATATCAGTAATAGAAGTGATAATGATGATGGCTCTAATAACTTGCTGAAATTAGGCCAGGAGTGGGACGTTGTTCGATGTCACTGTCTCTGTAAAACTGAATATTTTTAGTATTTTTTAATCCTTTATTGTTTTTTTTTGGTCAGTAAAACATGTTGCAAAAAGTCAGTAAATACACATTTCTGTGTAAGACATGAGTAAAAAAAAAAAAAAAATACAAAAGTACATCTTTAACCTTTTAAGACCTGAGTTTTTGTCTGGTTTGCATTTTTTAATTAATCTTGCTGCTTAGGATAAGTAAGACCTGATAATTATAGCCATAATTTGATTTTGTTTGATTATTTTTGTCATGGTTTCTCTATTTGCTGTTCGTTATTAGTGTTATTGTCTTTAAATATGTTGTTTTTTCCCCTAAATTGGTGTAATGTTGTGATTTTACCAAAAGATGACATGGGCAGTGTCCCTGAATGTGGCTAATCGGTCAAAGTTTTAAAAAATGAAGTATCATGGGTCTGAAAGATAGAAATTTAACGTCTACATATGTGGACTCTGGGTCTTAGGAGGTTAAATAATAAATAGTAATAATAATAAAACATCCAATGATACATATAGTATCATTGGATGTTTATATACAGAAATACTGCTGTTATAGCAAGTTTTTCTGACGTGGCAACTGGAACGCTGAACACGGAGACGACGTCATTCCCACTCCCGACTTCCCAGTTCAGAGTACAAACGTAACGCATCAACAGAAAATAGTAGATAAGAAATAAATGCACAAAAATTGGAGAGGTAGATGTATCAGAAGAAAACATGATACATGATAAGGCACCCAATAAAAAATTGAACAAAATAATTAAATAAATAAACAGATAGATAGATAAATAAATAAATGAATGAATAAACAAACAAATAAAAATGGATAAATGAAAATAAATAATTTTATAATTAAAAATTTAATGAAAACCTTAAAAAAAAAAAAAAAAAAAATAAAAAAAAAAAAAAACCCAGAGAGCTAGATAGATAAAAATCAGTAAGTGCATAAAATCAAATAAATACAGGGAGTATTTCAAAGATCAGTGATATTTCTTTTAGGGGTTAGATCAAGGCTATCCAAAAAAACAACAAACAAAAAAAAAACAGATCATGGCTATGAGGTTAAATTTGTGCCATCATGTATAAAAAAGGTATTAAAAAAACGTATAAAAAAGTTGAATTTTCATAGGTAAAATACACTTTCAAATTCATTTAAAAAAATAATTTCAATATTAAAGCATTCAATTCCATTACACATCATGCTTTTTTAAATTCAATATCTTAATTCAAATTCAGTTTCTCATGGCACAAATATAACCTCATACAAGGCTATCCAAAAAAAAAAAAAATATAGTAAAAAAAAGATCAAGGCTATACAAGTGGCTTATAAAAGGCTTCTCAATTTTTAGTTAAGTGCTATTACTCAAACTCAATTTGTCACTTTGTAAGCACCTCACCACACGCTGTAGTTGTTTTCACTTGGGCTCCTCACACTGGAAAGAAGTGCTGGAGCAAATACAGCATTGCAGGAAAAACCTCCATAGAAGGCGTTTAAGATGCACAACGAAAGCTGACAAATCATGCGATAGTTTATCTGATTGTTAAGCACAACCTGAGTTATCACAGTGTTTGAGCTCAATCAGGATCCTGCACTGAAAAGTGTTTTTAGTTTCTCTTGTGTGAACTTGAAAGCAGCAGAAGTTTGAAAAGTTTGCACTTCCCGGGTACAGAAAATGTGGACACTGCATGAAAGCAGTTTGGGCATCGATCGGATGAAATTTGGCCGACTTCAGTAGAGATGGACCGATATGGTTTTTCCAGGGCCGAAACCGATTATTAGCAGTCAAGGAAGCCGATAACAGATTTGCAGAAAAAGTGAAAATATTGGCGTCAAAATTTGGGAGAATACCAACTACAACACTTAAATTTGTTTAAATCCTTTTAAGGGTATGTTTATCAAACAGCCCGCAGGCTAAGTAGTTGTCTTAAAAAGTTAAATGAAAACTTAAAAAATCAAAGATCTCCATAAAGTTTTCTACAGTCACTTAAGTTTTTTAAAATATGTCTCTACATGAAGCCAAAATAACAGTCATTAATTTAGTTTCTCATTGGCTGCCAGGTTTAAAAAAAAAAAGGCGGCGGCCGATATGCTTCAAATGTTGAATATCAATACAGTTTTTAATATAATATAGTTTTTAGCAGTTTTTCAGCAGTGAGAGTTGTTTCTCTTGGTTTTTTTTAAGAAATACAAACCTTCATTCACTGGGTCATCACAGCAGAGACAAACTACGGCTCATTTCTGTCCCTGGAAGACAGTTTATGGACAATAGTGACGCTCTGCTGCTCCACTTGTTCCGCTCTTGATTTCACAGATTGATGTTATTTAAGATGATCGCAGAATGATGCTTGCAAAAAGGGAAAGATCCGAAAGCGAAAGACAACAAACATCAAAGTGATGTTTCAGAGAAAAATAATTACTTTCCTTGTTCTTATTTGCTCTCTTTTATCCGATTCAATAATTCATGTGTTTCCATGCATAATTTCAACCAATCATACGATCCCACACACATTTTCAATTTGTTATTCAGGCTGGAGGACAGGATTGTCATGCTGGCTTAGCGCTGGCATTAACCCTACAGTTAAAACGCCTGTCTGAGCTCCCATTAATCTACACAATAGAGCCGCCCTGCTAATTTTCACAGCCCCACTTTAACAATAATTGATATTCATGACGTGTGCTCCTGCAGCTGCCGCTTAAACCCAGTGTACACAGGCTCAGGGGCGCTGGGTGGGTTTATCAGCGCGGGGATGTGTGACATATTTTAGTCAACAAATAATTCATATCCAACCTAAGTGAGGAACTTTGTTACACTCTGGTTCAGCGTGTGTCACAGTGAAAATTCAACACTTCATCACACCTTCACGGCCACTGAATGAGTAATTACAGTGTTTAGTTTGAGGTTAATTATTTAGATTAACCCCCAGAAATCTGATCAATGAGTTCTTCTAAACTCTGTAACCTGGAGGAGACGATGGCAAATCTTTACAGAAACTGAGCCATAACAGAAGTTTAATCAGTTTTGAGAAAACAAACTTTAACAGCTGCTTACGTTAGCATGAAGCTAACTTCTAATGGTATCCATCATGGAGGAAGACTTACAGAGGATAAGAAGCTGTGTTTGTTTTTGCTAATGGTGAAGTAAGCTGGCTAACGTGAACTTTTGTGTCATGCTAATATTAGCTTAAGCTAAACCAGCTTTCTGTGACTGATTATCCTTAATTATAATGGCATAATGCAAAAACTGAATTCTTATAAAGTGTTTTTGTCTGATTTTAAGTCATAATTGTCTTTTTATACTTAATATGAGCCATAGTCAACTGACTGGTCAGAAAAAAATATTTTTTTTGAGTCTTTAAAGACAAAAATGAGGACTAAATTGCTTGTAAAAAATTTTTTTTAAAAATCTGCCAATAATCAAGAAAAATTTCCTAGAAAATTTGCTTGAAACTAGAATAATGTCTGAATACCAGTAACTTTTCTGTTGTTCCTATGGCAGATTTGTTTGACTGGTTACAAGCAATTCAGACCCCATTTTTGTCTTAAAATAACTTGAAACAAGACATTTTTCTGGACTGATCAGGTTAATGTGGCTCATATTAAGTCTACAAAGACATTTTCTACCGAAAACAAGACAAAAACACTTGATAAGATTTCAGTTTTTTGCAGTGTAAGCAGATGATAGAATATGGAAAAAAAAACTGATGTGTGCTTCATTTGCTCATCAGTCAAGACACCAAGAAACTCTTGGAGAAAATCCAAGATAGTCATATTCTCAGGAATTAAGCTGCAGTTTTGCAATGCTACTGCAACAAGACACAAGAAATTGTGAGCCAACAACATATTTAAACTAGGACTGTCATTTTAACGCGTTAATTAGATTAATTAATTACACCGCAAATGAACGCGTTATAGAAATTAACGCAGATTAATCTGGATCCAAAACCAGTGAGGCGTTCAAATACGCACTTATTTTCAAATGTCTGGTATTTACAAACCGTTTGTCCTACTTGGAAGAAGTGGTGTTCTCGTCAGATTTTCAAATTTCCGACGGTCCCTGAATGTATCACACCTGACGTCAGCAACATGCTTTAGGGGGGAAGCGAGAGTGATACAGTCCATGTCTCGTTTATTCACACGTTCTTTTTTAAAATCTGCAGAAAATCAACCATTTGCTCAATTCTGTAAAAAACAGACAATTCTACACTTTTTACTGCATCAAACAAGCCCTGAATAATCGATATTTGTCTTGTATTTAAATCTAAAGAATTCTTTGAAAATTTCCTTCCATCTTCCTGGTGTCATGTTTCAGCTTGGGGCTGCTCTGCACCAATGAGCAACAGTTTGTGTGTTCAGAGCATGTAAAACTGGAAATACTTCACTTTTCTTTGATCCAAGACTTGAATTAAGTGTTTTGTACATAGTTCCTCACAGTTTTTAGCCTTTAGCCCTGGTTCTCCTGACCTTATAGAAGTATAGAACTTCATATTGCAGTGACAGTTGAGTCCACAGTGAGTAAAATGTGACAGAAGCAAAAAAAAAAAAATCAAATCAGCTTATCTTAGGTGCAGGACTATGTAGATTTTGTTAGGGTAGGTTCATGTGTTCCTTATGCCTCAGGGTACCTAAAAATGTGTTGTATATATTCCCACCTTATTTTTCAAAGTCTTTTAATGTAATTTTAATGTCCTGGAATTCAAATTCTTTGTTTTGGGACCTTAAGCAGATATGAGATTAAAATGAGATTAATTAGATTAATTACAAATCCTGTAATTAATTAGATTATTTTTTTTAATTGCCTGACAGCACTAGTTTAAACATGTTAAAGTGTCTACCACAGACTGTATAAAACATGAATGTAGCCTCTGTGACGTCACCCGTCTGTCCCTGAAACCATGAAATGAAGCCAATCTGTGGACGCAGTCACATTTGCTATAACACTGGCTTAGATTTTTTGCCCCTTGGTGTGTACACTGCAAAAACTGAAATTTATATGTTTATTTTTTAATTTTAGTAGAAAATTTCTTGTTGGACTAAATTTGAGCCACATTCACCTGAAATATCCAGAAAAAAATCCTTTTTCAAGATATTAACCGACAAAATCAGCCAATGTGGTAAGAAAAATGAACTTGTTTAGTTTCTTAAGACATTGTTTTCATTATTAAAAACTTGATAAGCCATTTTTCTTATCCCAGTGCTAGACTTCTTTTGACTAATAACAAGAAATCCAGGTGTGACTTGTGTCTTAAGTATCTTGAAAGAAAACACTTTTCTGGGCTTGTCAGGTGAATGTGGTTTGTTTCATTTCATTCATTAGTTCATTTTCTGAACCGCTTATCCTGTTCAGGGCCGCGGGTGGCTGGAGCCTATCCCAGCTGCCATTGGCCGAGAGGCAAGGGAACACATTAATACCGTAGTAGGCAATTGCTGTAGTTTTTTTCTGTGTAAATCTGTTATTAGCCACAGATGGGTAATACAATATGCGCATACATGTGAGTTAAAAAGTTGTGCTTCACATGGTAAAAAACAGGGCTCCCCCAAAGGCCACTGAGTAATTCGAACCCTGGCAGGTAATATGCAGTCATCTTTTTTTTGCTGGATGTCGGAGCTGTGGCACATCAATTCACCACAGAGAAGATGGAGCAGAACAGGAAGTAGTGCATGGAAAATACCTTTAAACACCCAGTGACTTTCAAAATAAAACAAACCATGTCCAAACCAGATCGTATTTGGAACGACTACAACAACAAACAGACATAACGAGCAGAGCCAGACCAGGAGTCAACAGGTTTGAGGTTTTACAGCCCAACATAGATTAAGAGAGACTTATCAATGGAGAGGGAAGTCATGAGGCTTGTCTGGGTCAATGCAAAAGCTTCTTTCTCTTTTCTTTCACCTTTTTTTAAATGATGAAGCATCTGTGTTGGTTAACATTGCTGGTCATACTGCTGTTGCATGGCTTTTTAAAAAATTATTAACTTGGATTTCTCTTTTGTCTCTTACAGGAACAGCTGATCAAAAACAGGCCAAGCTTGGAGATTTTCAGGTAGGTTTGTTTATTTTTAATTGCAAAGAAGACCTGCTTTTGGTCATTTTGGCATGCAGAGATGTTTAACTTTGAAACAAGGTGCACACATTAAAAAAAGAAACAGAGAGGGCTCTTTAATGGTTTTTTAGAGGCTGTTATTCGAGGTCTGATTGAGATATCTCATCACAACAAGGGGAAACATCTATTAAGGTATCATAAAATCATTTCCTCTGTGCTGCTGTGGCTATCTGAAAGCCTTTATGAAATGTATATTTTGAGCTGTCTTGGGGGAAGAAGGAGAAGAAGACAAATTATGAGAAGTTTCCTCATGATGATTTATTGCTGCCATGTGGTGGCGGCGCTGCGGGTCACTTCCTGCGGTGCTCCAAATGGCTGTGGCCGGTATTTGTGGAGATCATTGCCTCTGCATGGAGCCCGCTCCACAGGCAGCCGGCAGCACGTCAGCCATAAGAGCCCAGCTGGGTTTCTACCGACTGTGCTCCGGCTCTGAATATAGATCAACAAAACACGTCCGAAGTCCAGAAACTTTCCCGTCTCCAGGTCTCCATCCACAGACGAGGAGAAACGGGGTCTGGGGTATTTGTTCCTCATCCACACTTACCCTCATCTTTCTGTCTGATTTGTCTTTTCTCATTGAAGATGAGAGATTTCCAAAAATGCTTGAAGAGGCCGCGGTGAGGCGTGTGCGTAAAGCTTCGAGCCTCTTCTGTGTTTCTCCCTCGAGTGGCACAACTTATTTACAGTCCGGCTGAACTCCCGTGAACCCTCCGCTACATCTCATTTCCAGCTTCTCCCACTTCTCTTTGTACTTCTCGGGTTTGCTCGCATTCAATTTCAACACTTTCTCGCAGAGGAACGAAACTCATTTCCTGCTGCGTGAACACGTAAACACATCTTCAATGAAATGTGAAATTCTCTTGAAACAGTTGAGTGTGAAGAGCAGAGACAGTGCTGTGGAAGAAATGAGAAACTAAGATAGTTATTGCAAGAAAACTAGGAAATGTAGTTTAATTTATATGGTTTAATGAAGAAGTTGTTTTTGTTACATTGATAAAGTGGTGTCAGATAAGCACATACAAAGATCCTGCTGAAAGTGGGGCAAAAAAGTATTTAGTCAGCCACTTATTTTGCAAGTTTTCCTATTTAGAAAGATGAAAGAAGTCTGTAACTTTCATCAGAGAAAGACTTCAACTATGAGAGACAAAATAAGAAAAACAATCCAGGATTTATTTGTACATTTTGGTGGAAAATAAGTATTCTGTTAATAACAAAAGTTCAACTCAGTACTTTGTAACGTAACCTTTGATGGAAACGACAGAGGTCTTCTTCTTCTGGCTTACAAAACACTGACAAGAACAGCTCCTGCCTACCCGGGGTCCCTCATCCAGGTCTACACCCCTTCTCGCCCACTTTGCTCTGCGGCTCCAAATCTCTAGCCAGACTCTTCTCCTGCGTTGTTCCCAAATGGTGAATGAATTATCTAACTCTATACGATCCACAGAGTCCCTTTCTACTTTAAGAGGTGTCTGAAGACTCATCTGTTCAGGGAACACTTAGACCTTAATCTGAGCCTTCTCCTCTTTGTCCTCAGAGGTAGAATGAGTCAGAAGGTCTCAGATCCAGCTCTTAGTAAAGAGGTCACTCCAGGACCTTGAAATGCTTTTTTCGGCGTCACTTCTTTGTGCCCATCTACAGTTTTCTTCCTGGTGTCCTTCCACAGCTCTTTGGTCTTGGCCATTATTGAGTTTAGAGTCTGACTGTTTGAGGTTTTGGACAGGTGTCTTTTATACAGATAACCAGTTCAAACAGGTAACAAGTGGAAAACAGAAGAAGGTACAGGTCTGTGAGAAACAGAAATCTTTTTTTTGTCATTGACCAAATACTTGTTTTCCACCATACTCTTAACCTTGCTCCTGAAATGGAAAAATAAACCAACAAAAATAAAAACAGAAAAGTTAAACCAAAAAAGAGGGAATAATAATAATATTATTGCTATTCATATCAAGAAAGTGTTTCTTTTGATTCATTTTTTCTTGTTGTTGTAATTTTGCACTTAAGTTTGCACTTGTAATTCTACAATCACGGGTTGCTTTGCTTATCTTTATTCTGTAAAAGATTAATACTAAAAATATTGTTATTATTTAATTTTATTTATCATAACTGTGACAATAATTATTCTACTATAAAAAAATTACTAAAAATATTTTTATTGTTTTATTTTATTTATCATTACTCTGACAATTATTATTTTTCTGTAAAAATTACTAAAATTGTTTTTATTATTTTAATTCATTTATCATTACTCTGACAATTATTATTATTCTGTAAAAAATTACTAACAATATTTCTATTATTTTATTTTATTATATTTTATTTATCATTACTCTTACAATTATTATTATTCTGTAAAAATTACTAAAATTGTTTTTATTATTTTATTTCATTTATTATTACTCTGACAATTATTATTATTCTGTAAAAAATTACTAACATTATTTCTATTATTTTATTTTATTATATTTTATTTGTCATTACTCTGACAATTATTATTATTCTGTAAAAAAATAATACTAAAAATATTTATATTATTTTATTTTATTTATTTATCATTTTTCAGATTAAAATTATTATCATTCTGTAAAAAATAAAGTACAATTGTTATGTTTTTATTTATTTTAATCTTTTTATTTATTATTATTTATTTTAATCTTTTTATTTATTGTTATTTATTTTAATCTTTTAATTTAATTATTATTATTATTATTTTTATTTTCATTTTCATTTTATTTATGTATGCTGGGGTTTTTTTGGTTGTCTGATGAAGTGTCTATTTGATCTTTGAGTGGAAGAAAGGGCTGACACCTTAAGATGTTTTCATCTTTTTATTCATTTTCATTTATTTTGAGACTTATTTTGTTTTCGTATTGTACTTATGTTTTTTATGTTTTCAAGAATTAAAAAAGACAAACTAAACTAAAGAAAAATTTATAAATAAATCCTTTAAAAATCCTACAATGTTATTTCCTGGATTGTCTCATTTTGTCTCTCAGAGTTGAAGTGTACCTGTGATGAAAATTACAGACCTCTCTCATCTTTCTCAGTGGGAAATCTTGCAAAATCAGGGGCTGAAAAAACACATTTTTGCCCCACTGTTTGTGTTTGACAGCCCATGAAGACGACACTCATTTTAAATAGAACCCATCCATCAGTCTCCGTCCTCCTTTATCCTGAGCAGCAGCCGTGAGCTGAATCCAAAGTTCAGATGTGTTTTTTTTTAAATGCAGCAATATTTCCAATACTGTAAGGCTTCTATCTTTGCTTTATCGACAGCCAGGGCTGAGCAAACCAGCCCTGTTCTTCAGAGGAAAGCGATCTGTATTGGTTTCCTGTGTACCTCAGGCTGAATAATTCATGACTCAGCCGACTGTCAGCTCCTATTTCAGAGTGCAAAGACGGCTCCGTCCTTGTGAAGAACGCCAGAATGTGTTACATCAAAACGTCTTTGTGCCTTCTTCATAGAAGTGTCAGGTTTAACCAGGTGGAGGATCCCCCTTTGCTGAATCTGAGTTCTGCCTTTAAAGTTTTCTGCGTCACTGCTGACCACACAGAAAAACAGCTCGGACGTCAGAAATCTTCTTCTTGTGCCGATAAAACTTCCTAGACATTGTCCGTTGTCTGCATCTCTTTGAAGATCGTTCAGCTGCGTCTGAGCATTTATGAATGTATGCTCCAGAGTTGAGGTGGATTAATGGATTAATCGATTGATTGATTTGGAAAGCCAGTCCTGAGAGGGTAAAGCAGAGGCTCAGATAACACAATAGAGATGTAAAGCTGAACCAAGTGTCTCCTCTGACAGCCTTCGTTGTTTGACTGACAGGTTTTCTTCCTTGTTGTGAGGTACGGTCTTCCCCTGCCTACAGCTGGTTATAAAACATTACAGACTATAGATATGAAGTCATAACCTTCAGTCTGTCAGCTGCTTATGTGAGTTGGAGCTCGTATGAAGAATAAAAAACATACTTGTAGTTAGGGATGGGACTGTTTATGGAAAAAATCTGAACCGGTTCGTGTTTTTCTTGTTTCTTCATTTTACTCAGTTTGAAGTGAGTTTGTAGCTCCGATCATATACATGCCCACCTCAAGGCTAAGAAGTACAGCATGTGTGTGTTGTGTCTATGATGAGCGGAGAAGTCAGAGGGTGTACCTGTGGCGTTGCGGCGTCCTGCTGTCTGGGAACTCTTTGGATTTGATTTTGGACAATTCTTCTGACTTTTCTGGAGTTTGGAGTCTGACGTTGAAGCGTGTTTTGATCGACTGAATGTTCAGCGTGTGCTATCATAAGTCCCTCCTCTATCCAAAACACAGAGACAGTCCTCGCTCACAGCAGATGAAATCACACAAGTGTGTGTCGCATGATGGTCACTTCTGCTGGTCTCCAGATAAAGGAGGAGGGTTGATATTTAGACATAAAAACAAAACAAAACAAGAATGGACAGAAGAAAGTTAATTTGTAGTTCTAAACATATTTATGATGTTGTGTTTTACCTAATTTCTGTCTCTTCCACAATATTCCTCACTCCATGACAATTACATGCAAATGGATTATTATGCAAATTAGTCAGCAGCATCATTTAGTGACTTTTAGTGACTTCTATAGAGACTTTCCTCACTGAGGAGTTGACATGTCGAAACTAGCAGTGCTTCATTGAGCTTTAATGGTGTTTGAAATGGGAAACAGCCTCATTCTTTCAGGTTTTTCATGACTATACATGACTGAATTGATTAGAAATAAACTGTTAATGGTGGACTATTAGGGTATATGGTAATCTGGGCCTTGTTCTACGAAGCAGGATTACTGCCTAGCGAGGTAGCTTTGAGGATAGGTCCCGGATTCCCTGTTCTACGACACGGGATCACTCCTCAGCGAGTTGAGTCTCCATGTCAACGTACGCTGAACGGCTAACCTGCTCCGGGGCAGGTTAGGTTCCAGATTGAACTCGCGGACTATTAAAACCCCGCCCACTGACCAATGAGACCTCACAAAAAAATGGCTTGTCTGTTCTTAGAGGATCCTGTGGACATCATAGCTCGCATCGTCCGAGGGGCACTCCGGCGCGCGAGAGTTTTCAGGGACCACACCGACCCACTCTCTTTTTGGGATGACCACCTTTATAAAAGTTACCAGTTTTCCAGGGAGGGGTTGGTAGTATATGACACTTTCTACAGGTAGTTAAAGGGAATGAAGAACTCTCATTGCCGTAATAAGATCTTCAATGCCAACACTTCTGTTCCATGACAATATTTTATTGTCCGTCTTAAAATTGTGACAGGAATTAATGTAGGGCTCGTGTGGGCTACATATCACACAAAAAATGTAAACACGATAGGAATGAACAAATGAATAAATTCATCTAAGAAATAAATGAGGTATGTGGCATGTTGCAGTAAAAGTGCGTGGTGAACAGTGCTATTTCAGGATGATAATTTCACAAAAGATTTTTTTTGCACTACACTTATGCATTTAGACTGTCAGCAATTTTCTGCCAGCACTCCTTCCGTGCTTTCGCAGCGGCGACAGTGCTGCTTTTAACGTTAATTACATGTTTCAGCTCGTCATACTTCCTCATGATCACCTCCTGCTCCTCCTGTGTGAAGTATGCGGTCCTTCTCTCTCCGGCCTGCTCTGACACTCCAGACTGCTCCATGTTCGCGATTGGTCAGATGCAGCGGGCGCCGCCTTATTACGTGCACGCGCTCATTGCCTGGCTGGATCCACTTATGAGGTTGATAACCAGCGTCGTAAAACCGTGTAGCGAGACCGCCGGCTACCGCGCTCAGTTCAGCGAGGTAGCTCCAAGGCTATCTCGCTAGGCTGAACTTGCTTCGTAGAACAGGGCCCTGGGGTGTTAAAAGTAACAACAACGGTGTACATGTACGTGTAACGGTACATGTATCCGTGCCGAACCGCTCCATAAGGCCGTTCGGTTCGGTACAGTGCTGTATTTGAACGAGTACAGTAAGTTTACGTTAGCTGCTGCACATGGCTCTTTAATATTCACGTGAGTACTCGTCTATGATTGGCTGAGCAGGAAAGGCATTTTAATATTCATGAGGAAAGTGGTCTGTGATTCGTGCTTTTCGATCATGTGCATATCATGTGGACGTGACATCTCACGGTGAGCCAATCAGAAGATGAATATTAAAGAAGAGCTTGTGTCTGAATTGTGCATCATGGCTGCTGCTAACGACCAACTGGAGCTTGAAGAGCCTCCCCCCTCGCTGTATAATGGCAAGTTTTTGGTTTAATAAATATGCTAAACAAGCAAATGGTTTTGCGTTGTTCCATACTGTACCGAAAATATACCAAACCGTGATTTTTGTGTACCGTTACACATCTAAACAACAATGTACACCGAACTGAAAACCGTGACTACTGTGGATCACATCACTAGTTCTGAGGTCTTTACACTGGCTCCCTGTTTGTCAAGGATAGACTTTAAAACACTCCTGTTGGTTTACGAAGCCAAAATATATTAGTGATCTTTTGATCCCATTTGAACCATCAAGACCACTTAGGTCTTCTAGATCAGGTCTGCTTTCAGTCCCCAGAGTCTGAACCCAACATGGGGAGGCAGCATTCAGCTTCTATAAAACGTTCAAAGCAGACGACTGACACATCGAAAAAACTCTGTCATTATGCCTTTTATCAGAAGTCTTTCTAAACCAAAGACACATTTGACTATTAAAAGAAAACAGAGTTTACAATTGAGAGGCAAGATCAGTAAAGTGATGGGATGTACACGTTTGTCCACAGGGGGCGCCAAAATCCACTCAGGTTTTCTCGGTTTTACCGCATACTTTTAACTCCTCTCGTTCCAACATTTAAAGTGACAATTGATGATTTTTAGATGTTTCAAACTTTGGCTTGTGCTTTCAAAACTTATGTTGGGTTGTTTTGGTCTCATTTCTAACAAAATGTAATCATTTCTGCAAATAATTTTATCATAAATCTTTGTTTTATACTTGTAAAAACGATGTGATTAGCGTATAACTTAGATTTTAAAATTAAGTGTGACAAAAAAAAAAACAAGAAATAATAAAGCAAAGAGTTGAGACATGAAGATATTTCTTTTGTTCCAGTATTTACAATATTTATACAGTACAGATTTTCTATGGATAGAACTCAGATAGAAAAATGTCTTCCTGGACTTTGATTCAGTCAAAAATCCAGAGTTATCGGAAAAAACGTCACCAAAGATTGATGACTCTTCAGACGCAGCAGCTCTTTCATGCTCAGAGCTCTCCTCCTGAGGCTCCTCGGCTCAGGGCTGCGGCTCTCAGTCTGTCCAGCGTCTCTCTGTTTTTCAACTGTTTCTGCTGACTCTCCTTTGTTCCTGCTCCCCTGTTCCCTCTGATGACAGCAGGTGTGTCGTCTCTGACCTGAGCTGTTCAGAAATGTTTTTGAACCTTCTGGTTTGGGAATGATGCAGTGAGCAGGTGTAGAGTTTCCAGCCAGGAATGACGGATGATGCTGTCAGGAAGGTGTGATGAAGGTTTCTGAACAATAATTCAGGAAGCAGGGTCACCTTAATGCTGGTAGACTGGAATGTCAGGTAGAGAAACATCTTTAACTCCTGAGATAATAAGACGTGAGGAAGAGAGAATAAAAAGTAAATTGATAGATTACTGACAGACTACATCCAGGGCTTGATGTTAGCCTGATGTTGGTACTGGTCCTGGAAACATTCCTCAGAGAGTTTGCTCCATATTGACATGATAGCATCACACAGTTGCTGCAGATTTGTCGGCTGAACATCCATGATGAGAATCTCCCGTTCCACCACATCCCAAAGGTGCTCTATTGGATTGAGATCTGGGGACTGTGGAGGACATTTGAGTACAGGGAACTCATTGTCATGTTGAAGAAAGCAGTCTGAGATGATTCCAGCTTTATGACATGGAGCGTTATCCTGCTGGAAGTAGCCATCAGAAGATGGGTACACTGTGCTCATAAAGGGATGGACATGGTCAGCAACAATACTCAGGTAGGCTGTGGACTTTAAACCATGCTCAGTTGGTACTAAGGGGCCCAAAGCAGAGTCCTGCATGGGTCCAATTTTCAAGATCCACCCTGCCCCTACCTGGGGACGTACATACCCGCACCCGAACCGCAAACCCGCGCATCAGCCTGATGCGCGGGACCCTTAACCTTATTTAAAGTAATCATTTTGGGTCATATTGTCTGAAAATTGAACGGTATAGTTCAGATGCCTGTGAGTGAACAACGCACCTAAATGAAGCAACTCTTCCAATAAAAGCCTGACTTCAGCTCCTTCATCAACCCTCTGTGATCTTCTCACATACAACTGTAAAATCACTCCTTTTTTCGTTTGATGCTTTTAAACTTTTAATCTCTTAAAAGGACCTTTAAATGTGTAATAGTAGACTTACTTTCTGTCCAGACTTAAGCGACGCTCAGCAGGTACAACCAGTTTACAACTTACGTTTTCATTTTATTGCATTTATTATTATTTTATATTCATTTTGATGTGTCAAACTAAAACCCACGACCCGACACGCATGTTATTTTTTCCACCCTGATCCGAACTTAGGGGAAAAAAAAGTTTTTAAAAACTACCTGCAAATCAGCTGTTTTTGGGGGTACCCATTAGGTACCCGCGGGTACCCGACCCAGTGCAGGACTCTGGCCCAAAGTGAGCCAAGAAAATATCCCCCACACCATTACACCAGCAGCAGCAGCCTGAACCGTTGATACAAGGCAGGATGGATCCATGCTTTCATGTTGTTGAGGCCAAATTCTGACCCTACCATCTGAATGTGGAGCAGAAATCCAGACTCATCAGACCAGGCAACGTTTTTCCAATCTTCTATTGTCATGCCATGTGATTGGCTGATTAGAAATTAACTGATAAAGTGGCCATGAATGCCTTTGAATATATTATATATTGGGTCCTTCTCTATGTTTTTATGCGGCTGTTCAGAGTCGACTTTTTCACCCTTCTCTCTTCGTCACATTGCCTCCCTAACACCCCAGAACAAGAAGCTCTAAACCCCTCTCAGAAACGTCACCACAGGGTTTCATACAGTATCATCCCCTGACCCTCTGGACCCCGCTGACCGATCCACTCGGCTGTACCGAAGCTTCAGTCGACACTTTGGGGTCAGGAGTGGGTGATTTTTTGTTTCCACATCAGCGTTTGACAAAACTGTGACTCCAGCCTCAGTGAGTCTCATTGCTGAAGACAATGTTTTGCTCAGCGGCTGATTCCTGTTCAACTTTCTCCCCGTTGAGACAGCTGTTGCCACTTCTCTTTCCGTAAACGTCTCTCAAAAGTTCTTGTTGCAGACTTTTGGAGGTCGCTTGAAAACCTCCAAACTGCTCTTAAAGTATCAGCCTGGAGAAAACTCCTCCGCGTTATCTGTCCTACCTTATTTGTAACATATCCCAGCATTCAGATGTACGTCTTCTTTGGGGTAATTAGCTCTGTCGTCTCAGTGCAGCTGCTCCCGTCCCTCTTGATTGATTTAGTGTTTCTTGTCAGGTTTCTCAAACAGGCGTGTAAATCTCAGATATGCTTCTCGGAGCAGGCGGTTACCTTCTGTTTCTTCCTCTCCGAGCGCTCTCAGCCTCGTGGTTTCATCTGTCATTTTAAGCACATTTTTATTTCCACACAGCAGCTGCTGTCCTCAGGCAGTGGTCGGGATTGGTTTGTGGAGTGACTCTTTTTTTAATTCAGATTGAATTTGTAAACGATCCATGTTCAAACCATGGTCACAGCTCTGTCTGTGATACACGAGTTTGTCACAAGAGAACTGACGATGAAACAAATTTGAAGTTTAAGATGATTTTTTTTTTTTAAACTTAATCTAATTTCTTATTAAAGTCTTTGAAGATAATACAATGACTTGATTTGAAACAGCAAGAAAAAAATCACTTGAACTTTTTGATGTCTGGATGTTGAAAGTACAAAATTTCATGTTGAACAAAAAGTGTGCAAAGTGTCGGTCTGATACCCTGAAATAGGTTGTGTTTAGCTTTTTGGCTTTCAATTGCGTGTTGTGAGCTGAATTTTTCATCTGCCGTTAGTGTTGGTTTTTGCATTTCAACAGGTTTTTAACTCTATCTTTGCTGTTACTCAATTCTGTAAACAAAACAGAAAGGATTGGAGAAAACAAAAGATGATGATTAAAGTATCAGGATTTTTTATTTTATGATTTGTAAATTGCGATTTTAGTGTTTGTTTATAAGCTGGGTTTGAAAAAAGTTACCCATTTCTCCAGCAGGGGGCGACATGTTTTTCTTTGACTATCTAGTAATGTGATGTCAGATTAGGGCTGAACAATTAATCGAATTTAAACCGACATCGCAATGTAATAGAATGCAACTTTAAAGTCGCAAAGGCTGCAATTAAAAAAAAAAAAAAAAAAAAAAAGAATTTTAATATGCATTTACTTTAGTTTATGTTTTGTTACTAGAGACCAGTGAGATTTTATACAATTAATATTTAAATCTATGTTCACACATTGTTTCTTTTTCATTTTATAAAAAAGTGCATACGGCATGTTGACATATTTCAGTGGTTGATTCTGAGATTTGGTCTTATTTACATTTCTGCTCTTTAATTAGTGTGAGATCCATAGACGTGAGAAATCACAATTTTTAAAAAATGTCATTGTTCATACCAGGCCTGTCGTTTTGCAGTGCTTTTTTCCCTTTTTCTTATTTTATGTAAGGTAATTACTGATTATTTTATTACACGTCTGCAAGGCTTGAAGTTAAATCAATCAATATTCTACTGTGATAGTAATAGTTCAGTCAAGATATGCTACGCGTATCAATCAATGCATCAGTTCATCTCATTTCATCATCACATGTAGGCCTGGAATTCAGGAAAAAAATGTTTTTATGTTGACAGTATTCTTTGTTGTGTTGGTCATACTAATGAACGGTTTATTGGTTGACTTCAGTGAATAATGTAGAAGATAAACACCCCCTCCAAAAAAAATCCCATGCTAAATCGCAATTACAATATTGGTCCAAAAAAACGCAATTAGATTATTTTCCAAAATTGTTCAGCCCTATGTCAGATCTCCTGAATATAACCTAAAAACTGGCTCACATGTGATGTGTTTTTTGGGAAAAATTGGCTCCTGGTATAGTGTGTAGAAATCACTATAAACTTTTTCACGTGGTCTGGTTTTAGAAAAGCAAACTAAAAGTTGCAAAAATTGGAAATATTTAAGATTAACAATTCAAATTGAAATGGCGGCCCAAAAATCGTACAAGAAAATCAGGAGAAAAACATATTGTTCCTGCCCTACAAACCAACCAAAGCACATGATCAAGATTTGCCTCTCAGCTTTTTGAATTTCAATGAGGAACTTTTAATGTGTATTGCCTCTGGCGCCCCCCTTGGACAAAGCAGTACTTATCATGTCATGCTGGTTAAGTTTCTGTTCAGGAGTGTCCAAACTTTATTCAAAGAGGGCAAACCTTGATTCTGTGAGAACCACTACTGGCCAGCGGCTCTTACTGACATGTTTCTTCACTTTTTCTTTTAGTCATTCCTGAAAAAAAAAAAGAAAAAAAAACAGCTCCTGTGTGTGCTCAAAAACATACTCATGCCATCATCACAGACTTATGAATTCAAAGCTCACCCTCAGGTGTCTTTTGATACCAGATGGTTGTTTTCTGCAGTGTTACGTGCTGCATAAACATCAGTGAACTCTGCTTATTACAAAGGAACGTGTTCTCCATTAGGGGGCGATATGGGCAAAATTTGTCAGGATGCATTACTGGCAGTAAGTTGGACTCGTTTCCAGTGAGGGCTGGACTCTGCCAGGGCTGCCCTTTGTCACCGATTCTGTTCATAACTTTTATGGACAGAATTTCGAGGCGCAGCCAGGGTGTCGAGGGGGTTCGGTTTGGTGACCTCAGGATTGGATCACTGCTTTTTGCAGATGATGTGGTCCTGTTGGCTTCATCAAGCCAAGACCTTCAACTCTCTCTGGATCAGTTCGCAGCCCAGTGCGAAGTAGCTGGGATGAGAATCAGCACCTCCAAATCAGAGTCCATGGTCCTCAGCCAGAAAAGGGCGGACTGCCCTCTCCGGGTCCGGGAATGAGATCCTGCCCCAAGTGGAGGAGTTTAAGTATCTCGGAGTCTTGTTCACGAGTGAGGGAAAGATGGGGCAAGAGATCGGCCGTTTGATCTTCGTTCCCACCCTCACCTATGGTCATGAGCTTTGGGAAGTGACCGAAGGAACAAGATTGCAGGTACAAGCGGCCGAAATGAGCCTCCTCCGTAGGGTGGCTGGGCTCTCCCTTAGAGATTGGGTGAGAAGCTCGGCTATCCGGGAGGAGCTTGGAGTAGAGCCGCTACTCCTCCGCGTTGAGAGGAGCCAGATCAGGTGGCTCGGGCAACTGACAAAGGATGCCTCCCGGACGCCTCCCTGGTAAGGTGTTCAGGGCACGTCCCACCGGGAGGAGACCCCGGGGCAGACCCAGGACACGCTGGAGAGACTACGTCTTTCGGCTGGCCTGGGAAATTCTCGGGATCCTCGGGAAGAGCTGGACGAAGTAGCTAGGGAGAGGGAAGTCTGGGCTTCCCTGCTTTGGCTGCTGCCCCCGCGACCCAACCCTGGATAAGCATAAGAAGGAGAGCTGAAACGATTCCTCGAATGATTCGAGGTACTCGATTACAAAAAATACTTGAGTAATTTTCTCCACCTCGAGGAATCATTTAATTTTAAAAAAGGATCAAAGTGTGGTATTTCAAATAGAGCTGAGGCCATATTAAGAGAGTTTTCAGACCCCTCAAGCTACCTCTTATACAAAATAGCAACTAGCAACAAATCTGGCTTCTTTTCTGGAGTTTGGAGACGAATGGGTCATTCTACGTAACGGGTGCCATTTGGGTCTGCAACATTTGATGAGATGTACAAGGCACAAAAAATGTGTCAAAGTGTGTTTACAAATTTTGGAGCTACCAAAGCAAGTGCTCTTATTGACATGTTGTATCAGAAAATTCTATTTCTTAAAGAGAAAAATGTTCATTTGAAAAATAACTGCTCTTTAATTAAACAAAAATGTATTTTATCCGATTACTCGAATAATCGATGGGATTTTCAGTAGAATACTCGAATACTAAAATATTCGATAGCTGCAGCCCTAGTAAGAAGGTGGATGGATGTCAGGATGTTTTTATGGCAGGATCAGCATCTGGATTTGATCCGGATTGTTTTTCACATTCATACTCTTGACATAAAACAACATTTTTAGTGCCCAGATATTTCTTATCCTGCATCTTGTACAACTGATAAATCCATTCGTTAAAAGACGTCAGAAAACCGATCAATTAAGTGCTATATTTATTAAACTGTGAGACGAAAGCTTGAGGACGTATGGAAATGGACCATGATTGGCCCCTGGGCCTGAAGTTGGACATGCCTGGAGTAGCTTTGACAGGCAGGTACAGGCGGCATCTGTCTTTCACATTAAATGTAACTATAGAAAACAGTAAGTGCCACTGGTGATTGTTTTGTTTGCTTTCGAAGCTTTTTTAGACACATCATTAAAAATCTGTATCTGTTTCATAAACATCTGAATCTCCTCACAGGATCTTTGTGTGAAAAAACAAAACAATTAGCACGCCTTATGGAGATCCTCTATTCAGCCTATCTTGTTTTGACTAAAATGAATCCATTGTGCTCAGGACAATCCATCCCCCCTTCCCTTTTTTTAATAAAGCCTGTAGTGGTGAACGGGATGGCTGATAATTTTCTGGTGCCGCCTGGCAGCCCACAGGGGAACCTCCGTGACTCTGAGTTAAACTCATTATAGGCTCCACTTTGCAATCTTATGTCTTCTCCGAGGACTATTGCCTGCTCCAAAATCACCCCCTCATTTTTGCTTTTATGGATTATCTCCTCCTGCTTTACTGATAGGCAGGTTGCAGAACCTTGCATCACCTCCAGCTACACTAAAAAGCAAATAAAAAGAAAATGAAAAATCAAAAGAAAATGAAAGTTATCTCTGAGACTGGGGAAGTATTAGTTATTATTTTTTGAACAAAGCGGGGTTGTAAAGTAAAGATTTAATATGAGTTGGGAGCCGAGAGGAGGAGTAGGTCCCTCCGCTGGACGCTGAAGGAGCTCCCCCTCCTGCTGACACGTTTCTGAATCAGACAGCTGTTTAATTAGACACCTACAGGCTGTACTGCACTCTCCCTGGTGATGCATACCATCATGTACATTATTCAAATGACCAATTACACCGTGACGGGGTTTCAGACAGAGCTGGGACTGGAGAATATACGAGACTCGCTGCCTCCAAGCAAGAAATACTAATAAGTAGTTCTGTCAGGGGATTAGGGAAAAGCTCATTTCTGATGGGATTCCTTTGTTATTAAAATTAAGAGCAGATGTTTATAGCTTTGACACACACACATTGCTCAGCAGGTGGACTTCACGTCAGTCTATACCATCCAATATGCAATTTGCTATTCCTAGTATATAGGAAGATATAATCATAGTTCTCATCCAATCATAAACCAGTACGTTCTTCTTCAGCAGTTAATTAAAAACATGCCCCAACACTTTTTCCTGTTGGGTCTTGCTAAGTTGCTCCTCTGTCCAGATACATCTATCCATCCATCCAGGCCGCAGATGGCTGGAGTCTATCCCAGCTGTCTTAGGGTGAGGAACGGGGTACATCCTGTACTGGTGGACAGTCAATCGTTAGGCTTTTTCTAGACACAGTGAGAAAAAAAAAATGTTTTAAATATGGCTGAAACTGGAGTTGAAGTGTAGATTTGTGATAACCTGCTGGAAAATGTTGTCAGATGTTCAATGAAATAAGCAGTGGTCCTAAAATAGAGCCCTGGGGGACCCCACAGATAATGAGAGTGAGTGAAAAAGTCAACCAGTCTGTTTTCAGAGAGTAAATTTTCCTAAACCATGCCAGCATTTATTTTCACATCCAAATAAATAGGCCTGGGAAGAAAGTCAATAAATCAATTAATCATATGATAAATGAAATGAACTCAATAGTTTTGCCGTCTTCAATATACACACCTACGGACAATTTAGAGTGACCAATTAACCTGGTGAGCATGTTTTTGAACTGTGGGAGGAAGCCGGAGGACCCAGAGAGAACCCACGCATGCACAGGGAGAACATGCAAACTCCACACAGAAAGGGATAATAATAATAATAATAATAATAATAATAATTATTATTATTATTATAAATAAATAAATAAATGTATATAGCGCCTTTAAAAACACTGGGAAATAAAAGACAAGAGAAAGGCAAATAGACATTAAAGCACAGCGTGTTTAGAAGCAGGAGGAAATACACCTTCTAACAGGAAACTATTAACACTTGATAAAATGCTGGACCCAAGTATGTTAGAAACCTCTTGAGGATAAAAAGTGAGCCTTGTGAGCTCAGGAAGGGAATGCAGGTTAATGTAGCAGTAAAAATATTTCAGCTTCAAACTGAATGAGCAAGAAGAGCCAATCAAAGAGGATGAGCCAGTGTTCAGCAACAAAAAAAGGCAACACAACAAACTCACATGCCCACCTAAAACACAACCACCCCGACCAGTTTTCCCAACTAGGGAAGAAACCACAACTGGAGGTGCAGAGCCTTCGTCCTGACAGTCGACACTCACTAAGACGTCTGATCCACAAAGTAAAGACAAACTGTGCAAAATGGTGTTTGCTCAAGGAAAGTGTACTCTGAACGCTTCAAACTGAGGTAACTGGACTGTTCATAGTTTGGGATGAAGCTAATGAAGCCTCATAGAATAGAATAGAATAGAATAGAATAGAATAGAATAGAAAATACTTTATTTATCCCCGAGGGGAAATTCAGGAGTCACCGCAGCATTTAAGAAAACAAAAGTAAGAAAGAGTATAGAAAGTGCAAAAAGCTCCATAAGAAATTAGATGACGACATCCCGTCCACCACTCGTCCACCACTTTCCAGCCCAGCCAGTCTCCACCTCCACAGGGTCCAGGACTGAGCCTCCCCAGCAGTCTGTTCAGTCTCTGTCTCCTGGATCCTGTCTGCCCACAGCAGGCGAAGCTCCTCCAATGTGGGGCCGGCGTCCGATGTCAGCTCCGTCAGGCACGTCCGTGAACAGCACGATGCCGCTGGGTTAGCACAGCTAGCTCGTCCATCCCCTGGAGATAGATCCTACGTTCCCAACAAGGATGGATGGATGGACCGGTCCACGTCGTCACCTCCCAGCTCACATCCGAGAACCAGCACGTCGTCCTCACCTCCTCCTCCTCAGCTCGAGGGAAATCATCAAGCCCTACTCTAGTTAGCATTGACATGCTACAGGCTGCTAACAGCTAATTTTGCATGTAAACAATGCAGCCATGGTTACATGTAGGATCTCCAGACAAACACAGGAGAAAAGTAGTAAAAAATATCGCTGAAGCCACAAAAAGTTTGGTGTCCGCGACCGACAATGAACCATACAAAGTGATGATCCACTCCAAATACAAAGATGACGAAAAAGAGACGAAAAAATTACAAGAAACGGACAAAGACGAGAGAGCTGCTGCAACAGGCAGCTACTTGGGTAGCGCCTAGCAACGGAAAGGATGAGAGGAGTAACATCCTCACAAACTCTGAACCGTTGCCTCAGTTTGGAGCGTTCGAAATAACTCTGACCTGAATGATGAGAATTTACATGGACACAGAAAGTGTAGTTTGCGACATCAAAAACAAGTAATGCAGCCCTTAATTTTTTTCTTTATTTAAGTGCAATTTTTTGACTGAGTGCCCATCTTATTTTTATCATTTTGATTTTAGAATATTTGAAAGTTATTGATATTCTAATTGCTATAGTGAAAAATACTCATTAGAAATAAAATTTGATTGCATTTGAAAGGGTGTATTGCATTATTATGATACATCATTTTTGTATTATTGGTTAATTTTGTTTCAAAATAATTTTGAAAAAAATATAGTTATCATCAGTAATTGTAGGACAATATATCATCCAGCAAAATTTGTTATTGGCCCAGGCCTTAAATAAATCAGATGCTCAGTTGTACCCAGCTAATTCTAGTCTACAGTCTCTCAACTCAATGTCCACCTGTAACATTTTCCAACTAATTCACTTTCCTCCTTAAGTGGTCGAAGTGGTTCCCTTCTGTTTTATTAACTAGATCCTCTCCATTCTTTGGGGCCAAGGCACCAAGGCTGCATTAGATATGTTTTAATTATATCCTGCATTTCTCCATCGCTCCTCTTTCCTGTGACCTTGTGTCGCTCGTCATCCATCATTCAGAAACACGACGTCCTCAATAAGCTTCGGTTCCAGTCTGAAAGGTGGGATGGAGAGGGGGATGTCATCCTTGAATCGAGTACTATTTATAGGAAATGAAAAATGACTGGCGCCCCTCTCACACTCATCTTCATTTATTTCCATACACTGGGAGCGTTTGTGGTAAACACGCTGTCATCAGCGTGGAGCAGGAATGTTATTCATCGGTTTATTCTTCCCTTTTTACGTTGGTGATACTTCAGCTACGTAAAAGGGGGAAACAGTTGAATCCTGTGATGGTGATAGTATCATGAAAACCATGAGAACCAGAGAAGCCAAAGCCCACTGTATGTTCCCTGTAGAATAAACAGGTTGTGTATGTTTACAAGTATAACCACAGTGAGAGCAGGCTGGTTGTCGCTCCAAATGTCTGACACTGAGTCCTGCGCTCAGACGCTTCCTAACCCTCAAAGGGTCGGAGTCACAGCAGGTATCGGACAGCCTCAGATTTGGTGAAATGCCACAGTGTGAACAAAGGCAAATGAAAGAGCTGCTCTGCCCTTTGATGCCACAACCAAAGTCGAGGCCTGCTGCCAAGAGATGTCGAGCGCTGTGAACACGGAGATCACATGATTCCCCGAGACCCTGCCACCAATCGCATTCCCTCACCTTTTACAGCTTCTTCAGTCAGATACATCTCAGAGCTCCAGCTTATGGACATATGCAAAAATGAACGTGAACAAATCAATAGACACATATGACCTTTTGGTATTTTCCACGAGCGTGCTTGTGTTTAAGAGATCAGTTTGTGGTTGCCCATGAAACAATCTGAATTTTGTTTAAAATGGGGGTGGGTTTTTTTATTTTTTATTTTTCATTTATTCAGTCATGTCAACACCAAATATTCTACCCAATATTGACATTTTACACAAAATAACAAGAGTCAAAAGTCATGTGTTGATTAATAACTGAAAGGCATAGGCAGAAGCAGACTGCTTATCAAGGCCTATCCTATGTAATTAACTTTTTAGGCTACCAACCTCCAGAAAAGCAAAAAAAGTGCTGGAGGGATGATAAATTAAAAAAGTATAGAATACAAGCTGCTGAAATTATTTTTAGTCTTTTTTGAATTCCCTGGAAAAAAAAAACAATAATTAAAAAAACACTACGTAAGATTTTTCCTAAGAGAATTTACATTTATGAACATATTTTTATAAAATAATGAGAAGATTTATAAAGAACTGTTTTTCCTCAGTATATCACTTGAAAAGAGCTCAAACAACAAATTTTCACACAGAAAAACAAAATATTCTTTGATGTTTTAGAAACACAATCACATATTTGTTGCCAGATATCCTTCATATCTGGATAAAACAGAACTCCTTTTGGAGTTCTGCCGTGTCCATCATGTTCGGCATTCATGCGCAATGAATCTTGGGATATGTGAAGCTATGAAGGGTTCACCGAAGCCGTCCTAAGCGGGCCACAAAACGGAGGACGGATTCGTTGCATTTGGAGGAGCCTCCGTATTGGGACAGCCTCTGATGCACCGCTGTGACGTAATCGGTCTTCAAATCCAGCCTCTGTAGGCTGCAGCCCCTGAATTGGGACTAGGGCTGCCACGATTAGTCGACGTAATCGACTACGTCGACGATAAAAATTAATCGAAGCAAATTGTAATAGTCGACGCGTCGTAGGCTCTTGGTTGCTAGGCGCTGCCCAAGTAGCTGCCTGTTGCAGCAGCTCTCTCTTCTTTGTCCGTTTCTTGTAATTTTTTCGTCTCTTTTTCGTCATCTTTGTATTTGGAGTGGATCATCACTTTGTATGGTTCATCGTCGGTCACGGACACCAAACTTTTAGTGGCTTCGGCGATATTTTTTACTACTTTTCTCCTGTGTTTGTCTGGAGATCCTACATGTAACCATGGCTGCATTGTTTACATGCGAAATTAGCTGTTAGCAGCCTCTAGCATGTCAATGCTAACTAGTGTAGGGCTTGATGATTTCCCTCGAGCTGAGGGGGAGGAGGTGAGGACGACGTGCTGGTTCTCGGATGTGAGCTGGGAGGTGACGACGTGGACCTGTACTTCCATCCATCGTTGTTGGGAACATGGGATCTCGCTCCGGGCGATGGACGAGCTAGCTGTGCTAACCCAGCGGCATCGTGCTGTTCACGGACGTGGCTGACGGAGCTGACATCGGACGCCGCGACACATCGGAGGAGCTTCGCCTGCTGTGAGCCGACAGGATCCAGGAGACAGAGACTTAACAGACTGCTGGGAAGGCTCAGTCCTGGACCCTGTGGAGGTGGAGACTGGCTGGGCTGGAGAGTGGTGGACGAGTGGTGGACGGGATGTCGTCATCTAATTTCTTATGGACATTTTTGCACTTTCTATACTCTTTCTTACTTTTGTTTTCTTAAATGCTGCGGTGACTCCTGAATTTCCCCTCAGGGATAAATAAAGTATTTTCTATTCTATTCTATTCTATTCTATTCTATTCTATTCTATTCTATTCTATTCTATTCTATTATTGTTTTCATTGTCGTTGTCACATACTGAAACCAAATACCAGGGGGTAATACTCAATAGTAACGTCAGTTCACAGCATGAGGTGCTGTGTTATTGGATACTTTTATGGGAAAAGATCACTAAGTTCATACGTAAAGAATATTGATGAGGAAAAATCTTCACTCCCAGAGAGCGCTGTACGCTGACGGAGGCTCTGCATCTCCAGCTTGAAAAGCCTGACAGCTCCCGGAGTTACACCCCTATGGGAAACTGTTTGTTGCTAATGCACAACTAAGTTCTGCAGTGGTACTTCTGAGAAAAAAAGGCTCATAAAATGTGGATGTGGAGTAATTAGGTATCTAGCAATTAGCTGTTGCAAATCGCCTGCCTTGAGAGGGTTAACAGCCACGAAAGTGTACAACATTGGTTTACGTCAAAAACCAGCCTGCACCTACAAACTGCACCTACCGTCATTTGGCTTTGTAAGCTTGTTCCGTCTCTCAAAAAAGCCAAAAAGCTTCCTTTTCCATTTGTTTTTACAAAAACTTTTGATCTATGTAGGAATGCTAAGTTTCAGCTAGCAGTTGTAAACATAAACCTGACTGAAATCTATCTGACAGAACACGACTGTTACTTTATGAGCAAATAAAACCCCACAAACCAACTTGATGTGATGTGACATTAAATTCTGCCTCCACGAGTGGTGAAACTGTTGCTCTGGTAAAGTTTTTATGGTCAGTGTTTTAAAATTCATCACTCAACCTTATAGCGATGAAAGAGCTCTTTCAGGTGATAAACCACCTCACTGAGTCTGAGTCTGCGCCAAAGGCTGGTTTCGTCTGTGTGCTGTAAATCACCTCAGAGGACAACGATGGCATAAAGAAAAATAATGGGAGAAATCAATCCTGATGGGCTTGTTTGCTTTGGGAGCTCATAAAGAGGCAGCGAAATTGGTTGTAAACCATCATCGTTATGGAGATTTAAGGTGGAAGTTCAGTTAAATCACATGACATCATGATAATATAGGATATTAAACACATACTCTTTATAAAGTTAACTATGATTATATGATCAGGTTACATCACTCTCTGCTGTAAGAGCTGGGAGCTTTCAGCACCACGGACAGAGTCTCAGCGAACAGCACGCTCCATTGTCTGTGTCTGTGTTGCTGGGAGACAGCAGCGCTCATGCTCTCTGCAGCTCTGAATGACACGTCCTCCTGTCAGACAGAAAAGTCACGGACTCGACATCTTCTTTAGAAAAAGATGCTGAAGGTAAAATCACTTGTTATGTGTTGCCTATAATTTGGGTGCATTCTCTCTCGAGTTGAAGAAAACGACTGAAACAAATGCCACTGAAGTGATGCACTCTGGGTAACCGAACATTGACTTTTCAGAAGACAGATTCAACACATGCATTCAGAAATTAATACAAAGCTCTCCTGATAAAAAGCTTTCCAGATTTCAGCCATGAAAGTCTGAGATTCTTTCTTTTATGAAGGGTTTTTGAAAGGGAAGAAGCAAAGAAATGTTCAGGGTTCAGGAAGTTTGTTGAACTGAGAAGAACTCAGCAAAATGTTAAAAACAAAAAAGTCTGGTCCTCAGATATCAGTCCTCTGCAGGCCGTGGTTGGTTATATCGAGAGGGACACTTCCAGAGTCACAGCGACTTCAAGTGGATCAATTTGAGCAGGAATAAAATCCTTGAAACCTCTTTCTAGCTGAAGTCTCTTGAATTATTTATGATTCATTTAGCCCAAAGTATTTTGGATAATTTGAGAAGTTGCCCTTTAAAATTTCAAGAAGATATGCCATGGCATAAAGTTCCTATTTTCTGACCATCAGTCTAAGATCCTTCGTTGCCTCAAGGCAAAATACTTCTTTTTGGCCTTTTACACTCACACAATACATCCCAGTTTTAATAAAGCACCTTTAAAAAAGAGAAAAGACCTTAAGGAACCAATAGCAGTGTTTAAATTTGTCATGTGACCCTCTGGAGGTCCAGCAGAATCCCTTTTTTTGCAGACTTTCTTGCAAAGACCAACTCGGCCAATTCTCTGCTCAAAACTGTCCGATAACTTTTTTACTGTGTCTTCCTCAGTCTAGAAGAAAATGTGTTCATATTAATAGACAAGTAAAGCTTAATCTCTAATAGTTTAATCTTCTTTATTTGCTTATTATTTTAAGGAAACATGGATTCAACATTTTGTAAACTGTCTTTGGGTTTTACAGACTGTTCAACAACAAAATGTTTATTCATTTTTTTTTGGACCTCTCCAATTTTCACCCTGATAAACTTGGTGTCAGTTTTAGTTAAGTTCAGATTCACGCTGGTCGACTTTGGTCAACTTTGTGAGCCTTCTTTACAGAGCACAGGCTCATATCCTCCACACATTTTTCCCACAGTGAAAAGTCTGTCTCCTTAAAGCTACAGAAGTGAAGTCTTTTGTTAGTTAGTTTTTTAAAGTTGGATAAAATATGTTAAGACCCCTTGACCCATTCATTTCAATGGGGTGCTCCTCGATGGTACAGTGTTGCCTACAGGCAACGTTCAGACAGAAGTCTTATAAAAAGAGTTATTTTCTAAAAGTTTTCATACTTTTTATGGCGTACATTGTAAACTGTTGAAGCCTTTTAGTATTATCCTGGTGATTTTGAAAAAAGAGGTGTTGAATTATAAATAAATAACTTTTTTTTCCCCAACACTGACAATTATGGTTCAATGTTGCCTCAAGACAACTAACCCCAAAAATATCTTTAAGAAATATTTTGGGAATTTCTTTAGTTTATGTTTTTTTGATGTATTTTATCCTCTTAAGACCCAGCGTCCACATATGTGGACATTACTGTTCTGCCTCTCAGATTCACGATACTTCATTTTTAAAAACTTTAACATATTAGCTACTAGGGGTAGGAGAAAAAAAATGAAAAGCGATTGATTAGGATTTTTTGTTTGGCAATATCAAAATCAGGGTTCTTTTTTTTCCAATTCAAATTCTTCTTTTCAGTCTTTGTTTATAAACAGGGTTGGAAAGAAGTTACCACTTTTCTCCAGCAGAGGGTGAAATGTTTCTCTCTGTCTCACATGATGTGCATTTTATGGGAAAATATGGCTCTTGATACAGTCTTAAGACATTATCATCACTTAACTTTTTCACATGGTCTATCACAATGTAAATCAAATCGGCACCCCATAATTCGTAATAATCAAACCACGAGAATAGCATATCATCCCAGCCCTATCAACTGCATTTAGGGACACTTTCCACATCATATTTTGGTGATATTACAACATTACACCTATTTTAGTGAAAAAAAAAGACAGAAAAAAAAAATGTATTCAAAGGAGCTGTGGGGAGTTTGAAAGTGATCTTAAAAAAAATCTCCCTTCTAGATATTTGCCTGACTGTAATCAACACTTTAAAATGAGATTTTCAGTGCTAATATTGCTGGTTACAGGTTATTTTAAATTGCTACTGCCTAGCTTCCAGGTCACGTCGAGCAGGACTGGATTGATTTACAGCACATCTAGGTTTCTATGACAACGGTTTCTGTGATTAATTTTGTTGTGATGGTGGACACTGGAGCCTAACTGTCAGACAGAAAAAGGGCAGAAGAGCAGAAGAAAGAGAAACAGGGGACTGATACAGCTCAAGCTAAAGGCTAGTTAGCCTTTAGCTCGAGCTGTATCACTCTATAACACAGGGCTAAACTGTTTGTGCTAATGTTGGTTCCAAACCACAGTCAGCAGTTATTCTGCAGTGGTCTGTTCAAACTTGAGAGTCTATCAATAAAATGAAGAGTGAGGTTACGTTAGCTCTGATTGGTAGATGACTGGCAGGACATAACCAGGATTCACTAACGTTACACATTACAGACATGTCTTAGAGCACAGGCCGATAGCACTACATATAGCCGGCTACTACAACGTTTACTTGATGTCACATTTCAAACCATAGCACTGCGTAAGTGTACTGATAAATACCTTACCTCGGCATCTCAGTAAAAAGTCGACTTAAACAAAGAAAATTTGTTCAATCTAAAAGTAATTTAAGACAGTGTGTAAAGACTCTGGGCCTGGGTGAATTAAAAATGCACACCTCAAGATGTTAAGACCAAAAAAAACACTCAAAACTTTTCTTTTCTAACTGTCATCACTATGCCCACTATAGAGGGTTAAAAGAATATAAAAACACAATCATACAAGCCGTCACAGGAAGCTTTTTCCATCCTGACTGTTCTCTGCCCTTTCTCTGACAGTTGCGACCTCTAAAATCTGTCTATTAAAAAAAAACATTCGATATCTGTCACCCTCAAATGGAATAACCTCCCTTTTCATATTTTTGCCACATCTCATTTGACCCAAAGCGCGAGTTTCCTGAAGTGAAAGGACCTCTGATGGCGGTTGTTGAGCAGGTCAGGAGGTTGTTGACTGTGGACGAGCCCTGAAGCCTGCATGAATGATCATTTTGATGAGGCTGCATGATTAGAAATCTCACCCCGCCGCTGCTGCCGCCTCTCGGCCTCTCTGTCCGCCTCTCGTGTGGATAAATCAAAGCCAGCCTCTAACTGAGTCTCTGTTGCTTCTCCGTCTGCAAAGTCATTAATCCGAGGACGTGGCCCACGGGGGCTCTTCTCCTCCTGCTTGACTCAGTCGTTGTTACATGAAAAATACGCTCGGTTTTCTCCTCTCTGCATCTCTCTGTTATTTGTTCTAATGGGCTTCTGCTCCTAGATTCGCCCCAGAGGATGAGTTATGCGTCCTGCTGGGGGTTTCCTCCAGGGTTGTGTGTGTGTGTGAGTGTGTGTGTGTAGCGGCGCTGTAAATTGCCACGCTGTGCCCTCACTCTCCGTTTCTCACGGGGCACATCCTCACAATCTCCCGCTCAGTTGGCGTGATCTGTGTTCATATTTCTTCCTCGTCTCTCCTCTCCTCTCCACATGACCGTACATGGGGCGCATGAAAACGGATAGAGCAGAAACAAAGGCAACTGTGTCCCATCATGCCTAATCATCTTATCTCCACACACACAAACACACACGCACACACACACACACTCTTTCTTCTCCCGTCTCCTTAATTTTTTCTCCTCTCCGCAGCGCCCCCTCCTCCCTCCATCTCTTGTTATCATGGCCTGGAGAGGAGTTGTGAAATTCATGACAACCAGAATCTGGAGGGGCTGGGTGATGGAGGACGAGAATAGTCTCCCGAGTTCCTGCTGGAATCTCTCCGTCTTTGATGAGCGAGTTATACAACGCCAGCGCCCTCCGTAATCTTGCAATTTGTTGAAAGGAGGAAGACAGTCTCATTCGTTGCGTGTGGTTCAGAGCGATAACTTCCTCTTTAGCGCCAGTTTCTGCTCTATAAGTTTCCCGCTCTACTGTCCGGTGACATCTCCACGACCTGAGACTGAATAATGGGCTGTGCCATGGAGATAAAAGGAGACAACACCTCGATGCTCCTGGAGCCAGCGTCTCGTTTCTCAGTGCTGTGAAACTCATTAAACTTAGCATGCTCTGTTGCTTAAAAGGCAGTGGAGTCTATCTACTTAAAATTCAAAGTTGTCTGTGTCAAACAGAGACTCTCGAGAGGCCCCTGAGACTCTCTCAGCAGCTCCAGAGCATGAAAAGTAGTTCCTGTGGCTCACAGAGAGGGGTGGTGTTGCTCCAAAAAGACTTCATTTTCACCTCGGCTAAGGAGTTTTTGTGTTTGTCTGTGAACAACATAACTGAAAAAGTTACAAACAGACCCTGATGAAATTTTCAGGAAATGTTCAAATTGAGATAAGGAAGAAGTGATTAAATTTTGGAGGTGACCCAGATTACCGTCTGGATCCAGGACCTGTATTCAAGCATCCTAAGGCTAAAAGTAGCTCTTAGTGACGTCATTTTTACAAAATCTTAGAATTCCTCAGATTCTAAGATTTTTCTTAGAGTTTTCTCTGGGTGAGATAAAAGTTATTCATCAAGTGTCTTAAAGGGCAACTCCGTTTTTTTGACACCTGGACCTTATTTATAGGTGTGTGCATGCTCATATACTCACTCAGACAAACATCGTGCAGCTCGGAGTCCTTCAGAAGTTATTTAGATTCAACAGATTTTAGCCGCACTTAGCGGGGGCCACGGCAAGGGAGCTTCAGCGCGGGACATAATCTCTGCAAAATCGCTCATTTCGGCTATATTTATTCATCCATCGCTATCCACCGTTATCACAAACACACTCTTCTGTTGCCATAGGCGAACACTGTCCACAAGCGCACCACCAGTTCGCATTGAGTCGTGGAAGTGCTCCTGTTTGTTGTTCTCGAGTAGAGGTAGATCGATATATCGGCCGGCTGATATATTGGGCCGATATTTGGACATTTGTCTCTATCGGCTATCAGCCGTATTTTCTTTTAAAAAGCCGATTTTTGATCCGTTGTATAAAATGACACAATTTTTGATCAGGCACATGTGTGGAAAGGACCCCTGTGGCACGCTGGATTACATTCATTTACGTCAGAGTGGAGTGTGCTCGGTGGCATCCAGGCTGTGGAAAAGCCTGCACCTGTTGCATTTGCAATGAATAATGGTAAGATTTGTTGAACATGTTAACGTTTTTGTGGCTCTATGGCTCTCCAGTCTGCAGCATGTTGTTAACTTCATATGCTACTTTGTGATAAGTTTTAGCAGTGAGAGATTAGCTTGGTCTAAGTTGACTTTATTTGTACGTGTTCAACCGTGTTGGTGGACACGACTTGTTGTAATAGATTTCTTTTAGTTGCTCAGAAATTACTGCGTTTCACAAAAATATGATAGATATATATTTATTTAACAATCGGCCTGAATATCAAATTGGAAAAATCGGCTATGCATATCGGCATCGGCTGCCCAAATTTGGAAAGCATCGACATCGGCATCGGCCCCCAAAAAATCCATATCGGTCGACCTTTATTCTCGAGCCAGCTCTTCGTCTCTCTCCCTCTGCATCCTTCTTTCATGCAGCTCCTCGTCCGTGTACTCAGGCTCAAACCAGACAACTGTCAAACTCGAAGTCGTAGTCTGAAGACGGTAGGCGAGCTGACTTTATGATAACACTGGCGATGGATGAAAAAATATAGCCGAAATGAGCGATTTTGCAGAGATTATGTCCCGCGCTGAAGCTCCCTTGCCGTGGCCCCCGCTAAGTGCGGCTAAAATCTGTTGCATCTAAATAACTTCTGAGGGACTCCGAGCTGCACCATATTTGTCTGAGTGAGTATATGAGCACGCACACACCTATAAATAAGGTCCAGGTGTCAAAAAACCGGAGTTGCCCTTTAAGCCTTAAGAGAACTCCTAAGGTGAAAAACTGTCAGGAGGGAGGAGGACTTCTAAGAAGCCTGGGAGTGAACCCTGATACTGATGTCGGACTTTCCCAACACGCTAAACACAGTTTCTGCATGAGACAGCTGTTTATCTGCTGATTCACCCCTTAAACAGTCTGGTTAATGAGCAGATGAAACTCTAATAGAGATGCAAATCATCAAATAATCCATTAATTGATAATTGTTTCATCTTATCAATCGATGATCGAATAATTGATAAGCAGCAATTTTTCTGAGAAGATGAATTTCCCTCTGAATCAGGAGGTTTCTTTCAACAAAAATGCTATCTTTCTTATGAGAGGAAATGCAAATCATATTCCTCAATAAAAAAATTATTCCTAACAGCAGGGAACAACACATTTACAAATGGAACAATGCAATGACAAGGCTTCTTTAAAGGATAAGTTTGGTTCATACAGCTTTTACATTGTTTATAGAATGAAGAAGAACAAAATACTCACCCAGAAGGTTTTCCTGATCCAAGCAGTGCTTCTGGAGATATTTAGATCCAAAATCGTGCAGCGGAAGTCCGTATAATGGGATCCATTGGGGCATAGACAGCGCCGCCCCTAAAACTGCATTAATCGTCCAAAATCTTGTGTTTTTCACCAAAATTCCATCATGGTCCGCTCCGGGTTAGTCCTCTGCTGCAGTCTGTGAGATGTACTTTCCAGAGAGCTAACTCCTTTCTTTGAGGGACAAACGTAAACAAAGTCTTCATCAGTTCAGAGGTCAGTACAGCCACACAGCGCTGTCTGGAGTGACACAGACTGCAGCAGAGGACTAACCCGGAGCGGACCATGATGAAATATTGGTGAAAAACACGAAACACTGCTTGGATCAGGAAAGCCTTCTGGTTGAGTATTTTGTTCTACTTCATTCTATAAACAATGTAAAAGCTGTATAAACCGAACTTATCCTTTAACTTTTTTAATTTATGTTGTTCACAGACAAACAAAAAAGACAAACTCTCCCAAAAACATAACCTCCTTGGCGTAGGTAATTACTCACTGGTGTTTAAAACAAGTCAAAAGTGCATCCTTACATCTCTTCATCCGACCAACAGGAAATAAAGACGTGACATTTCACCGTCTTAGGCCACTGAGGCAGAGCCGCTCGTCCTTGTGATCTCGTCAGGGTGTGTGTAGTTGTGTACGCAGCTGGTGAATATTTCATGCGTCTGTGTCCTGCTCTGCTGTTCCCAGAGGACACAGGAAGTACTGTTACTGTGTAATGGCGCTTTAGCCTTAAGACCCACATTGGAAGAGCAGCAGCAGCTGCTGCGACGGGCGCTTCACCAACAGGTCTCACCTGCAGAGTGTGTCTGTTTGGACAGCAGCTTTATGAGGGTGCTCATCTTTCAGTATATCAGATAATCTATATTACATTATACAGAAAATGGGGTTAAGGCAACTTCAATCTGAACATAATCAAAGCTCTTTTTCTTTTTCCTTTGGGGAAACATGGACGGTAAAACTAAAGCTTATGTTTTTCATCCACAATTACCACAAAGAGATGGGAGCCATTTTTGTTTAAAACAACAGGACAGCTGGAGGAATGGAGATAGATTGTGTTTATTCCGTCTCTACATCATTGATTAACAACTTAAAGGAAAACAGACTGAAAATCTGAAAGCTAGCAGCAGAAAGTCACAAAAGCTAAAGTTAGCATTAACCAGCACCTAGCTGACAAACATAATTCCTGACACATGCACTCATCGGCCACTTTACTAGGCTCACCTGTCCAACTGCTCGTTAACACATTCATTGATATACACAGGATATATACTGTATATGAACACAGCTGCTGGGCACCCGGGCAGTGTGCCTCTCAACCAAGCAGCAACCTGAGTCTGAGAATATGAGACAATGCTGAAGTGCTAAAATCTGCTGTTTCTGGAGTGTTCGCTTGAGGCTGGCTCTGGAAGTACAAGAAGTCGCATACACACCAAGCCAAAAAAAGCTATTTTCAAAGCAGAACTGGTTCAAAAAATGTCTCCTGTCAGAGTCGCTAATCATACTACGGGCTCCCACTGTACGGAGGGTGAATTTTTTCTAATGCGGCCATTCAGAGGATATTAAGATCGAGAGCTTCCCTAATAAGAGGCAAAGCTGAGGGTCACGTGACGGCCGGCGCCCTACGGCTGTGGGCGGAGCCCTTGCCACTACCGATATGGCAGCTATAGCCAATCTGCTTCATTTTCCGTTTCAACAGAATCCGCAGAGCAAAAATGTTTATAATCAGCTACATTTTGGCCGATGTTGATTAATCGGTGACAGGCTTCAATCGGTCAGGCTCTATTTAATATAAATATATATATATATATATATATATATATATATATATATATATATATATATATATATATATATATATATATATATATATATATATATGTGTGTGTGTGTGTGTGTGTGTGTTTCTTTCTTAATTTTAGTAGAAAATGTTTTTTTAAACTTAACATGAGCCACATTCACCTGACCAGTCCAGAAAAAAAATTCTTATCTCAAGTTACTGAATGATTAAAATAAGGTCTGATTGCTTGTAACAAGTAAAAACAAAAAAACAACATATATTTATGGCAGTGGAACAGGAGAAAAGTTAATTGTGTTGAGACACTGTTCTAGTTTGAAGCAAATTTCAAGAAAACATTGGCAGTTTTTTTTTTTACTTGTTACAAGCAATTCAGACCTCATTTTAATCTTTAAATAACTTTGTCCGCGGGAATTAAGTTGTTATTATTTTTCTAATAAAGCTTTGGGGAGAAAAAAAACAAACAAAATTTAAATTCAATTTGAAAAAAAACATTCCCTTCATCTTTGGCTGTGACATCACTGAGTGTTCTAGAACTCCCCTCACAGAGCTCTGCCTGTTCAGACCCAGGTTTGATTCCACTGCACACACTGGTTTTAAGTTTTAGCTCTCGCTGTCTGGAAACATGTTCGGCCTCTCTTCATTTTTGGCAACAGTTGGTAAGGGGATCAAGTCTTTTCTGGGACTTTCTTCACCACCTCGGTATGATTTAGATGATCTTAACCTGCCTCCGAAGGTGTTAGACACTTTGGCAAAGGAGGGTTACTTTCTCGTGATCGCGTGTAAGCACTGCAGAGCCTCGCATTGTGTAAACAGAGACACGGAGCAGGCAGGCACCTCTGTGTGCAGATGTGTTCCGAAAAAAAGACAGTCGAGAACCCGTCATAATTTAATCAAATTTAATGATAAGAGCGTAAATCCCCGTCGTAAATCCAAATCTTTTAGCTCCAGGGCCAAAGCAAAAGCAAAAGACTCAGCTTCGTTTTCTAACATGAGAAGGATCACTCCGTGGGTTTTATGGGGTCTTAGGAAAGGTTTGTGGTTAAGTGTATTTTTAGGGCTTTTGATTTCCTCGGCCATGTGTGTCAGTGGCTTTGTCTCTCATTTTGTCATACAGGAACTTAGTTAATATAGGAATAGAGTGGTCTTGTTGACAGTACTGGATGTGTTTTATTGAGCTCTGAACTAAAGTGTAGATCTGCTGTTTAAGACCATAGTTTAAGACGAGCTCTGAAGCACGAGTCCCTCCTGTTAAGCAGATCTATCATAGCTTGCCCATTTTTTTAACAGCCTCCTTACCTTTTTCAGACCGGGTTTTCTCTGGGTGCTCCAGTTTCTCCCAAATAACGTTTGTTAAAAGAAAAAAAACTGAAAAAGGTAAGAACGTGGATTCTGTGTCTAAGTATGATTCAGCACAGTAACCTAAAATATGTCATAAGTTTAGACCATCATTTCCTCTTTTAAAGTCCACCTAAGCCACCTTCTTAAAGCTAGTTATTATTTTTGGTACACAGGATGTTGACTATGAGTGTTTATATGTCTGCTTTTGTCTATGTGACCTGGGGTCTTTTTCACAAAGCAGTTTTAATCAACTCATAGGGCTCTAATTTTGTGGCGCAGCACAGAGGGCGCAAGCCTGGTGCACCCTGGACAGTGCTAATTTCGTGCGGCGCACCACTGTGCGCTGCCAATTTGACACTTTGGTAGACCATCTGCGCAGAGATGGGTGTGACTGTGCGCCAGGGGGAGTTGACGGTGCACCAGGGGGAGGTGTCAGCAGATTCATGTTGGCGCAGTGACAATTTTGTGCCAAAAACAGCACAGAAAGTGCGCTGAAAGCTCGCCAGCTCCAACCTGGTCTATTCTCGGCGCAAAGTGGAGTGCACCCTCTGCAGCTGTAATTTGGTGACAGGCGCACATGTGTGCACAAAGACTCAGAGGCAGGTTTCCAGAGTGTCAGGCACATTTTAATGCAATAAACAATCACAGCAATCACTATTTAATGTAACTGTCTGAACCAGCATATACATTTGTATCTATATTAATTTTCCCGTCACATCTGATGTCAGATTAATGTCGTTTGTCATAATGGAAAGTTAACCTGACGGCAGCTGGAAGTTTGATGCACATCTTACAATTAAACAATCAACACCCTGTTTCATGGTGAGGCGCACTTTTCTGCCTGCTCTGCGTACAGTAGCCTTACTTAAATTCTCAGCTTCTGAGAAACACAGTGCAACACACCCTATCTGCTGTGAGTGAGCGCATGACTGCGAGTAGTGATGTTGCAAATGTAAGGATGGGTTAAGTTGTGTATTTAAATGGAAATGGCCACTTTACTAGGCTCACCTGTCCAACTGCTTGTTAACACAAGTTTCTAATCAGCCAATCACATGGCAGCAACTCAAACGCATTTAGGCATGTAGACATGGTCAAGACGATCTGCTGCAGTTCAAAGCAAGCATCAGAACGGGGAAGAAAGGTGATTTAAGGGACTTTGAATGTGGCATGGTTGTTGGTCTGAGTATTTCAGAAACTGCTGATCTACTGGGATTTTAACCCACAACCATCTCTAGGGTTTACAGAGAATGGTCCCAAAAAGAGGAAATATCCAGTGAGCAGCAGTTCTGTGGGACAAAATGCCTTGTTGATGCCAGAGGTCAGAGGAGAATGGACAGACTGGTTGGAGCTGATAGAAAGGCAACAGTAACTCAAATAACCACTGGTTACAACCGAGGTCTGCAGAAGAGCATCTCTGAACACACAACACGTCCAACCTTGAGGCAGATGGGCTACAGCAGCAGAAGACCACACCGGGTGACCCTCCTGTGAGCTAAGAACAGGAAACTGAGGCTACAATTCACACAGCAACACCAAAACTGGACAATAGAAGATTGGAGAAACGTTGTCTGGTCTGATGAGTCTGGATTTCTGCTCCACATTCAGATGGTAGGGTCAGAATTTGGCCTCAGCAACATGAAAGCATGGATCCATCCTGCCTTGTATCAACGGTTCAGGCTGCTGCTGCTGGTGTAATGGTGTGGGGGAGATTTTCTTGGCTCACTTTGGGCCCCTTAGTACCAACTGAGCATGGTTTAAAGTCCACAAAAAAAAAAGAAAAAAAAAAAGAAAAAGAAAAAAGAAAAAAAGGGAAAAAGAAAAAAGAAAGAAAAAAGAAGAAAAAAGAGGAAAAAGAAAAAAGAAAAAAAGGGAAAAAAGAAAAAAAGGGAAAAAGAAAAAAAAAAAAAGAAAAAGAAAGGAAAAAAAGAAAAAGAAAAAAAAAGTCCACAGCCTTCCTGAGTATTGTTGCTGACCATGTCCATCTCTTTATGAGCACAGTGTACCCATCTTCTGATGGCTACTTCCAGCAGGATAACGCTCCATGTCATAAAGCTGGAATCATCTCAGACTGCTTTCTTCAACATGACAATGAGTTCCCTGTACTCAAATGTCCTCCACAGTCCCCAGATCTCAATCCAATAGAGCTCCTTTGGGATGTGGTGGAACGGGAGATTCTCATCATGGATGTTCAGCCGACAAATCTGCAGCAACTGTGTGATGCTATCATGCTAATAAGGAAAGGGGGTCCAACCAGGTACTAGCAAGGTCTACCTAATATTTTGCCAGTGAGTGTACAATAAGCACAAAATAGAAAAACAGAGCACAATAGATTTGAAGAAATTAGTGTACTTAAATTGGAATTGACTAAATTTATCAAAATTCGAGCAGTCTAAAGTTGTCCAGGACATGCCCCATGAAGCTTCACCCTGTAACAGGTGGCCTGGGTTTTGTATCCAACCTGTGGCCTGTTTCCTGCATGTCATTCTACACTCCTCTCTGTTTCCTTCTCTATCCACTGTCCTGTCCTCTCCAATTATGATATCTTTCTGTGATGAAAGTTTATATTCTCCTTTGAAATCAAAGTTATACTGATGTATGCTAACCAAGAGCATATCTACACAGTTTACCATGTACGTTAGCATCAAGCTAGCTCTATTTTTTCCTATATAATTTTTGGTCCATTGGATGCATAACATGTTGAGTGAACTGAATAGGAATGTTGTGTCAGAGTGCAAGGTACATTCTTCTGAGTTTTTCTTCAGTAAAACCTCAAGCGGAAAATCCTGATTCAGTTTTCTTAGGAAACTTTTTTCATCTGCTAAGCTAAAATAGCTTGGGTGAACAGTGAAGTGTAAAAAATAAAATGTAAAGAATCGATAAGGGAATCATTAAGCATCAAGGCTACAGATGTTGATGAATTGAACCATTTCTTATCCATTTTATCAGTTCCTGATACCCATCCCGAGTGCTAACTTGCTAGTTTATGCATTTTGACAGTGGCGATCAAAGTGTTTGATTGGACGCCAAAAGGAGGAAATCAACCTTTTGTGCTATATCTTAACAAAATCACAGGATTTCTGTGATGGCAAAACTTAGACATCAGTTTTTTATTTGTGAGGTAGAAAGTGGTTGAATGCTAATGTTAGCCATTGCTCCATTGCTGTAGCTCTAACATGTGTTATGTTAACTCAAACAAGCTCTGATTCCCTTTAAAGTTTTCACTTTTATTGAACTCTTCAGTTCCTGAGAGTTTGTCAGGGAGCCTTACTTGGAAACTTTAAACACATCAGGTAGGACGTCATACCCGCTGGTCGTGTCATCAGAGGAAAACTGCCGCCATGTAAATATGATGAATGTAGCTCTCTTTCTTCTTCCTTCCCCCTCGCAGCACATTCATCAATTTGTTTTTAATGAACTCTCTCGGTGACAAAGCGACGAGCCACTGCTCTGCTGCGTTGTGACTCCATCTCTCGGGCTGGAGGTGGGTTGTTTGTGGAGTTTTTATCCACGTCTGTGACGGCGGCATGTCAAGGTGGACTGGACCTCATTTCACAGAGGGCAGCCTCCCATTCCTGTCTACCTCCTGCCGTCGCCGGTTTAGTCCTGAAAGTCAAGGCTGACCTGCTTTAGAAGAACGCTTCAGTCAACCTGCCGACTAATTACAGCAAACCGCCTCTTCCCTTTCACCTGCCACACACAAATCACTCTGGGTAAATAGCTTTTTTCTCTGCGTCTCACTCTGCATCATTACCAAGGACATCTTTTGAGACGCAGAAGAGAGAAGCCACTGAAAAGAGCGCTTTAAACGACATTACTGTGGCGGCAGAAACAGGTTTGTCAGCAGATGTCTGGCTTCAGGGAATTAATCTCCTGCACACATGACATTTCACTGTCGATACCAGACGAGGAACATGGGAAAGGCCGAGGGTGAGGCATGTGTCCGTTTGCTTCTAATTATAAAAGGATCCATCTGCAGACAGTAAAAGTACACTTGGATTGCTTTCCAATAAATCTGCGCATAAAGCTGGAGGATGAATGCAGGAGGCAGTTTAACGGGTTAAAGGAGAAGGTGCCGTCCCCCATGAGCACAGGATTACCTGACTGTTAACCCGCCGTCCTCCCTCTGCTTCCAACACAAAAACCAGTCCACAGAGAAGTCTTTTAATCCCGTAAAGAAGTTCTGAGTCTACTGTGTTACTCATCGATCCTTTCTCTGACCCTCAGTACATTTGTGCAGGTTAGAATCTATTTCACCCACCGTGGCTTTGAAAGCAGAGACAGCCACACTGTGCTGAGTATCGATCCGCCCATGACTCTCTGAGCTATAAAGCCTCCGTACTCTACAATATACTCTTAATTTTACACTCTATAAGATCAGTGTAATGATCAGAGTGATGGATGGAAAATGGGGCAGCACAGTGGCTCAGGATGGAAGTAGCTCAGATTGTTGGAGCTGGTCTTAGAAAAGAGGGTGGTCGATACAAGTCTTGTTAATGGCACAGGGAAGAGAAATAAAAACATGGTTGTATTAAAGTTAGTGTCTGATGTTACTGTCAGAAGGATCAACCAGGACAATGAAGCTTCATCTCACTCCCAACCAACCCTTGGTTCAACCACAGATCAGTGTCCTGCTTGATTCCAGTCAAATCTGGGTGTCATGATGGATGACCAGCAAACCCTTTTAGCACCATAATCTATGTGTAAATTATTTACACCCTTTTTCCAGGAGAAGTAGAAGTTTCAAACTCTGTCAAGTATTTACCATTCCTATGTAATAAAATACCTAAAACTGTGTGTTATGAAAGGAAAAAGACGAAAAACGGAATTGAATTTTCTTCAACTTTCTTTATATAAATTCTTGAAAAGTGCAGATTGAACATTTCTGAGATTGCAAATACTTAATTCAAACTATTTTTCAACAACTCAGACAGTTTCACATTTCTGGAGCTGTCTGAGTCCATGTTACAGGCTGTATAAGTTGTCAAAAAGCCAGGCATTTTTTTTTATTTTAGCAGTGGTAGACTCTGAAACAGTTCCTGTCCACCTGTAGTCAGAGACCCACTTGACACACAATGGCAACAACAATACACAATGGCAAAGCTACAAAAACACAGCAAAACACACACCAAAAAACTCACCAAAATGTGGAAAAAACACAGCAAAGAACTCGATCAAAAACATGTATGTGGTGTATGTAATATCACCAGAATGCCCCGTTTCACCGCTTTCAGGGGCACCTTGAATGATTAAAATTGCACGAAGTAGCGAGGAGTTACAGTAATTTAAAAAAAAACACTTGTGAAGCAGTGTCACCGGTGATCCCCGTGGTTTTAGAAGGGTTCATGTGGCCTTGATTGCACAGCACACAGTACGTGTCACCCAGCTGTTAGTCTCTCTTCACCGGCTTCCAGTAGCAGCTCCAATCAGATCCAAAGCTCTTCTTCTGGCTTACAAAACAGTGACAAGAACAGCTCCTTCCTACCTGGGGTCCCTCATCCAGGTCTACACTCCTTCTGGTCCACTATGCTCTGCTTGTTAAAGACGCCTGGTGCTCCCAGCCCAGCGTGGCTCCAAATCTCTAGCCAGACTCTTCTCCTCTGTTGTTTCCAAATGGTGAATAAATTACCTAACTCTATACGATCCACAGAGTCTCTTTCTACTTTAAGAGATGTCTGAAGACTCATCTGTTCAAGGAACACTTGGACCCTTAATCTGAGCCTTCTCCTCTTTGTCCTTAGAATTTTCAGCACCAATTACTAGGGATGGCCAGATACCGATACCAGGTATCAGTATCGGGCTGATACCAGCCTTTTTTCAAGGTATCGGTACTCGTGAAGGCTGCAGATACCAGCAGCAGATACTCTAGGCAAGAAAATCTTTCGTCGAGCAAGTCCTCCTCGCCACTAGATGCTGCTAACACCACTGCAAATATGCACCAGGTCCTTTTCAGACAATAAATGAACCAGGAAGAGTTAACAGTTTAACTTTTATATTTTGCACTTTAGTTTACTTAAAAAAAAAACTTAAACTCTGACAGTTGTTATTTTTATTGTGCACTTTTAATTAGTATTTTTTTATATATTGATCTAAAAAGTTCAAAACTCCGAGAGAGTTTTTGTGTTTTATTTGGACTTAATGGCAGAGTGACTGTGCTGTCTTTGATCAAAATGATCTGTCACCGTTAATTGAAATTTTATGTATCAGAAGTGCTTGTAGTATCGGTGAGTACTCGTGAAGGAGTACTCGTTCTGGTATTGGTCTGCATGAAAAGTGGTATCAAACATCCCTAATAATTACTTAATGTTATGAAAGGTTGAAGTATATTGTTGCAGCAATTAATTGTGGTTAATTGGTTTGATTATTCTACATTACAAAAAAAAATCTTGCACTCAATGGCAGCACCTGCAGCCAAATAACTTATGGCACTTTTGTTGCACTTGCTAGGTTTTTCCTTCTGTCTAAATTGTAGAGTTGTAGAGTTGGAGGTACGGATGAACTTATTGCCTTGCACCTCTGCTGCTCATTGGCCGTAATTAATTGAAGATTCTTCGTTGTTGAGGCGATGCCACAAGCTCCATTTACCGTACAGTAGCCTAATCCATCATGGATTGCAGGAAAACATGAGAGGAGGAGGACCCAAGTGCAGATTTCAACAAAAAAGAGGTTTGTACTAATACTAATACTCGAAAGATCCATAACTCAGCAAACTTCCGAAGTCCAAAGACTCATCAAAGTTGACACAAACAAAAATATCACAAAAAAAGTTGAAGTCTAAATTATGATGTTAAAATTAAAATAATTTAACACATATGGAAAAATTTGTTACATACTGCGTTCAAGAATTTTATTTCAAATGCGGCAGGTGCAATCTTAGAACTGTAGTTAGCCAGCTGCAAACATGTTTTCCTCCTCTGCACTAAGAAACTAGCATTGGTCTCTATGCAGAGCCAGCTTCTGTTCAAATAAAACGTCTTCGAATTGCAACACCCATAAATATGACGCAGAAATATCTAATAAATTCACCCGGGAGAGGTGTGGGTACACCAATATAATTTCACTCACGATTTTCACATCACATTTCTTAGATCTACTGATAGCCTTTAGCTATAGTTGGTTGCTAGGTGCCGCCCTGTTGGCTATGGCTGCCTTTTGCAGCAGCTCTCTCTTCTTTGTCCGTTTCTTGTAATTTTTTTGTCTCTCTTTTCGTCATCTTTGTATTTGGAGTGGATCATCACTTTTTAAGGCTCATTTGTCGGTTATTGACACCAAACTTTTTGTGTCTTCAATGATATTTTTACTACATTTTCCCCTGTGTTTGTCTGGAGATCCTACATGTAACCATGGCTGCATTGTTTACATGTGAAATCAGCTGTTAGCAGCTTGTAGCATGTCAATGCTAACTGGTGTAAGGCCAGATGTTTCCCCACAAGGTGAGGAGAAGGAGGTGAGGACGATGTGCTATAATAATGACTAATAATGACTGTATTCTTGTAGATTGACTTTTTTTCTGGTTGCTGCAGCACTTCCTGTGGTACTGGGCCTTAATCCTTTGGCATACTTCTGGTCTCAGACTACAGTACTTTTAAAAAGAAGAGGAACTGAATGTTTAACAGTTGTTAAAGTTACCTGCTGACCACGCTGTTATGTCATTTAGTTTGATGAGCTGGGAAAGAGAACATTATTCTTAAATTAGGATTCTTAAAGTTGGAAACTGTCGTCATGTTCCTGAACCAGGACTTCCAAACTGATCCAAACACCTCTGCTGAGAGGAGCCGAGCCTGGGCGACTGTTGAATTCAGGCTTAAATGAGTTTGACGGAGCCCTGAGGTTATGACCCAAATAAAGCACAAACTGTGTCTCCTGTTGCTTTTTCTGCAGCGCTGTCACTTTATCTTAAAATACAAGTTTTGGCTCCACGCTCGTGTATTTAGGTCAGTTTTTACGGCTGATTTATGACTGGTTTATGGATGCAAATACAGAGACGTAACATACGACGGCATCACTGCAGGACACCGAGTATTACTGTCAGTCAATAAAGGAGATGAAGGACACAGAGGATGTCCATGACAGATTACTGTGTCCTCTCGGTTTAGCCTCTGATTTGATTTATGGCTCGTGTCTGGACAGAGTCCAGTCGGACCTAATAGGATCACAAAAGGTCGACAGGGGAGTCATTGAGAGCACCCTGACATTAACTCTAATGAGGAGGGGGACAAGAGGACAATCAATGCACTTGACCCACAGGTCAGGAGACGATGCACTGTCAGGATGTCAGAAAACTTAATAATATACTCAGGTGTAGTGTGTAACTGACACCGAGGAGGAGGAGAGGACGGAGAAATGAGAGCAAGAGGTGAAATGAAGGAGACAGAAGATTAGAAGAGACACGAGGAAGGAGATATCAGAGATGTTAGATTGTCTGCCGTGTCGGAGAAGCAGGGGACAGAGAGATCACTTTCACAGCCTGATATAGGTGTCACTTTGATGAATCTCTCTGCCATAGAAACGCAGGAAGTTTGTTAGGATCTCTGCTGCTTCCCAGAGGTAAAAAAAACGTCTTCCTCTGCTCTTGGGGAAAAAAGTGTGATCACAGCAAAATCTCTGAATGTCGGTCACAGAGCCAGAATTACCAGGCTGAAATAGGTCAGGTAACACCAGAGAACTGCAAACATTTGATAATCTTGCTCTTTTCAGGTCACATCCACCTCAGAGGGACTCATCCTCTGACTCCTGAACCAGGTAATTTTCTCACATCTAGAAGATAGAGCCGGACTGGATTAGTTTTTCTGTTTACAGAGCAGCCGGGGCGTCACATTCATTTGGCTCCCTCAGATGTTGACATTGAAATCGCTCTGTTTGGTTTTGAATCATCAGGTTTTGAATGGTTGCTCGAAAAGCAGTGACATTGTGAAAGTGTGCGTGCCAAGAGCGGCTAATATCAGCTGGCGTGGCATATTGGCTTTGCAGTTCTAGCAATACGCTGACGTCCTGCCAGGGAACTGAAGCCTGAAGAGAAGAGAGGAATTAAATCTGTCCTGAACATGAGCAGCATAAACATTTTGAATCTTTGAAAGTTTTTAAAAAGGAAACAAGAAACTCTAGAAGTATGACTTTGTAGCAAGTCATAGCAGAATATCAGCTTTGATTCTGTTTCGTAGCGCATCAAGCTAGCGCATAAGGGGCACAGGTGTCTGTTACTTGAATCTGTGTAAAAGAATCAAGACCCAGAGCTTTGTGACACTCTGCTACACAATCTTGATGTAAAGAGGATTAAAGTTTCAGCTTGTTTACTTATTTGTAGAGCTGTCACTTTAACTCATTAGTTAGATTTATTAATTATACCACAAATTAATCCACAATCTGGGTCGCCTTTTCTCAAGATGGCGCCACTCTTTCTCCCTAAACTACCCCAACACATCCTTAGTTTGAGCATGAGCTGCTTGAACTTTTCTGACCTGCAGCGCCTCCTTCATGTCTCTGTCATCTCACATCTTCTCCTCATATCCATGCTGAGCTCTCATCCAAAGAGCACACCGCTCTCACCCACAGTAGTTTACGAGCATGATTTGGATTGACAAGCGCCACCAGACCTCGCCTCCCCTGATGAAAAACATCATTTACTTATATAGACACAGTAAATGGTTGCAGTTCTTCTCTTCGTCATATATTCATTTGATTAATCATGTGCTACTATTAGGGATGGGTCCTGAATTAGGTACTTTTATTGGTACCAACCAAATTCTGTCAAAAGTACCTTTCAATTCACGAAAAAATCAAAAGGTACCTTGTTTAGGTACCTGAATATATCCTTGTAACTGTTAGAGTGGAAGAGTAAGGGATTTTCCATGCTGGACATGAACATAGCATTACAAGGTTATATACTGAAGAATAAATATGTGAAATTATTTTTTTAAAAATCACATATTAATTAACAATTAGATGTTTTTTACCACATAAACGCAAAAAAGATACCAAAAATTGGTACCGTCAAGTACCGATACTGATTTCCAGGTGCTGGGCATCAGTACCATATAATTTCAAATGTGAAAGGTACCCATCCCTGTCCTGGAATTCATATTCTTTATTGGACCTTAAACATAAATTAGATTAAAATGTGATTAATTAGAGTAATTAATTGAAAATCCTGTAATTAATTTGAGAGAATAATTTTTTTAATTGCTTGACAGCTCTACTTATTTGACTTATCTAGCTGAATCCCAAGCCAAGCATGTAAAACAAGCTAGCAACAACTGAACTAGCATTTCCCGACCCTGAGATGTAAAAGAAAAGAAATTTTAACATCAACTTGTGTTATTCATTGCTTTTAGACTTTGCCTATTGCAGATTTTCTCTCAACAATTCAACGGTTTAAAACTCTGTGAATACTAAAGAAATCCTAAACAAAAAAATAAGCTAGCATGTTCAAAATAGCTAGCACCAGTCCAACAAACTTTAGCTGACTATGATTTGCTTTAAAAACCCCAAACAAAACATCATTTTATCATCAGCCTGTTTTATTGTGTAGAATAGATTTGCACTCAATTGGTCAGCAACAGTTTAAAACTTGTGAAGCAGGGAATTATAAAGAAAATTCATGGCTAGCATGTACAGATCATTGACTGTTTATAGAGTGGACAGCGTGGCTTCGCCATTTACCATTGTACTTCACATGCGCAGCCATTGGTAGCAGTTGTGCAGTCTGTGCAGCAGATTCTGTGAGGTATTCTGGGAGAATCTGAGTGGGGCCAGGTGACAAATATAATAATTATTTCTTTCTTTTGAAAGTCTAATCTCTTCTCTACCTCCTGACATATTTTACAATCCCTGAAAAAAACTACCCAAGAACGGCAGCTGTCAATCATCATTACACGTGATGTAAAAACTTGTTTTTAACCTTTATTACTTATGAAAATGGAACTTTTTAGAAAAAAGAGGACTTGGATACAAGGCAGCCAAATGATATCTTCAAATCACCACAACAATCCGACGTGAGAAACATTTCTATGAGGTGTATTAATTTTTTAAAGTTTGACCACAGCCCATCTGGAATGACTGGAGAGATGGATTTTTTGACCTATACTGCAGCCAGCCACCAGGGGGAGTATTTTGGTGGCAACCTCACCTCAAGCCGAGCAAAATAATGTCTGTTTTTTCTTTTATGGTCTATAGTTCAAACTAGCTAGCTACAGTTCAGCTAGCATTTTCTGACTTTAAGGAGTGATAAAAACAAAAACAAAAGCAACCCCCCTGCACACGCACACAAAATTAGCATCAACCAGCCATATCCATTGATTTTCAATCTCAATTTGTTCAGGAATTGTTCATGAACTGGGGAAAAATCTGTTAACACTTGGGTAATCTTTGAGAAATTACATGGCGAGCCTGTTTGAATTAGTTAGCAGTAGCTTATCAAGCATTTCCTGACTCAGGTTTGAAAAAACATCATTTAACCTCAACCTTTTTGATTCTTTACTTTTTAATCTTTGTGTAGAGTTAATTTGTTCTCTGTAGTTCAATTGTTAAAAACTTTATGAACACTGAGGGAATCCTTAACTGAATACAAGGCTAGCATGTTCAAAACAAGCCAGCTGTGGCTCAACTCATTCCTCAGAGGAGATTAATCGTTGTTGTGCTCACAAAAAGTTGTTTTTGTGTTTCTGGTAGATATTTCTGATGGACAAAGCTCCATGAATGTGGATTGTGCTTCTTGTCCTTGAAGGCCACCGTCACTTCGCAAACAGGAGGAGGAGGGAGCCACACACTGTGCCTTTAAGGAAGGCAGCTGTTGTAGACATCCAATCTAACATGTTTTTTCAATTCAAGTCAAATATAGCAAAAGATTTGATAACAAAACACAGACCTTGACAAGTGTATCAAGGAATTGTCAGAGCTAAATTGAAAAATTTTATATCAACAAAAAGCTCAGCAGAAGAACAGAAATCCCTTTGTCCCCTCTTCATGTCTACATACCAATTCCCCCGTGGACTCGCTCTTGAGTGAAGAGCACTTGAGATTCACATCCTGAGAATTGCTTGTCAGAGTTTAGCTTCTGGGGGAGGTAGCTTTTATAAGACACTGGCAGGAAATTCGAAGGGTTTTGAGTCGTCTTCCTGCTGGAAATGAGAAAGACCTTACAGCAGAAAATTGTCCTGTTTGTTTCCAGGACGACAGGACAGCTGGACGCACCTTTCCTCTAAATCTAGTGGAGATAGGAGGTACTTAGTCAGGGAGCAGAGAGGAGACACGAGGAGGGAGGGCCAGCGTGCGCACACACATGAAACAAACACGCACGAGCACACACACTTGCACTCTATGAGGGCTGAGACGTGGAGGGAGAAAAAGAGGTAGAGAAAGAGAGGAGAAACGGAGAGGCAGAAAAAGGAGGAGGGGATGATTGTTATTCTTTAGCCTGGTGTTGCAAACAGCACAGATTCCTGCGAAGCCTCCTCAGCCGCTGAACGGGATGCCTCAGAGGAAAAGAGCTTTCACGTTCGGAGCTTATGGAGGGTAAGATATTAGAAGATTAATCCCTGTGTGTGTGCTGTGCTTTTGGAGCGCGTTAGCTTCTTGTTTGTAGCAGCTAGCTTACCTGTTGCATCTGTCAGAGGAGGAGTAAAAGGAAGGTGTGAAAGTGCTCTGGGAGTTTCAGTGCACCTGCTCCTCGACTGCAGGACAGGATCAGTCTGACAAGGTCACCGGCTGTCCACACTGTGTCCTTCTACTTTACAGCCTCAGACCTTTAAAAGTCAACCACTGCCGGGGGTGTTAAAGGAATGAAGACAGTGTGGCTGTGCAGCAGCAGAAGGTGGATGTGAAAAAGATTAATGTGTCGGTCATTTTGACCTATGTGTGTTTCACTTTCTGACTTATCAGAAGTTTCTGGAAAGAAACAGCAGTCATCATGTTCTCCTGTAGAGCTGTTTTTCAAACCTGAGGGCTCCCAGAGGAGTTTTCATGTTGTGTTGACCCATAACATTTCTTTCATTGAACTCCTTTACCTCTTCACTATGTCGCATCTTGATAATCTTGACACCAGAATTTGTTGAAAACAATGTATTTCTGGAAAAACTTTCTCTTTCAACCTTTGGAGTAGACGTGGGCGATACTGGAAATTTTGGTATTGAACTGATACCAAGTAAACCCAGGCTGGTATTGCCGATACTGATACCGATGCCGATACGGATGCCGATGCTGATACAGATACGGATACCGATACTTTTTCATATTTAAGGTTGGTGTGTCATCAAACTGCTGACCTTAAAGTGTTTTTGTAATTTTTTCTTTTGATAATGTTGTTAAAACCTAGGACAGAATTTGGTACAGGTGACAAAAAAATACTTCAGTGTCATGATTAACATTTATGTTCAGTAACAATACAATAGCTGCCCCCACTCTCTGGAACTCTCTCCCCAAGCAAATCCAAAACGGCTCCGACTTCTCTTTATTTAAATCTCTGTTAAAAACTCACCTTTTTAGATTAGCTTTTAATTTGTGATTGTACTGTTGTTTTGTTTTGTTTTGTTTTGTTTTGTTTTGTTCTGTTTGACATCTGTTCATTGCTTGTATTGATTTTAACTGTTGTAAAGTGTCTTTGAGTTCCTGAAAAACGCTATATAAATAAAATGTATTATTATTAATATATAAAAGTAAAAAAAAAAAAAAAAAACAAAAAGCTATTTTTCCTTAAAACCTTGTTACGTAGAATTATTTTCTTTAGAAAAAACTGCAAAAAATTATCACTTAAAGGTAGAATTTAAACAAAATCTTTTTGAGATACAGAGTTGAAAACTACAGTACAAAAAATAAAATAAAATAAATAAAAGTTTTCTCATTATTTAACTTTTTTTTAAAAATGATATTTATAAAGAATTATCCAACGAAAACAAATTTTTAAAAAAATTCCAAAAAAAAAATCCTTTTTTAAGCAGAACTGTTTATTGAAACAGTACAAAAATTAAAGAAAATGTTCTCCTTTAGCGACCTTCTGTGATTTTCTTACAATAGAATAGAATAGAATAGAATAGAACAGAAAAGAAAATACTCTATTTATCTCCCATCGATATTTGGGTCGATCCACCAACCTCTACTTTGCCGTGTAAAACAAACACACAAACTATCCGAGTTTAAAAAAAATAGTAATAATTCAGCTTTTTTTTTTTTTTGAACTTTTATCTCTAAACAATGTGCTTTTCAACAGTTGGAACTAGGGTCATGCTAACAGGCTAACAGGCTAACTGCAGGTATTTACATTAACATTGTGGCTTATCCATTTGTTTTTTTTGGGAAGCTTTTTATGCCTTCACTCAGAGAGGATGGGAAAGTGGATAGAGAAAGAAACAGGGTGAGAATGGAGAAAGACATTCAGGAAACAGGACACAGGCTAGATTCGAACCTAGGCCATTTGGCAAACCTCATGGGGTGTGTCCTAGACTGTTAGCCCATCTGTGCCCAGCTTTCTGTTTCCTTCTGCGGTGTGATTTTTGCTGAATGGTCCCATCACTGTCTTGCTGCCCTCTTTTGGTGAAATGTTCATACTTCTTTGGCTGGATTAATATAAAAGGAACCATGTAGTTCCTGGGAATGGTTTACCAAGAACTAAAAGTTCCTGAACCTTGTGGTCAAAATGTGTCAAGATACTGGCTGCCTGAAGGCTAAGCACTCAAAACAACAAGTCTAAGTACTTCTGTACTTCTTCTTGGGAGAGACTTGGGAGCCATGCAGCTGACTTAGCATGTTAGCACAAGCTAATCACAGGTACTTGACTAATACCTGCTCAGCAAAAGCTAACCCACCAAGCTTCACCTTCATTTAGGAAAAAGCTTTATCTGTTTAGCGTTTCGTTTCACTTTGGTTTTGTTTTTCTTCCTCCATGCAATGTCCACTAACATAGCTGCTCTGATTAGCTTCTTCCTCTTACTAATCAACACGCAAAGTCACTTGAGCACTGGGCGCACTGTGATTGGCCAATGTAACCACGCCTACTGTCTGCCCAGAAACATTTCAAACCAACCAAAACATCAACAGGCAGACACTGACATACAAGTAAAGACGCCTAGGGGAGACTTTTTGCACTTTTTATGATTTTTTTTTTTTATGCACATTTCAGATTAAGAAGTCCCATACTTGTTCCTTTTTTGAGTTAAACTTGATTTTCTCAGGAAGAGCATCAACCAGCTTTCAAGTAGGATTTATCTTTTTGATTTTGTTCGTTGATTGTCATAAACAAATATACAGTTCAAGTATATATTTTTCTTACTTTGCACAAGAATTGGGAGAGGTTTTCTGTGGTACGACTGGGACCCCCCCTGTAGATCTGGGTTCCCTGGCCCAGTACAACAAACAGACCATCACAAACCTGGGGGTTAAAATGGATCCCGATTTTAAACTTGACGGGCAGATTAAGGCTGTTGTGAGATCAAGCTTTTTCCATTTGAGGCAGCTGGCCAAAATTAAGCCAATTTTTTCGAGGCAGCATTTTGAATCAGTAATCCACGCCTTTGTGACCACTCGGCTGGATTACTGCAACACTTTATATGTGGGGGTTAGTGGGTCCTCCATCGCCCGTCTACAGACTGTGCAAAATGCAGCTGCACGTCTTTTAACTGGCACTCGTAAATATGAGCACATTACCCCTGTTTTAGCCTCACTTCACTGGCTGCCCATAAAATTTAGGATTGATTTTAAAATTCTTTTATTTGTTTTTAAATCTCTCCATGGTCTCGCTCCGCAACCTCATTCACCTTCCCGTTGTCTCAGGTCAGCCGATCAGCTTCTCCTGAAGGTCCCTAAGACCAAGCGGAAGCTCAGAGGGGACCGTGCCTTTGCTGTCGCAGCCCCAAAACTCTGGAACGGGCTGCCTCATAGCATTAAACAGGCCCCGACTCTGCCTATTTTTAAATCCCTTATTAAGACCCACTTTTTCTCCCTGGCCTTTGAAGTACAGTAGCCGGCGATTGTTTTATTTATTTTTATTAATTTTATTTTGCTTCTTCTGTGTTTTTATTCATTTTAATTTGTTTTATGTCTTTTATATTGCTCCTTGTCCTTGACAAATTCATTTTACTTATGTTTTATGTCTATTCCTTTATCTTGTATCTTATTCACTCTCTTGTACAGCACTTTGTTTTAACTATGGTTGTTTTTTAAAGTGCTTAACAAATAAAGTTGGATTGGATTGGATAACAAATGTGATAAGCGTATGCACCATAATACAATATACTACTTCCAATACAGAATAGAGTTGATAATCTCTGCAATTACGAGCACAGAATAAAATTGTTTTCATCTAAATGAGTTGTTAAATATCGGATATCGGCTAAAATTCAAGTATCGTACATCTCTATTAACACCTGCTGATCACATCAATGCTGATACCAACCTTATCGTAAAGGACTGTACAACAGGAAGCACATCTCTTCTGTGTATCACTCAGTTTATACCACACACAAACATGAAACGAGTGAAAGAAAAGCTTCTTTGTAACGTTGATGTTTGTCGCCAGAGGAAGAAACTGTAGAACAATGAAATTGAACCTGTCAACATTGTAGACAGTCACATAAAACAGACTCAGAAATGAGCCATTTCCAAACCAAAACATCTGAGCATTGGAGCAAAGTTTACGCTCATTACTTTGCTGTTTATGATTTTTGAAGTTTGAGGAGGTTTGGTTTGTTTCCCCCCTGAAACAACAGGCAGTGATATTCTTCAGAGAGCTGCTTCTCAGGCTTTGAAATGCTCTGTCATTTCACTCCAAACGTCTTCTTATGTCACTCTATCTGTACACCTACTCGTATATAGAGTGTGTGTATAAGCCAATGTTTTCTGTGTAAATGAGGTCGTCTAAAAAACAATTATGAAGTGAAGGAACTTTTTTATTACCTTGTGTGAGAATTTCTCCATCAGTAATATCTCTCCAGGAAAACAAACACATTAAGAAGAAAGCGCGAGTCGTTCATCACCTCCCAAAGTGGTTTGTCAGAAAAGGCAATTAAACGTTGGTTACACAGAGTTATTGTGAAATAAGCGTTTTAATAAAAGGCGTACTTAGACGATGGATTTCACTGTGAGGAGACTGAAAATGAGTGCTGGGCTCTGTTAGTACCTTTGTGGCAGAGAATAAGTGAAATATCTTATCAGCGTGATTACAAGAAGCTGGGAAAGAGAGTGAAGATGCCACAGCCTCGCTTGTGTGCAGTAATGGCTTTCTCAGCAGTCAGAATGTGAATCTTTGAGATGTAACAATACTTTGATTTCTGAGCAGCTCAGACACGCTGTGCATTGAGATTCAGGAGGCAAAGAAATTACTTTTTCCATTGTGTTGTTCCGCTCGCGGGCTCTGCCAAGTCTGCCTGGAAAAACCCTCATAAGGCTCATTTTGACATTACTGTTGAGGTTTTCATCTCTCAAGCTGAATGCGCAGAAAGATCCTGCCAAGAAATAACAGTTAAGAAAATGTGAAGCGGGGAAAGAAAGATAAGACTTCATAGAGTCGTGCAGAAACTTCTTTTTGGAACATTATGTGCAAATAGATCTTTGAAAGATGCAGAGTTATTCTGACAAACGTAAATCCTCACTGTCATTTCAGTTTCACAAGAATATTAACCTCCTACTCGGCTTCCAAATAACATTGCTCCTTTTTTTTTACCTGAAACAGAAAGCTGTTTGCCTTCTATACAAAGATGCATGGATTAATAACGACTGGTTGGAGGACATAGACAGTCTGAGGTGTCACAAATCTTCCTCTAACGCCAAGAGACACCTGCTGTAGGAGGTGAAAGAGCAGGTGTTGGGGAACCAGTCAGTCGTGAACATCGACAAAGTGTTTGCCAGATGTGACTCTTACGGGTTAATTAGAAGCACTTGTTTTTTTAAGACATGAAACCCAGTGGACTGAACATTTATGATAATTGCGTTTCATCAAGGGCCACTGAGTCAACTTCGTATGTTGGGGGACCATTCAGGGACATGACCTACTGGTTGCATCCAAAGGTGTGTGGCTGTATTTGTTTAAAGCTCCAGTGAAGAGTTTTCACTGGTTGTATGACTCTCAGATCAATATCAATATCTCTGTCTGACCTATGGATTAGGGATACACAATATTGAATTTTCCATATGCCAATATTTTACAACTTATTCAGCTGATTACCAATATTTGTTCTGCACACCAAATTGCAGAGATCACCAGCTGTCTTCTGTATTGGAAGTAGCGTATAGTGTTATGGTGCAACGTGTTTTAAACGTGTTTTTATTAATGATGGTTTCTTTCATCTAGGGATGGGTACCAAACAGTGGTGATTGCTCTCATCTTCCCCTAAAATGTCACCAAAAAAGTGTTGATATGTTCTGCTGTGTGAACATTTCATTGACTAAATCTGAGCTAGAATTCCTTCATCTTTTGTTCAGAATCAGCTCCTATCACAGGTAACTGGCTCCACCTCCTTCTCATTCATCCCCGCAGCGTCTCAGTGCTTTAACACAGTCGGACGCTGAGTGTCTTCTGACTTCAGCGGGGAAGCGTAGAGTGGGTTGTTCCACTGTGGAAACTGGACGGTCATTGGATAAACGCTGGGCTTTGTCCCGCCCATCGGACGCTCAGCGTCTCTGGGGGTCTATGAGGCAGTGGGCTGGGCTGGACGCTGGGCTTCTGCATGATGATTGGATGATCTGTCTGAGGCTGAATCCCTTTTTGATTGACAGTGAAATGAGCCAGTCAGCGATCTTGAAGTATAACCCTCCACCGGAGCATCTTCTGAGTTTTACAGTCAGTTGTTCGATCCCAAGCGAGTTTACTTTTCTTAAAAACGACGAGCGTTGTGTTTAAAGATTCGCTCTCTTTTCACCAATAAGCAGCTACAGCTACAGCTGTGGAGCTTCTCCCCCTGTCACTCACACTTACAGCTTGTCTTAGCCTCATGTAGCATCTTCAGCTGCTAACAAGCTGACACAGAGGGAAGAAATTACGTTTAAACAAATTTATGATGTAGGCCAGAAAAAATGAGCTTCCCCTCCTTGACTGACCAGCAGCCACCGCTGGTACTGAATTAGGTACTTTAAGAGAAGGTGCATGTCCATGCTGGACATGAACACAGCATTGCAAGGTTATATATTGAAGAATAAACTGAAAAAATGAGGTTTTATTATTAAAAAAATGTATATTGCTTTGCCACATAAACATAAAATGAACAGAAAATTGGTACCGTTGGGTACCGGGTATCGTTTCTAATGTGAAAGGTACCCATCCCTACTTTTATCAATTCATCAATCTTTCATTGTATTGGCGAGGCATCAGCAGTGATCTGGACCGGTCTGTTGTGGTGAAGAGAGAGTTGAGCCTGAAGCCAAGGCTCTCAATTTAGCGGCCATTCGACGTTCCAACCCTTACCTATGGCCACGAGCTGTGGGTAGTGACAAAAAGAACAAGATCACAAATACAAGCGGATGAAATGAGCTTTCTCCGCGCTCTCTGCAGAATGTCCTAGCTCAACCTTGGAGATAGGGTTTTGAGCAAGGACATTCGGGAGAGGCTCAGAGTAGAGCCGCTGTTCTTCAGCATTGAAAAAAGCCAGATGAGGTGGCTTGGGTGGTTCGGGCATCAGGATGTCTCCCAGACCCCATCCATGGGAGATGTTTCAGGCATGTACAGCTGGGGGGAAGACTCCAGGGTAGACCCAGTATGTAGGAAGCAATGAAATAAGTGAGGGTAGATTTCGTGTTATCCCCATTGAGCTTCAGAACATTCCTGCTCATCCCGCTCTGGATGTCTTCAAGACAGATGATGAGGGAGGTGGAAGGTATGGTAGCAGTGTGTTTGGAGGAGATGTAGACCTGTGTGATATCTACGTAGCAGTGAAAATGGACCCATACTGATGGAGGAGTGTGCCCAAGGGTAGGAGGTAAATGATGAAAAGAAGTGGACCCAAGATTGACCCTTGGGGGACACCCAGTAAAACACCAGAACATCTGTCTATTGGTAGAGAGACATACAAGCCTCTGCCTGCACAGATTACCCTTCTTTCTTCTGTTATCTCAAGCACCTGTTAGGAGAGTCCAATCAAGCAAAGGATTACTCTGAATTGGGATAAGATAAAGCCCAGTGTGTCTCATGTAGATGTTAAAGGAGCTGTAAAGGAGGAGATGGTAACGGACCTAATGACCAGTCAACATCAATTAGCGTTTCAGTAAGAAGTATGGCGAACAATGGACCAGGCGTGTCCTCACCTCTCACGTGAACCACTGAATTGAATTCAGATCTATCAGAGTGTGAGGAGCGTAATTGTTAAAGGTTTCTTTACCTCATATCGAAATGCTCATTCAGCGGCGAGGGCCAAGCACAACAGATTGATTAGATTGATTGATTCGAGGAGGATTGGATGTTGAGGATGGATGAATGTATACTGCTGCGGGATGAACGTTGAACAGGGAGTCGTCCATTTAGGCCAGTGTGGGGTGGAAATGGAAATGGATGAGGAGGAGAAGACTTTGTAATAGAGTCAATTACTGTGGCCTGACAGTTTTTAGGAAAAAGACGGATGGTATAGATGGGATTGAATAAGAGGAGACAAAAAGAGAGATGGGAAGGTTAATGAGAGGGAATATGGATGGGCAGAGTGAGGTACTGGGATGGAAACAGATGAGTGAATGGGGGATATGGGGGTTGAGAAATGTGAAAGGATGGGATGGATTGAGACAGAATAAAAAGATCTGTCAGGGCATGATAAAACCAACTGTTTGACCCAAGAGCAGCAAACCTGACCAGCAAAGACATCCTACCTTTACCTTTTTAAGTAAGGCAATCACTACTTTTTCCACTCACATTATGATAATAATTAACAATAAATTTTATTTGGAGACACTTTTAAAGTCAGCTAAGGTCACCTCATGATGTGGTAAATGATCTCGGTGCTGGATGTGGACAGTGGCTGTGTTTACATCCTGTCAGTAACGCTATCATATTTGGTTGTGCATGGCCATGTAAACACCATTAACCCTTTTTAAAAACCAGAATATTGACTGCTATTGACTTTCCATGCACCCGTGGCTAACCTCAAGTTTTGCAGTCCTGGTAAGATAACTGAATCTACAAAAAGACAAATCTGGAAAAATACAGCTTTTAATTCCGTGTGGATGGATTGATTTAAATGCAAACGTAACCCCTAAACAAACATGTATGTGAAAAGTTATACGCAAACAACAAAAAATGATAAGATTAGCAATTTGATCAGAATATGAGATCAAATTAAAGTACTTGTTACAAAAAAAAAAAACAACGAAAAAATATAATTTTTACATTTAAAAAAATTACACACTTACAATTCAGGAATTTTTCAAACTGCTTATCTTTCAAATATTTATTCTATTTTCCAAAATAATTTGATATTTTTGCAATTTTTTGGTTGTCAAACAATTTCTTAAAACATTGGAAAATTAAAGTTTGTGCATTTTTTAAATTTAAAAAATTTAGGTCATTTTGCAAATTTTCAAAATTGAGAAGGTTCTGTGAAATTTTTTCAAAATTTTTGAACAGCTATAGGTGTTAAATATTTCCAATTTTTTAAATTTCAGATATTTATAATATTTCTTGGATGATTTATAATTTTTTGCATTTTTTGGTATTCAAGCAATTATCAAGAATAATAAAAAAGTGAAGTTTTTAAATTTTAAAATGGCAAAAAAAATATTTTTTTTGCAAGTTTTTGAAAATAAGAAAGTTTTGTGAAATTTTTTTTTAAAATTTTTGAACAGCTAAAGATGTTATAACTTTTGCAAATTTTGAAATTTTAGATATTTATTTTATTTTCTAATAATGATTTGATATTTTTGCAATATTTTGGTATTTGATCAATTACCTAAAATGTTTTTAAAAAATGTGTTTTTTTGCTTTTTTTTATTTCAAATTTTTCAGAATTTTTTTTTATTCTCAAAATTTCGAAAAGTTTTGTGAAATTTTGCAAAACTTTTGAACAACAAAAAATGTTGAAATTTTTGTGATTTTTTTTCAATTTCAATTTTTTTTTTAATTATTGCAATTTTTTTAAATATTAAGTTTTTGAAAAGTTTTTCAAATTTTAATTCAATTTTTTTTTGTAAGTTCTGCAAATTTATTTAAAATAATTAACCAAGACATCACATACACAATTTCTTGGATTTAAAAAAAACAACTTCTTGTTTATATCACACTAGACTGTTTAGACTTACTAGATTAAAAATATGTATAGAATTTTATACACTTTCTAGTCTTTTCTGTGAAGATAAAGTAGATTTTGTGGCTCCAGGATGACTTTAATCCGCGTGAGCTGAGGCAAATTGGCTCTGATGAAAGTAAAGGTTGCAGACCTTTGATCATATTGAACCTAAGGTGTACTCTATAAACAGTAGCATGACTCACCTGTCCAGGCTTAGATTTGTAAAGCCGATCTCAAAGCTTCCCTCAGAGCTCATAAAGCCTGATCTTGCAGATTTGTCTGATTTCCTGGTTATCTGGGTTAAGCTAAAATATTTTCTCATTCCTCTCCAAATCATTCTCAAATGAGCTCTGCTGGGACAGATTGATAGTTAAGAAGCTCGCCTGTTGAGTGGTTATGTTCCATATTCATTTTCTCTCTCATCTACCGTCTAATCTGACGCGTCAAAGTCACAGCCCTCCTCCTCAAATCTCTAAATTACCATCACCCCAGGATCCTCTGAAAGCACGCGGCTGTTTGAGATGAATTAACATGTTTGTTCCAAGAGAAGAAATGAGCTTTTGTTACTTGGATGTGCTGCACAGTCTTTTTGGTTTGTTTGCAGTCGTCAACAAAATGCGTCCCTGGTGTTAAAAGCCTTGCTGTTTTAAAAGGAGCGTCCCTGGGGAAATCAACGCTTAATGAAAAGCAGGGATGAGGTTCTGAAAGTGAAATGGATGGAGTCCAGACCTCGAAAATCAAATTACTGATTTACATTTGTTCAAGTATCTGTCCTTGAAGAAGTCATTTTTTTGTTGCATAATTTCTTCTTAGAATTTAATTGGAATTGCTGTAAGCAGGTAATTAGGTGACAGGGAAAAAATCACAATGTTGACAAAATGTACCTGGAAAATGTTTCCAACGGTCGCAGCTGTAATGACTCCTGTGGGTTTTTGTGGAGGTTTCACTTCTTTCTTAATTAAGAAGAGCTTTTTCTGTGTGTTGATTCTTAGTTAGCGTCTTTTTATCCACAAACCGTTGGACCCAGAGGTCGACGCCCGTACTCGAGCTGAAAGGCTTTGTTTGGTGTGAGTGACCTGCTTATTTGGAGTGTGCCGTTGTTACTGTAAACTAAAGATTCAGAGAAAGCTCGACCCCCATGCTGGTGCTTCCACAGTCACACAGCTCGCTGGTTTCCTGCTGGCGAGTAAAGTCAGATTTAACCCTGGAGACAACTGGCAACGGTTCAGCCAAGTGCAGGATTAGAGGACTGTACATAACTCAGGACTCTATTTCAGTTTGCCTCGCAGGTACTGCACCTACCTGATGCTGTGATGAGGAGGAGGAGGAGGATGGTGTGATTGTGCGCTCGGTACACCCGTACTCTCAGGCACTTTTACACGTCTAAGTGCACGTCTTTGTTTTCTTTCTCCATGGCTGTTTGATCTGAGCTCTTCTGTGGATTGCTGTTATTTCAGTCATAAACCTTCAAGAGGAAGAGAAAAATCTGACATAGCAGAGATGAGCAGATGGAGAAACTGACAGATTTCTTTAATCCTTGTGCGTTTTAATAAATCGTGGCTGAGCAGGGCAGCAATTGTTTAATCTATACACTTAAGAAAAAAAGGAAAAAATTAAATGAAACAGCTCAAATCTGCTCAAGTCTACACTCTGGACTCTTTCTGTAAATGTTGGAAATCACAAGTCCGGAAGATTCAAAGGGTCTTTGCATAAATCTATCACTGATAATTGAATGTAGATAGGAGCGTCAAGGTTTAGTTTCTTTTCTTTTAGTGCCTCATGTTTGCTGCTCTCTGAAAAAGTCCAAACAGAGAGTTTGTGGCGTTGAAGGAGACGAGGTCTTTGAAGACGTGTTTTGCTATCAAAGCTCTTCTCTCTCAGATGGCGTCAGATGGTTACTGGACTCCAGTAACGGCCCCAGTTTGGTTCAGGATCATCCTGTGTCTGTGACAGACAGCCAGTGTGATCCTCCAGCTGAAAGGGATAGTTTGGGTTTTTTGACATGAACCTGTATGGCATCCTCATCTGTAGTTACGTGCATCCTGTGACCCGAGATCTGGTGTAGTTTTAGTCCAGACGAAAGTAGTCCGGCAACATGGCTGGGGTCACGGAAATAAAGCGTTTTTTCTCACAAAACAATTTGTGTTCAAAAGAGTGATAAATTTGCATCATAAAACTGCAAACCGGAAAAAGTCAGACTCCGTTATCGATTGGCACTACTTTCTGGTGCGTATCACTGCGCCGTGCGGTGCATCCAGCTGACCGGCGCGGGTTATCACCGTCAATACAACTTAAAAAAGTTAACAATAACATGTCTGACTACGACACTAATGAAAATGACATTACATTTAGCAAAGAGCCAAGGGGATATCTTTATGAACCCGAATATACTGATGCTAAAATTCGTCAGATGGAGTTAGAACGGGTGGAGAGAGACGATCACAGTCATGTCGCTCCTGGAGCCACAGCTGGAGCTGTGAAAGAAAGGGTGACAGAAAAAAGCTGGTGCACTTGTCAGAAGTATGAAGTCATGCTGACACAGGTGGAATGCTACTGCTTTTTCCACATACCTAGGTACGTGGAAAAAGTTCCCAAACTGCAGGGGAGTATATCCCAAAATGCACATCTTCCACAGTACTAAACTTGAGTAGAAGAATCTGTTTATGCTGTTTACATTTGTTTTCATGAGTTCTTTTCTTGCCGTGAAATATAAAACCACGGCGGCTGTTTGCAGAGGAACACGCTGTTGTGCTGCTTCATGTGATCAAGATCCTCGCGCACGTTGACCTTTTTTTTCCCCAGCCAGGATTTGTTTATGACAGTTATCATAGGATTTGTTTATCATACAGTGTTCCCCCCCAACGGAGGCACCTGCCCCCTGGAAGTTGAGTTAATTTCATTTTCCACATAGCGCCAGATCACAGCAGAAGTAAGTTAAAATTACCTCTCTCATAAATCAGGTCGATACCGTGTTTTTTGTCTAACACACTAAAGAGCCTCATGTTAGTCATCTAATTTACATGATGCAATGTCGTTTGCACATCGTTGGGTTCACGTTTCTCGTTGCAGAACTTCACCGTCTCCCTCCTGACATAACAATCCTCTCAAAAAATACACAAGAACAGCAGCTGTCAATCATCGCTAAACGTGACGTAAAACTTTGTTTTTAACCTCTTATAACTAATGAAAACTAAACTTTTCAAAAAAAAGGAATTGAACACAAAGCAGTCAAATGATAGGTTCAGATCACCACAACAATCAGGACGTGAGAAACATTTCTATGAGGTGTATTAATTTTTTAAAGTTTGACCACAGCCCATCTGGAATGACTGGGGGGATGGATTTTTTGACCTATACTGCAGCCAGCCACCAGGGGGAGCAGTTTGTGTGGCAACCTTTACTTCAAGCTAAGCAAGATGAAGCCCATTTTTTCTTTACAGTCTGTGATCCACACGTCTCTGTGTGGAAGTTACAAATTCTCGGAGGCATGAGACGCAGAAATTTTCCGCTTGAGAAGGGCCATGCAAGGGGCGTGGCTGCCAAAATGACGTCATTGGTCCACACAGAGCCACGCAGGTCAAGCATAACCTGAGCCTAACCTTCAGGTACTTCAACGAAATTTAAATTGACCCTTACTGTGTTCAACCTCAGCAGCGATGGCGTGTTGTGAGAGGCCTCGCAGGAGGTCATGATAGAGTAAATACCTGACAGGAAATGACACCGAATCCACATTTTAGAGTAGATTTTTTTGCAATAAATTACTTTGTTTTCTTTTTTGTCCCACTTTCATTTTTCTTTTTGAATTTTGAAACTCTACTGAAAAGCTTTTTATAATCCAACAGAACACAATGTGAATTTGTATAATTTTTCAACTTGGATTTTGATGATGAGGAGTGTTTTTCTCCTCGTCACCTCTTGTAAAAGCATCCTTCATGGTGTTGAAGTAAAATCCAGATATATGGTTTAGATATACTCGTTTGATATACTGTTAACTCATCATATCAGCCATTCCTCTGTGGATTTCAGGAGCCTTAGATGTTTACAGTTTGTATTATCAGGGTGCCACCCAGCTCCGTCTCTGTTCTCCCAGCACCCAGCCAAACGCTGCCTCTCCCCAAACGCTTTGCTTGTCACTTCATTTTAGTCAAATTATGCTAAAAAGTTTGATGTCAGCTCTAAAATTAAATTAGCTGCAGAGATTCTGGTTCACTGCCACCTCTGTAGATCCACATGCAGCAGAGAGCAGCAGGAACGAGCGCATCAGTCTGCAGAAAATCTCACATAAATCCAACTTTACTGCACAATGCACAGATTGCATGGCGGCGTTTCCAACAGGCTGTTTCCATCACGCCGAGCAGGGAGCGTGTTGATGTGGGATAATTATTGAAGTGCTCTTGACAATCCAGAATCTGAATGGTAATGCTCCTTCATCCCTGCTGTAATAGAAAGCTTAATGAATACATTTAGCTCCATCCAGCATTGATTCCTCACTTTTAACATAATTAATGAAGATTTTTTTTTAATCGAAAAATCCTGTGTTTTATTTTTTTCTTAGAAGAGAGGAATGATGCTTAATGCTGTTCAAATGCATCTCTCAGAGCCGTCAGTTTAATCCGTTTGATTTCACAGAAAAATCGATACCGAATGCACTCACCAAGGTTATCTCAGCTCATTCCAAATTAAAGCATCCTATACTCGAGGAAATGATTTGGCTCTGTGGTAGAGGAAGCAGACGTTAGGAGATGGCTTTTAGAAAGATTGAGCCACTGGAAACAAACACTTTCTCAGGCACACCTGTCCAACTGTTTGTAAATGCAAATTTCTAATCAGCCAATCACATGGCAGCAACTCAATACTGGTCTGAGTATTTCAGAAACTGCTGATCTACTGGGATTTTAACCCACAACCATCTCTAGTGTTTACAGAGAATGGTCCCAAAAGAGAAAACATCCAGTGAGCAGCAGTTCTGTGGGACAAAATGCCTTGTTGATGCCAGAGGTCAGAGGAGAATGGACAGACTGGTTGGAGCTGATAGAAAGGCAACAGTAACTCAAATAACCACTGGTTACAACCGAGGTCTGCAGAAGAGCATCTCTGAACACACAACACGTCCAACCTTGAGGCAGATGGGCTACAGCAGCAGAAGACCACACCGGGTGACCCTCCTGTCAGCTGAGAACAGGAAACTGAGGCTACAATTCACACAGAAACACCAAAACTGGACAATAGAAGATTGGAAAAACGTTGCCTGGTCTGATGAGTCTGGATTTCTGCTCCACATTCAGATGGTAGGGTCAGAATTTGGAGTCAACAACATGAAAGCATGGATCCATCCTGCCTTGTATCAACAGTTCAGGCTGCTGCTGCTGGTGTAATGGTGTGGGGGATATTTTCTTGGCTCACTTTGGGCCCCTTAGTACCAACTGAGCATGGTTTAAAGTTTACAGAAAAAAAAAAGGAAAAGGAAAAAAAAAAAAAAAGAAAAAAAAGAAAAACAAGGGTGTCAAAACAAAAAAAGAGAAAAAAGAAAAAAGGTAAAAAAAAAAAAAAGAAAAAAAAAGAAAAAAAAGAGAAAAAAGAAAAAAGGAAAAAAAAGGAAGAAAGAAAAAAGAGAAAAAAGAAAAAAAAAGAAAAAAGAGAAAAAAGAAGAAAAAAGAAAAAAAAAGAAAGGAAAAAAAAAAGAAAAAAAAAAGTCCACAGCCTACCCGAGTATTGTTGCTGACCATGTCCATCCCTTTATGAGCACAGTGTACCCATCTTCTGATGGCTACTTCCAGCAGGATAACGCTCCATGTCATAAAGCTGGAATCATCTCAGACTGCTTTCTTCAACATGACAATGAGTTCCCTGTACTCAAATGTCCTCCACAGTCCCCAGATCTCAATCCAATAGAGCACCTTTGGGATGTGGTGGAACGGGAGATTCTCATCATGGATGTTCAGACGACAAATCTGCAGCAACTGTGTGATGCTATCATGACAATATGGACCAAACTCTCTGAGGAATGTTTCCAGGACCTTGTTGAATCTATGACACCAAGGATTAAGGCAGTTCTGAAGGCAAAAGGGGGTCCAACCCGGTACCAGCAAGGTCTACCTAATGAAGTCGCCGGTTAGCGTAGATCTCACTATGGCTGCAAACTTTGTCATTAGACAAGGCAAAATTATTTTTGTGTTGAATAAATCCCTGAAATTCTTGTCATGTTTTCCTTGTTCCTCAGAAGTGTATCTGCATGTTTATCCTATAACCATCCTGTTTTTCAAGGCTAGTCCCAAAAAGTCACCTTTCAGTTCTTCAAAACACTTCAAGTACCGCGCCTGTTTTTTCACCCTCTGCCTGTTTGTGTGTGTCCTTGCCTGAGAGAGTGTCACATGTCCCCACTGAACATGGAGGTGTAGCTGTTTATGCGCCGCTCTGTTTCTCACTCCTCACTGTTAACACCAAAACAGCGTGTTGCCTGTGTCAGCAGGGGGATACTCACCAACCGTGGCGCTGACTGGCAAACTCATATTTCCATTCTCGACACTCAAAACAAACAGCCGAGCGCTCACCTGCAGCACACGTAACGTCTCTGTTTTGTTTGCACGCCAGATGCGTTTCCCTCTCATCTCCAAAGATGAGATTTCTCCAGCGACAGAAACAAGAGCTGTGAGTTAAGCCAAAGCTTCATGCAATAACATGTTTGATGTCAGAAACACTGCAGAGATACTGTTACAGTTCCTTACATCATCCCATCCTCTCTCTTACAACTTCATCCAATATTTTTTTAACGGGCACAGTGGAGGAAAGAGGAGGAGAGACAGGAGGAGAGGAGGCATTAAAGAGCTGGGCGAGGGGTTTATGGAGCTGCAGTAACAGACCCACAGATTATACAGCTGCACTGGTTCGACCTCTCAACTCTATCCTGACACACTGTGGTGTGGTCATGCTAATGAGGCTTTGACCTCTGATTAAAGGAGCAGTCTGTTAGTTTAGTGTTAAAACTCTGAAATCTTCCAGATCTTGAATTTTACTTAAAAAAGTTATTTTTCCCTCCTACTTCCTGGTGATAGATTTTGTCGATAAATAAAGAATGTAAACGAGGGATCAGACCCTTTCTTTTTTGCGACATGTGACCCAGCCTGTGTTACGCTGATTTAGTTTAAAGTAGAATGGAAAAGTTTTTTTTACCTGGACTGACACAAACTTACCTTATAATATTAGAAAAATAAGACCAAAATTGTGTATTGCAGATTTAACACTTATAATACCAACATTTTTTTGCAGATTCAAGGCCAATCCCAAGTGTACCCCTTAGCCCTTGGTTTTATGAGTTTATTTCTGGTGAAAGGTTAAAGGGAAGAGCTACACAGCCTCTGATATGAAGTCAAACCAGGACCTCACTTGCAAAGAAGGAGATGAGGGGTTGAGAATTTTCCCATGATACTGAGTGGAGACTGAAGAAAGCACAGTTATGGGTTTTCATTGTAATGAATGTAATGTAATGTAATGTAATGTAATTTTATCAGATATTCAGTCCTCTGCCAATCCAGATGAATTCTGGGGAAGGTCAATAAGGCCAAAGCAAAGGGTGACATCATGAAAGCAAATAAGCATTTGTTGCATTGTTGCACCTATGGGTGATGACATAAGCCGCGTTTCCACCAAGCAGTCCGGGTCGGTTCGTCTCGGTACGGTGCGCTTTTAGCGGCGTTTCCACAGACTCATCCCGGGACGGATCCCTAAAAACCGAGACGAGCCGTCCCACTTTTTGGGACCCTTTCGTATGGGTGCCAGACTGAACTGATCCGCTCTCGGGAGGTGGAGCAACACACTGCAGACGGTTGATTGGTCAAAAGAATCGTCACTCACCCCGACAGCGGCTGCATTTCTCCTGGTGGCACACAGACTTCTCTGAAACGAAGCTTGATTGAACTTTGTAACAGAGAGTAACATGAAAATCACAGAGAGGACGAAATGCTGCATGTCATCCATCCGTGCTCTTTGTTTACTGTGTCACGTTTTCTTCTTCGTTGGATTTAATAGCGGGGTAAGCTGCTACGGCATCGCGCTATTGTTTACCAGCTGTGGCTTCCGGCATCCGGCTTACACCCCGCCCACCACGAGAGGGCACAGTTTGCTGTGGAAACGCAAACGGGATGAGACTTTACTGTCCCAAACCGTCCCAAACCGTACTGAACCGACCCGTACTGCTTGGTGGAAACGCAGCTATAGTGCAAATAGGGTACCTTTCACATTTGCCTGGTACCTGGCAATCAGTATCAGTATTCAACTGTACCAAATTTCTGTGTGATTATGTGGTGATAAATATGAATTTGTTTAACAATAAAATCTCCAAGTTTTTCAATTTGACATTTTTATTTGTTGATATACCACCTTGCAATGCTGTGTTCATGTCCAGCATGGAAAATCTCCTTCTCTCCCACTCTCTCACAGTCACAAAGATGCATTTAGATACCTAAACATGGTTACATTGAATTGTACATGAATTGGTACTGGAGACAGAATTGGTCAGTACTTTAAAAGTATTCACTCTAAGTGAATAACATCTTGCAAATACCTGCCACAGTATGTTGTTGGACCCCCAGGTGCTCAAAGCAAGAGTCAACAGCAGAATTGTCTGGGATGAGCAGAGAAGATTTGGCAGATTTTTGATGGGCCAACCAACGAACTCAGCTCTGCTGCCCATCCTTCAAATTCATGTTCCCAATAGAGGGATTATCAGTCTACGTCATCATAAAGCTGTGCACGCATCTTGACCACAGAAGCAGCGTTTAGCTCCATTCATTCAGACAAGTTAGCGTTTTTTAAACACTAAATTCAACCTGTTATCAGCATAAAAATGTACGGTGTTTCGGTGGTCAGTTTTTAGAAGCGATACTATACAACTGAGGCAACGTCTACCAAGTTTTGACCATCATAGAGCAACCGGTGTTTTTGAGTTAATAGCGACCATGCTAACTGGTGACTCTCAGCCGACAGTGTCAGTGATTAACGGCCGAGAGTCACCAGTTAATAGGGTCACACTTAACACTGAAACACCAACAACGTCTGTGGGTGAATAATTAACTCTGGACGTAGTTTACTGGTTCTTTTATTATGAATCGGGTCTCAGACTCAGCAGACTGTGTCCACAGATAATGCAGTCATGAGCAGAGTGACAGTTGTGTGTTTAAATTCCTCTCTGGGTACACGCTGGATTTCTCAGCTAAAAACGTCTGTCCACCTAATATCTGTCCACTTGCTGATCTCAAAAAATGTGTTTTGCGTTGTTGGTTGACGAACAAATATACTCTGCAGTGCTTCTGCACCAAAGTTGCGCGTGCATCCACCATTGTTGATAAACAAATAATCACTCTATAATGTGGCATCATTTAAAGAGAAAAAAACAGGCTTTCCAGTGGTACAAGATTTATTGATAAGAAGCTCGTCTGTGCCTCACCAAATGTCACTTTTGCATGAAACTGTGGGAGCTGGGATTGAACCCCCAACCTTCTGATCCACAGCTTTATAACTGAGACAGCTGACTCCTTTCATCTTCCTGTTTGGACTGTAAACACACAGGAAAGAGTCTTGGTCATCTGTAAAAACTGATGATGGTTTGAAAGTGAAGGATTCCTTCCACTAAAACTCTTTCCCCACTTTTACTGAGACTGTAGATCATACGCAGAGGGTAAACAAAGTCACTGCTGCTTTAAAGGTAGAAAGCCTTGCTCTGTTTTTCCTCTTCACATCTCAAACCTTCCTGTGCATTAATAAGTAATGTTGATAACTTAATAAGATGCTCCTCTCTGAATTTTCTTCAGATAGGAAACGGTAAATCAGAGAAGATGTGCAGTCAGTGTTGCCTTTGAACTCATCCCATACCTCTTTCTTCTCTCCTTGGGTGAATCTTAATATCTTGTGACATTGCCAGGAATCCCATTTATCTTTTTGAAAGCTTTTTCATGAGACAGAGTATGTGGAAGGAATAATCAATGCTCTGTCTTTGTGTCAATGTCAACAGTTATGGGAGGAAACCGACTGGAGAGGAGGACTTTGTTGGTTTTTGCAGCACTCTCATGTCGGACACAGCAAAGTCACTTTGGTTGTGAAACGTTCAGACTCAGAAAGTCCAGGAGAGGAGGAGACAGGAGGTGTTTGTGTGTGAAGGTAGACGGTTTACTCCACTGACCCGGCTGTGACCTCACACTCCGCTGAAATTGAGTCTCAGTGACACATTCCTCTCGCGCGGCTCGCTTCCACTCGTCTTCAGTGGATGATTATCGCTCTGTCGAAAGAAACGCCACAATTACCCTTTTTGTTTTCTTGGTTTTGTTGTTTCACACACAGGCAGGGTGAGTGTCTGTGAGTGTGTTTGCACTGAATGACAACAGTGATGATTTAATTGGCTGAGCCCGGGGAAGGAAAAGGATAAGTGGTGATTATCAGAGGATTGATTGTGGACAGCCAGCGAGTGCTTGGTGGGCTTGCTTCAGATTAATCCAGGTGGGAGAACTGGGGGCTGCATGATTAGTATGCAGAGGAAACAAGAGGAGGGAACAAGATGATAAATTTAAAACAGCAGCACAGACAAACACCCAAACCTCTGTGGTGTTTCTGACTTCCTCTACATCTCTTATTTCATGTCCTTTAAATCCCACAGTATTAAATGTTGAGACCCTCACTTCTTTGAATCAGAGCGACAAGTGGGTCACTCATTTGTTTCATTGCTGGTCCAGGACATTTTTTTCCTCCATCTATTCATCCATCACTGCATGCATCCATCCATGAAACTGTCCATGCATCAGTCTGTCCATCTATAAACCCATCTGTCTCTGCATTCATCCATCAAATCAACCATGCATCCATCAACTTGAGCATCAATCAATCAGATCATCTCCAGATCAATTATCCAACCATCCACCCATCCATCCATCCATCCATCCATCCATCCATCCATCCATCCATCCATCCATCCATCCATCCATCCATCCATCCATCTAGCTATCCATCCATCCATCCATCCAACCATCCATCCATCCATCCATTCTTCCATCTAGCTATCCATCCATCCATCCATCCAACCATCCATCCATCCATCCATCCATCCATCCATCCATCCATTCTTCCATCTAGCTATCCATCCATCCATCCATCCATCAATCCATCCATTCTTCCATCTAGCTATCCATCCATCCATCCAATCATCCATCCATTCATTCATCCATCCAATCATCCATCCATTCATTCATCCATCCATCCATCCATCCATCCATCCATCCATCCATCCATCCATCCATCCATCCATCCATCCACCCATCCATTCATCCATCCAATATAACCGTTTATTAATTTAACCATCCATTCATCCACCCATCCATCCATCCATCCATCCATCCATCCATCTATCCATCCATCCATCCATCCATCCATCCATCCATCCATCCATCCATCCATCCAACCATCCATCCATCTATCCACCCATCCATCCATCCATCCATCCATCCATCCATCCATCCATCCATCCATCCATCCATTCTTTCATCCATCCATCCATCCATCCATCCATCCATCCATCCATCCATCCATCCATCCATCCATTCTTTCATCCATCCATCCATCCATCCATCCATCCATCCATCCATCCATCCAACCATCTATCCACCCATCCATCCATCCATCCATCCATCCATCCATCCATCCATCCATCCATCCATCCATCCATCCATCCATCCAACCATCCATCCATCTATCCACCCATCCATCCATCCATCCATCCATCCATCCATCCATCCATCCATCCATCCAACCATCTATCCACCCATCCATCCATCCATCCATCCATCCATCCATCCATCCATCCATCCAACCATCTATCCACCCATCCATCCATCCATCCATCCATCCATCCATCCATCCATCCATCCATTCAACCATCTATCCACCCAGCAAACAATCATTCAACAGCTGATTTACTGACACTGAGCAAATGTATATACGAGTTAATAATTCATTTTCATCTCTGACATTTTGTAATCCATCCCTAAACTTTTTTAAACATTTACCTAACCAAACATGCATCTTAGCATCTCATTCAGCCAGATTTAAACATCATAATTTGATCAAACGTGAACTGCTGCTTAATGATGAATCTTCATACACACATGTTATACGGAAAGAGAAGAAAAGTTTGCTCTGTCCTGACATCAGCTTTACTTTTGGCGCTATAGTAGCAGAGTGTCAGCTTGATGTGTTCTTTGTTTACACTTTAATTTTTAAAAATTAATGTTTGGACTCAGTTCCATGTGAAAACTTTTTGGCCTCCACACCATTCAGACAATTCAAGGCTCCAACACTCCATCCATCCATCCATCAGCCTTCACAGCACATCTGCCAGCTGCTGTTCTCATCTCTGAAACACTGTGGAGGTACTGAGTGTGCAGTTGGCAGGAGGAGCAGCTCAGAAAGGAGCTGGAGGAGAGGAAAGGAGCTGCTGTAAGGTTTATATTTGTTTGGCTTCATGGAGGCAGAGCGTTACAAACTGTCTCAATAATCCTGTTGTAACAACGGATCAAATGATCAACTCTGATGTGGAAACAGCCGCAGTGTCAGGGAGAATCACCGTCCTGCTTCTCTGGGATTGTTTGAACACCTTTTGGATCATTCTGGGTTTTACAGCTCTTACTGGGTTCATTTGGTTTCAGTGTTCTCACCACCGCTGTTTCCAGTCTCCGCAGTCGCAGACAGCTCTTTCCATTAATAATTTGTAGATAAACAAAGTGAGCAACTGGTAGGTAAAAAATGTGGGCCATTAAGCTGCGCCACATATTTCCCCCAGGAGCTGGAGGAGAACATAAATAACTTTTATTAGACGTTTTCTCTTCTGCTGGTGTTATCTGTGGTTGGAAGTGTTTACCCAGAGAGCAATCACAGGAGTTTTATGTAAGACTTTTACCAAATACTGGTTTCTTCTGCCAGATTTCTACAGAAGACTCAGACATGAACCCAGCAAGTCAGAGTTGCTATTTTTATAACAACCCGTTCACTGTACATTACCTAATTTATTATCCAGCTACAAATTGAAAAAAAGGAAAAACAAAACATTTAAACATAAATTTAGAAAATTTCATTTTTATCCAGCAATAGAAATAGTCTCTCAGATTCCATGGTTGGTAACAACTCCAAAACCCTTGCAGCCTTTTGGTTCCTGATAAAACATTACCAGGAACTACTCGGTTCCTGTGTCTGCGTTCCCAACCATGGGCTTATGATTTGGATAGAAATGCAAATCAGGCCAGTGACGTTTAGAGGAAAAATAAATTAATTGCAGCTAAAGATGGGTACCCAGTTACTTTTATCAAATTATGTCTGTAGTACCGAGTACCGAGTACCGATTCACGTTAAATCAAATGGTTCCATGTTTTGATACCTAAACGCATCCTCTTAACTGTGAGGGAATGGGAGAGTAGACAGTTTTCCATGCTGGTCATGAACTCAGCATTGCTAGTTTATATATTGAGAAATAAATATGTAAAATTGAAAAACTTTTGATATTTGATTATAAAAAAAATAAATATTTTAACCACATAAACACACAGAAAAAGTACAGAAAATTGGTACAGTTGAGAACCAGTACTGATTGCCAGGTACTGGGCATTGGTATCGTATTGTTTCAAATGTGAAGGGTACCCATCCCTCATTGCAGCACACCACCAGACCAGTAGAGGGCAGCAATATGGTACCAATGCCCTGTACCTGGCAATGGGTACCGGTACTCAACGGTACCAATTTTCTGTACTTTTTTGTGTTTATGTGGTAAAAAATATCAATTTGTTTAGTAATAAAATATGTATATTTTTCAATTTAACATACTTGTTCTTCAATATATAAACTTGTAATGCTGTGTTCATGTCCAGCATGGAAAATCACCCACTCTTCCACTCCCTTACAGCCACAAGGATGTGTTTGGGTACCTAAACATGGCCCCTTTTGATTTTACGTCAATCGGTATCAGGTACTTTTGACAGAATTTGGTTGGTACCTATAAAAGAACCTAATTTGGTACCCATCCCTAGCAGTAAGAAAACAACGAAGGTTGTTGAACAAAAAGGAAAGCAAAGGAGGAGAGGCATTCAGCCTGTGCTGGTTATGATGGTATTTTGTTGCACTGCAGACTAATTTACTGACACTTAAGAGGAGTAAAGTGCTTGAGGAAAAATGACACCTGTTGAAGCCATTTTAAAAAACCTGAAACAACTTTGACAGGCGAAAAAAAAAAAACAATATTTATGATTTTTTTTTTTTTACCTCATAACTAAATTTAGACCCTTGTTTCTCCTGATGAAAGGCTCATGGTTCACAAATTTGTGGACAAGAAACACTTACCGGCCTTTTAATGTTCATCTGCGGGTTTTTTAAAATTTTAACTAGTATATGGATTCTTATCGGCTGTTATTAAGTAGGAAAATCTCACCCTGAGGTCTGAAGATAAACACAACAAGAGTGTTTCTCGTAGTTTGTATTTACAGTTTTATAATCCCATTGAATGATTTGTAACACGTTTTTCTGTGTTTCAGCCTGTTGATGTTTTATCCTCTTGAAGTAAAGCACCATCATCCCTGTGGCTCAATAACAATAATCTACTTCCCTTTTGTGTCTTTCCAGGGTTGACAAAAGCTTCTCCAGGACCAGAACCTTATGGTGAGTCTTCTCCTCATTGCAAAAACATTTTTTTTTCACAGAAGACAGTTTTTGATCAGGCTACATCAGTGAAATGTTACATTTCCAACCAGTGGGGTTTTCAAAATAAAAACTTCAAGACTTTTTTCCTGCTCCACATGGTCACAGCTTATTTTGCTGACCTGAATCTGAATGGGAGGTTGGTACGGTTGTGTCATTTCTCGAATATGTGTGTCTTTCTGTGAATGAATATGAATATGAGGATAAGATAAAAGGACGGTAAAGGCTCTATTTTTTATCTCCTAACCAATGAGTAAAGTTTTCAATCATGGAAAAAATTCTTCCCACGTTTCCAAACCTTTTTTCTCGTATCCGTCTTGGACATCTGCATGGGATGGAGACAGAGATAAAGCATCCAGTCATTTTCCCACTTGGCAGGTAGTCTGGCAGCATGCAGAGGGAAATGTGTGGCTGTAAATACAGGAGAGGAGCAGATGGAGGGAGATAGGGAGCACAAGTGTGTGTGTGTGTGTGTGTGTGTGTGTCAGACCAGCTGGCCGTGTGGGGAAGAAAACCTGTGAGAAAGAACCCAAACGTTGGGGGCCACAGCAGAGATGGTGCTCCTTCAACAGGGAGACAGAGTTGCAATATGTCTTCTGTCCTCAGAGCAAACGAGCCAAAGACGCCGACAGGAAGCAGAGATTTCTCAACATTTCTTTTCGAAGTGATGTTACATGAGGTGAACAGGATTTCTTCAGAAATATTTCTGTCCTCGTTCAGATTTTCTTTTCTCTGAGCTTTTCACATAAATAAGACAAAGGTAGTGAATGCTACTGCTACCACTTTTGGTGTTAATACTGTTGTCTGGATTGCAGGACAGTGTGTTGCTCCTCTCACAAGCTGCTCTTACATTTTTGCTCACTAACTGCTGTTACTTTTAGACTCTCAGGCCTTGAGAGTTGGATACAGGAACATTTTTGCCTAGGGATGTGTATCAATAACAATACATTACAGTCTACATGTTATACATTTTCTTATTTACCAGAAATGATATCGAAAACTTTGAGCTAGCTTGATATGCTAACATATCTGGAATATTGCTTTGATATGCTAGGGGTTAGCATACATCAATTTAACTTCAGTTTTTAAACATGATTTCAACTTTCATCACTGGAACATACTACAGTGACTTTTTGTGAACAACACTGAAAACTCTAAGTTCAAAATCCACACAGGTAAATGTTTTCCATACAGGAATATAGGAGAAGAGGTACGTGCAGGCTCACGGCTAACTTAAGCTTAATTATGTCAAGCTCAAGGCTACAAACAACTTAAAGCATTGCTATAACAACTTTGAGACCAAGCGGGCAACTCTGGTCTAAAACATGAGATCTGCAGTTCATTGATCGTCTGTTTGAGGCTGGTTGCAGAAAGACCAGAAAACACATACACATCAAACACACAATTTTTTTTTAAGTCAGCTCATCTGATTCTGATTGGGCACTCTATAGCTGTCAGTGTGGAGACCATAGCCTGAATATAGAGTGGACAGCCTGGCTCCGCCATTTATCATTCTATGGTTTTGAAGCCAAAATTCCCCCGTCACAGGCGCCACTATTCTGTAAGGTAGAGACTGTGAGGGACTCAGAGAGAATCTGAGTGGAGCCAGGTGAAAAAAATAATTATTATTTTCTTTTCTTTCGAGAGTCTAATCACTTCTTGGCACTCCCTCCCATAATATTTTATAATCCCTGAAAATAATTCACATGAACAGCAGCTGTCAATCATCGTTAAACCTGACGTAAAACCTCGTTTTTAACCTCTTATAACTAATGGAAAAGAAACTTTTCAGAAAAAAGAGGACTTGAATACAAGGCAGCCAGATGATATCTTCAAATCAACTCAACAATCAGACGTGAGAAACATTTCTACCAGGTGTATTCATTTTTTAAAGTTTGACCACAGCTCATCTGGAATGACTGGGGAGACAGAGTTTTTGACCTATAATGCAGCCAGCCACCAGGGGGAGCAGTTTTTGTGGCAACCTCATTTCAAGCCGAGCAAGATGACGTCCATTTTTTTTTACAGTCCAGTTGCTTTGCCTCAAAACTCTGTTTTGGAGTGAGTGACGTCTATTTATCATACAGTCAATGTTCGAGACACTAGATGGCCTACTTATGTCAAAAACATACAACAAAACAATACATTGACATCACATGACGTGCCATATTTACCAATCTTTTTTTTTATTATTTAAATCCAGAAATATCCAAATCCAGTGACCATATATTTATTAGTACTCACAGTTAAATGTTCTTGACACGGAAAACCTGCAAAGCTACTTTTTGCACAGAGAAAATTTACAGGAAGAATTGATAAAGAATCGGTTAGAGAAGCCGAATGGAAAAGAGCTTTGGTATCAATGAATTCTTATCACTATCCAAATTTATTTTTGCCAGTGTCAACAGGCAGAGGAAGAATGGGCTGAACTCACTTTAATGCATTGTTACAGCATGTGATACTGTTGTGCTTTTAGAACTGATCACTTTGGTTGTGACCAATCAGAATTCAGTTCATCTCTGTGCCGCTACAGTATTTTCTTTCTCTGTTTTCATATATGCATAGAGATTTGTCTTAGATACTGTCGCCCTGTTGCACATAGAGTGGGCTTAAAGCAGATGATACAGATAAAAAAAAAGGACACAAAGGAATAAGAAAACTGATCACAGTAATAACCCAGAGTAGAAAGCCATGACTGTGAACAGTGTGCAGCGCAGCAGCAGAATAAAAACGTCTTCCGGTGAGTGTTCTCCCTTTTGTTTACAGGACTCTCAGCTGGCTTACAAACATCTGAGAGAAACATGTTGCTTCATTATAGCACATCCAATGGGCTTTACAGTCATAAGAAAGTGAGTGGTAATGACTCCGCAAAGGACAATGGGAGGTTTGGGAAATGGAAAATTGAACTTTTAGAAAAGATTCAGGCTCAGACGTTCGCTCTCCCAGTATCATAATGAAGATTTGTTGTAAAAAAGATCCACGGTGCATGTTAATGGCACCTCAGAGCTGGGCTGTGTTAACCATCCGCAGCACAGTCTCTGATTATAATCACTGAGTCATTACAGAAAGTGTGTTTCCCATCAGTCTCAGGCTGCACTTAGATGAAAAAGCATTAAAAAGTTTCAGCTAATAATATTCACACTAATAGTTTTCATAATTTCTTTCTTCTGGGAGAAGATTTCTTTGTGCATTCATTTGTCTCTGAGTCCACAGAGTTTTCTTCTAATATCAATTACGGCTTGATGACTTTGGAAAAGATTTATGAATAAATTAAAACATTTTTCAGTTTAGTCACAAGGAAGTCTGAGTATTTGTGCTCACAGCTGCTGAGGCAGAAATAAAACACCTGTTCAGGTTATTTCCTATGATATGTAACACCTTTTATATAATATCTTCTGTGAAGAGTTTTTAACTGATAATGAAACAGCCTGAAAATAACACTAATGTTTCTGTAAGAGCTACTAGATTTAACAAGACAACCAGAAACAAAATTTATGAATGCTATCAAGTTGTTTTGAGCCCTTAAACTCCCCTTAAACAGAAACGAAGACTTGTGCAGAGGGATTTGTTCAACCGACTAAACGGAGCAGTACCACCAGGAACAGTGGGGGCAGTGTTGCTGTTACTACCCGATATGTGGCTTTAGTGAAACATGAAGAAGAAATAACGATGGCGGAACTTGTTGAGGAAAAACTTTGTGAGTTGATAAGGAACTCCTTCCTCCGAGAGGATCGTTAGCGTTTTTGGAGATAGAAAGATCACATATCATCTAGAAGTCACCAAAAGACTCTAAAGTCCTTATTGGAGGGATATTTTGATCACTTCATTGTTGAGAAGGTCGATAAAAAGTTTCAGTTACAGACTAAATTGTGGCTAGCATCAGCATCTTACACAACAAGATGGAGGATCAGCACAAGTCATGACAAAAATATATTTACATCTTCACCAAGAGTGTGTCTCTGTTAGTCTGGAGCTACAGGATTTACACTGAATCATTCAGCACAATGTTTTACAACCTTTGATATCTCGGCTAATACAGATAAGCTAATAAAGCTAAGCTCCAGAAGCTAACATTAGCTGAAATAGAGCGTTGTGGACAACAGCTAACAATGATGTACGATCACCAAAGAACAAAAACTAGAACAAAATGGACTCTCAACAAACAAAGAGACATGATGAACAACACAGCTAGGAGCTAACGTTAGGCTAACTTTAGCTAACATTAGAGAAAATCTCGAGTGTTAAAGCTAATTTTACATTACTTTACAGCAAAGTCACAATATTCTGCCTCAGATACAATGTCAGCTTACCTTAGAGCAGATGGAGACGATGAACATACGGGGCAGAGAATGTCCGAGTGTATTGGAAGGCTTTGCGCACTGTGATTGGCTCCTTGTGTTTGTGGGCGGGACTTAGCCATAGGTCAATTACTCCTCCTCCTCCTGTTTTGGTCAACAGCAATGGCAACATAAAGGATGCTGAGCAGTGACAGTAACATTGTTTGCAAAGTATGTAAAGACAGGATAAATGGGCCCTTACAGCCATGAGTAGGCGGAGCTGTGAGCAACATGTGCTGTGTGACTACAACGACTGACTGGAGTGGCAGCTAAGTACGGCATAGTGCGTGGCGCTGACAAACTCTTTATTTCAGTCATTGTTTATAAACTGGATTGTAAAAAAGTTACCACTTTTCTCCAGGAGAGGGTGTTGAGGAAATTTCAGGAATCTTGACACTTGATGAAGAAGACTCAGGAGACTCTGATGGTTTAAGTTGAAATAGTTTATTTAGCTCGGCCGAGGAGAAAATGACAGACAGTACACATGGTGCCCAGTGTAATGCAAAGTCAGTTCTAACAGACCAGTCCATTTGCTCAGTATTTAGTATTCTTGAGACTTGGATTGCTATGTCTACCTATGAGCCAATGGGTTCAGCCTAACTTGGGAACTCAGTGTGAGAAACAGCGTTCAAGGAGATAAGAACATGTGAATCGGATCCAACCCAGACTAGGAAAAAAACTGTCTCTGTGTACAGATAACTCAAAGGCAAATACAGGTATTATTGTGACTCATATAGAGGCAATTTAGAGAATTAACTGAGAAAAGTCATAAAGCAATATAAATATTCCACCACAGAGGGTTAAATGTTTCTCTCTGACTCACGTGATGAGCATTTTATGGGAAAATATGGCTCCTGAAATAGTCACCATTTTTGAACTTTTTCTGGTGTTAAAAAATCAAGCTAAAAATCACAACTTATATTGAGTTACTATTAAAATGCCTTTATTTAATTGGCATGGTCATGTGGACCTTAAAAACAAACTTTGACGCATTTCGGCATCAAGCCTTCATCAGTAAGTCATACAAACAGATGTTAGGCTGTAATAGGCCCCCAGCCTAACATCTGTTTGTATGACTTCCTGATGAAGGCTTGATGCCGAAACGCGTTGAAGTTTGTTTTTAAGGTCCACATGACCCTGCCAATTAAATAAAGGCATTTTAATAATATTAAGAGTGCCTTGGAGTCTCTTCTTTTTGTTTCAAGGACCTTTTCAATCCTTTTCCAAAGAGCACCTCAAACTAACACTGTCAAGTCCAGGTTAGCACTCCTTCTCTTTGTCTTCTTATATTGAATTAGCTCCCCAAAAATTGTAATAGAATTGAATCATGACAATAGCATATTGTCCGAGCCTTATTTATTACACTTATTAGTTCTTTCTTATATTATAGAAATAAAAACTGCACATTGGACAAAAAGCTCAGGGTCACAGGAGTTAAAAGGGTCGGAGGCAGAATCAGCTGTTTGGCATTGGCAGAGGAAAACTCACATCATTAGCTTTGCCCCCTATCCTACAAATGTATGTTTCTAACAAATGTGACAAACTTAAATACCTGTACTTTTGTGTGCCATGTGTAGTAAATACCGAGAGAAAGACTGGTCTTTGAAGAAAATCATAGTCAGGGGTTGAAAACATGTCCAAAGGAAAAAACTACATGAAAGAAATGTGCACACAGCAAAGTACAAAGATAAAAGGACAGTCCCTGAGAGACTTAATCAACAACAACAACACCGTCCAGTCTCTGTCTGTCAGCAGCTGACTGTCCTGGATCCCCCACCATCAGCCCCTGCCTTGAATCCATCACATTATCCTCAGCCAGCCAGGTGCAAATGTGTGTGAGTGTGTGAGCGAGGGGGGGGCAAACACACCTTTCTCCTGCTCCTGATGAATGCTCTCTCACCTGGCTCTCACACACTTACACACACACATTTTTTCTTGAGTTCATGTTGACATTACCGGAGCCGTTTGGACAAAGAGGTGTTCTTAATGAAAGGTGCAGACACACTTTACGGCTCAAACTGCTCACAGCTCAGTGTTCCCAATTAAAGCCTCATTAGCCTGATAGCTGCCGATAACGACGGCGCTTATCTTTGTTGGACTGAAGCTGCTGCCAGGCTGCAGTAAGACGGAGTAACTACCTCTGCACTTCTGCTCCAATCTCCATCCTGTATGTGCCAACTCAGTTCAGCTAATGTGAAAAACATTAGAGTAGTTAATTACTCCTTAAACGGCGCCATAATGATACAGCTAACAGAGAGCAACTGTTTAGATTTTAGCATTAATCTAAAGCTAACAGGAAGTTTCATCTTGACCTGGGTGAGCATCCTCTGCCGTCCCAGTGATTGCTCTCCAGAGAAAAGTGCTGTAAACACTGCTCTGTCATAACATCATGACCACAGAAAGAGGAAGTGAATATTATTTATGATCTTTTTACAATAGCATCCGTCAGCTGATGGGATATCTTAGGCAGCGACTGAAGCTTTTGTCCTTGAAGTTGACGTGTTTGTAGCAGGGGATTTATGATGAGTGTGAGGCTGTGAATGACTTTGACATGGACCCATTTTTACTGGCTAGACAATTGGGTCAGAGCAGCACCAGACCTGCAGCTCTGGTGGAGTGGTCCTGGTCTGCAGGCGTCAAGGAAGGACAATCAGTTAACAGGGGACAGGTCATGGGCAAACCAAGCCTCACTGAGAGACTTCTGCTCAGACTAAGCTCCTGAAACCCAAACTCTGAAAAAGTTGATGTTGGTCCTTAAGGAAAGATGTGACGACACTTTGAAGCAGTAGCTTGTTGTGGCTATTTGTCAACAAAAAACTTAAATTCAAACTTGCCATAACTTAAACAAATGGCCACCGATGCACCTATGGAGTTGGATGGTAAGAAGGTAAAAGAAAAGTAACTTTTCCAGTCAGTACATATGCTTAGATAATTCAATTTCAGAAATTGGTAAAATAAATAAATAAATAAATAAATAAATAAACTGTTTCCCTACCAGGTGCATGAGCCCAAAGTCACACCTACACATTTTATGCATAGACTGTATAAAACATGGACGTAGTCTCGCCCACTCCATCCGTCTGTTTCTGAAACGGAAAATGAAGCACATTGGCTACAGCGGCCATATTGGTAGTGGCAAGGGCTTCGCCTACAGCCATAGGGCGCCTGTTGGTCACGTGACCCTCAGCTTTGCCTCTTACTGGGGGAGGTCATGATCTTGATATCGTTTATCGTATCGGTTAAATATGCAGAAAAAAATAAAGATAGTTGAAACACACCACCAGACCAGTAGAGGGCAGTAAAACAACCATGAAGGCAATTTTTGTGTGATGGATATCTTCTATGACTTCGACTTCATCTGTCTGTTTCTGAAACGGAAAATGAAGCACATTGGCTACAGTGGCCATATAGGTAGTGGCAAGGCCTTTACAGCTATAAGGCACCTGTTGGTCACGTGACTTGAGCTGTGCCTATGATTGGGTGAGCTCACAATTTTTATATTGCCCAAACAGCCAAGTTAGAAAAATTTCACCCACGTACAGTGGGTGCCGATAGTAAAATTATCGACTCAGACAGGAGACGTTTTTTCAACCAGGCTGTAAATAGGTTAATTTCTGCTTTGAAAACAGCTTTTCTTTTGGCTTGGTGTGTTTGTGACTTCAGGTACTTCCAGTGTCAGCCTCAAGCGGGCACTCGTGAAACAGCAGATTTTAGCACTTCAGCATCGTCTCATATTCTTAGACTGGAGGTTGTCGCTTGATGATGAAGTGCTTTAAGTTATTTTGGTTGCAGGTGCTGCCATCTAGTGCCAGAAGAGGTTTTATTTATTAATCTACAACAATGTAGCCAGAGCTAACTAGACCAAGATGTCTATGTAAACAGTGTCATTTAACCCTTGAAAGGAGACAAGGGCTAGTGGCAAAGCTAGCGCTAGTTGAAGCTGTTTCAGAACATCCCAAACAGCTTTTACTGACGAAATACTGAACTGTTCTGCTGGATCTGGATGCTTCCTTCTTAAACAGCTTTAGATCATCAGTAAATCCTTATCTTATGAGGAGATTTTGACTCATTCCCCAGGACTTCTTCTGTGTTTGAACAGCTGCTGTAAACTGGATCTCCACTGACATGTTCAGCTGAAGGTCTCCAGTTTACAGGGTCACTCTTTAAACTGGAACACCGGGAGCTGAAAGAGACACATTCACACTATCAGGCTCAAAGAAGACTGTTGGTTAGGAGGTACTAGGCCAAGCCCATCAGAGCTGGGGGTCAGCTTACTGTAGATGGAGGGAAGGAGGGGCAAAAACACTGCAGGTGTTCCACCAATCAGAATCATTCAGCTTGCAGGCCCCGCCCCCCAAAGTTCTTGGAATTTGTAACCCTTTATTTCCCTGAACTTATTTTGCTCAATAATGTAATCCAGAGTTCACAGTCTTTTAATTGAGAGGGCTTATTAACCCAAATTTAATTATGTAATTTTGTTTCAGATACCTTTAACTGTGCTCTGAGTTAAACACAAACTCATGATCTTAGTCCGACACTCTAATTAAAACAGTTTTCCATTGGGGCTGATACATGAGGGCAACTCCTCGTGTGTGTGTTTGTGTGTGTGTGTGTGTGTGTGTGTGTTTCCCTGCAGCACTCCCCCCTGAGCAGCCCTGCAGCCATGAGTCTGTGCAGTCCTTTGACTGACACGAGGAGCAGTGTGGTAATGAAGTGGTCCTCAGCGTCGAGCAGTGAGATAGAGTGGGACGGAGAGACCTCTAATTGGGCATCTGTGCCTCTTCAGATGGCTGTTAATGGCTGCTCTCCCTCCTAATATCAGAGTCAGAGTCGTGAGGAGAAAGCAAACAGGAGAGAAGGGAGTCAGTTGGAGCTCGACAGAGAGATCAGAGCTATAAACCTGACACAGGGACACACAGAAGGAAACAAAGAGGTTTCTTTGTCCAGGCTGAAAGTTTGTGTCAACGTTCAGACATTTTTAAATGTGGAGCAAACTGAATCCTGTCTCCACGCTGGGAAAGCTGTAATTTTGTAAACAAAGCTGTTGTATTTTGAAATCTGATTTCTCAGTCTTCTGGGATCAGACTGACTCTTTGTGTGACCATCTGTTGCCCTGTGCTGCTCCCTGCAGCCTCCTCTGCTCCTCCACCTCTTACTGAGACGCATTTTACTGATGACATTAATTAAGAGTCTTCTTCTCCTTCACCAAACTTCAACTTTTATTGAATAGTATTGACTCTAAAAGGCCCCATGAGGACTTTATGATCCAGAATTCATAATGAGATTACACAAAACCACTGAGTTAGAAAAAAAAAATCATCCCCGTACGGTGTGCCTGTAGTCAAATTAGTGGTTCAGGTCCAGGCTGTAAATATATTTTTTAAAAGGTGTAAAAGTCCAGGTTTTATTTTTTAGGCTTTCAGCTGTCGGCCTCGAGTGGATCGTCAACCAGCAGCAACTTTTAACTCTTCAGAATAGGCTTCATTTACACTGATGTGTAGCTGTTCTGGCTCCTTTTTGGATCCAGCACTTTGCAGGATTGCCACAAAGCTAGAGTTTCAAAACCGAGGAGTTCCCATGCTTCCACTAATGATCCACCCCTGGTTCACGTTGTTCTGTAAAACCTCAAACCTGTTGACTCCTGGTCTGGCTCTTCACATTATGTCCATTTGTTGTTGTAGTCAAGACAAATACCATCTGTTTTTGACACAGTTTGTTTTATTTTGAAAGTCACTGGCTGTGCTGACTTTAAAAGCAGTTTAGATTTAAAATAAGTGCCAGAGTGACTCCTCTGTATTTGTTAATTTATTGGTTTTGTAAAGTTGCGTCGTAGTGAGCGCTCTTAATGCGTACTTTTTTTAAGACCATCTCTGATGTTTCTGTTTGCCTGTTAGCTTGTGTTTTGTTTTGCTTCTTTCTACAAACATTGAGCTATCCCTCACCTACTTCTGCTCTGATTTATATGCCTTTTCTTACATTTAAGCCTTGGAGACTCATTGTCTGTCTTTTTGAAAAGTGTGGATCCCTGCTAGCTAGCAAGCTGTCTAGTTGCATTCACGACACATGCTGCGAGGACAGCATACTGACTCGTTTTAGTTAGCAGATTTCCTGTCCTTTGATGCGTCACAGCCTTGGCATCCAGGAAACTATACGTTTATTGTGTATCTGCTGCGACCTGCTGGAGCAGGGAGGCAGCCAGACCAGTGAGCAAATCCAGTGTGAGTTGACACATCAACTTGAATAGAAACCAGGGGTGCACCGATCATGATTTTCTGGTCGATCACCGATCACTGATCTTTAAAAAGCCTGACCTGCTGATACCAATTTTTTTTCAAACTGACAGCACATACCTTCAATGTTTCAATCTTCTTTTATTGAAAATCATTGAAAAATACCTGTGAAAAATAAAATCTTTATGTTTTAACTTAAACCAATAAAGTGTCCTGAGTTTTAGCTCTCAGAGCAAAAAGCAACAATGTCTGGCTGTCAGACCTTCCTGGAGGTTTATAAGATCAGTTTCATATGTAAGGATGGTCGGATCATCAATCCCTCAAAATTAAGGAAATCGGCACCGATCGATCGACCAATCCGCTGTGAGTAACCGGAACAGAAAGTCTGCTTGCCTTTTGCACTGAACTACGCAACAAACTGAGTTCACAAAGTTTGACTGTTGTTGTGTTTCAAACAAAAGTGGTACATAACTACAAATTATACCTTGCCGCTGTGCATCCTGGGAAAAGTTGTCTTGTACAGAGAAAAGTAATGTTTAACAGAAGATATGCTCTCTGTTCATTTGATTTCAAAATAAAATTTGATTTGACAGTGGGTGATCAAACTTAAACACAGTACCAATGGCAATATACAGCTTGGTAAAAACATAAATCTTTACTTTATTTGCCTACTCTGGTGTTAAGAAGCACCAACGTTGTATCTGCTTTAGCTTTCCAGAGGTGTTAATTACTGACGACCTCTAACTGTTATTACATCTTCTAAACGAACAGCCTCACTGTAAACGAAAAGCATCATAGAAATGGTTTTCTAACGGCAAAAATAAATAAATAAATAAGTGGTATGCATGAGCCAGGTTAACGGGCCAAAGGAGCGTTGACTTTAATGGAGGTATACCCCACCATTACAGGCGCTTACAGCAGGAATTCAGCACCTGTTTGGCTGTTTAACGACAGACATTGCGCAATGCGTTAGCGTTTACGATGAAATATGCAAAGACAGTGGACAATCCTTTGGAAAGGTGGTGATGTGTAGCCATACTGCAACTTTAGATTTAGGAGACACAAATTTTTTTCAGTGAACAGATGAGATAAGGGAGACGATCCAAGTCTCAAACCGGTGAGGCTCAAGATTGCCAAACTTTCTCTTTCTCTTTGTCTACCTGATTGACTCACTGATAACAGCTGTTTGTGTATTCTTGTCATAAAATCTCCATTTCTTACACTGACATTTTTTTTTCTTGATCTTCTCTCAGTGACACCGTTACCACTCACCAGGTTTATCACTGTTTATTAGTGGTAGTCATGCGCAGTTCGACTTTCTTTGACAGGGTTTTCCAGAAGAGTCCTCTTTATTATGACGCAATCTGCACCTGCATCTCTTTCATGGTGTAATTAGTTAACCAGGCGATGATTAGCGCTAACAGGCCCTGGTCTTAGTCCATGTTTGGGGCAGGGATTGAGGGCATGTATCTAATTCTTCAGTATACACACACGTTAGGTTCGGATTTGTCTGACTTGTCAAAGTGCTGTGTCTACAAATGTTCGAGTTACTCTCCCTGAATAAAATGCAAATCCTCCAGCTTTTCATTTGAGCTGCAGTCTTTTGTTCTCTTCAGAGGTGTGACAGCAGATCCACTTAAACCCCGGTTGTACCTCTGTAAATGTTTGAAAGAGTCAGAGAAGCTGGGGTTTCTCTCTCTTAAAGACCTCGGAAGCTTTTTTTTTTTTTCCACAGCTGTGTGTGTGTTAGTGTGTTAGTGTGTTAGTGTGTGTGTGTTAGTGTGTATGTGTGTGTGTGTGATTCTTTAGCTTCATCAAAAGCCAGGCGGGAAAGCGGACCCCCACTGCGACCCAGACAGGTGTGTCCAGCTCTGTGAGGCTTCACACATGAAACATTATGACCTGGTGCAGCTGCAGTGTGCGCTGCTTGTGCAGCTTGTGCAGGTGGTATTGGAGGTTATTTTAGCAGCTGGGGTTCACCTGTTACTCTAAATACACACACCCTCACACTCACACACCAGTGGTGTATAAAGTACTTGAAAGCCATACTTGTGTAAAAGTAAAGATATCTCACTTGAAATCTACTCCGGTAAAAGTGAAAGTTACTCACTAAAAAAATCTCTTGAGTAAAAGTCTAGTTCTCATCCTGTCTCTTCGTCCTGGCAGACTACCTGCGTTTGTTTATATCTGGCAAGCCGCGCACGCGGACTGATACACTAAGCGGCGAGCGCCTCGTAGCCAGCTGTGGCTCTGGAGCAGAGGTAGCGCCGTTTTACGACACGATGAGAACTAGAGCCTTATTTAGCGGCGTTTTTGTGTGAAAGTAACGCGCTAAAAATTCTCCAAATAAGACTTTTTCAGTGGGAGTCCGTTTATTTGTGTTTTTGGTCAAGTAAAACATGGCCCCGTCTGAGTGCAGAGGAAACCGGCAGAGGAGCAGGGAGGGGGTGTTTGGTGTGTGCGCTCTGGGCTTCTGCTGCACAAAAACACTGCTGTAGGGGTAATTTCTGCCCTAAGCCTTGTGATAGGACCCAACTTGTTCCATCCTGGAGTATCACTTTAAGCCCCCTTAAAATTTATGCTCAACGTTACACACAGGTCCGGATACAGACAGAGTCTTCTGTCCGTGCTCTGTGTCCATTTCATCCGTATTTTGCAGGTTTCCTTGAAACTTATGGATAGGAACCACAAACTGTATAAAACATGGACGTAGTCTCGCGGAAAATGAAGTAGATCGGCCATAGCGGGTAGTGGCAAGGGCTTCGCCTACAGCCATAGGGCGCCAGCCGTCACGTGACCCTCAGCTATGCCTCTTGTTGGGGGAGCTCGCGATCTTAATATCTTCTGAACGGCCGAGTTAGAAAAAAATTCACCCCCCCAAGAAGAAGAAATAACAATGGTGAAACTTCTACGATGTATGTAACTGCCTCTTATGAAGCAGCCTCTGTTTTTGTCTTTTAAGCAAAAGCTACATTAGCAATACCTCCTCCACAGTCTCCATGTTTGTTTTTGAGTTTTGGGCATCATCTTGCTTGGTTCGAAGTGAGGTTGCCACAAAAACTGCTCCCCCTGGTGGCTGGCTGCAGTAAAGGTCAAAAAATCCATCTCCCCAGTCATTCCAGATGAGCTGTGGTCAAACTTTAAAACATTAATACGCCTTGTAGAAATGTTTCTCACGTCTGATTGTTGTGGTGATTTGAAGATATCATTTGGCTGTCTCGTATTCAAGTCCTTTTTTTTCTGAAAAGTTTAATTTCATTAGTTATAAGAGGTCAAAAACAAGGTTTTGTGTCACGTTTAATGATGATTGACAGCTGACATTGTATTTGACGTGTATTTTCTTCGGGGATTGTAAAATATGTCTGGAGGTAGAGTCAGGAAGTGATTAGATTCTCAAAAGAAAAAAACAGGTATTATTTTTGTCACCCAGCTCCACTCAGATTTTCCCAGAATCCCTCACAGTCTCTACTGCACAGACTCTGGCTGCACAACTGCTGCCAATGGCGGCGCCTGTGACGGGGTAAAACCATACAATGGTAAATGGCAGAGTATAGATCCTCCTCAAAACCTGCTTCAGTACAGTAATAAAGTACTTTTACTGTGTTGTTTTATACCACTGTCACACACACACACACAGATACACACACACACACTTGAAATGGTGTTTCTTTATTCCTGTATTCAGTTTGAAGAAAGTTGCTCTTACACTGCTTCCTGAAAGGAGATCGTTTCCTTTGCTTCCTTCATTAGTAGATGATTTAAAACACTGATAATGATATTTCGCACACACACACACACACACACAGACTTACACACTTGGTATTCCTTTCTGTTGTGCATCATTAGCCTCTCCACTTCCACACACAGTCTCAGATAATTAATTGAAAAGCTGGACTCACTCTGGGGGTAATGTTGCTTGCAGTTGTAGCCATTTAACACTGTGAGGAGGTCGACTTCATGTAATCAGGCTCCATTATATCTCAGTCCAGGAGTGTCTCCAATTAAAGCCCGTACGTTTGTCAGTGAGCAGGATGACGGAGAGTAATGACAGAGGAGACTTCAGACGTTACTCACAGAGCGCAGGGAGATTGATCAAATCAAGCCTGTAAGCTTTTCTTTGACTAATCAATCCACATTATTTACAGAGCGCTGTCTTCTTTACATGTCCGTGATGACGCACACGTCGAGTGGGCGCGTTGTAGAGGTAAAAGTCATCAGCCGCAGCTTGTTCTTTTGTCCGTAAAGTGGTGGAAACGAGTCATGTTTGATGAAATCTGAATGTCCTTGACTTCATGACTCACGACCGCTTTTTGTTATGAACGTACCGTGGGTGGTTTTCAGCTGTTTGCCTGGAGATTGGAGGCCCGCCTCAGCTCCAACGCTTGTTTTAAGCTGAATCGAAGGTTGGGTTTAGTCAGCTTTTCCAGTACGGCACCCACCATTGTTGGGCTTCTATTCAAAAACCAATGGGTTTTTGAATAGAAGCCCAACAATGGTGGGCTGAGACCACTTCAGGGCTCTCTAAATTCTTTAGTTGCCACCCAAAGCTAACCCTCACCAGGTCCCTCCATCATCGCCCGTGTAGGTGTTGAAGTTTTGCAGTAGATTGACGCCCATCACTGTTATTTTCACCTGCTAGTCTGACCTTATACCTATACACCTGCCCCTTACACTCAACAGATTGGTAGTAACTTCCGGCACTAAGTCACGAAAGGTTTCGAACAAGCGTATGCCAGTCTCAGACCACTCACTCAGACCCTGTCCCCACATCAAGATGGCTTTGAAATGGAGGAATAATCAACCTGCTGGGTCAAATACTATATTATTGTGATTATTGTGAAGTTTGTTTGTAAAGGGACCTTGAACAATAAAAACATAAATGTTGCCATTTGATGCAATTTACCAGAGTAAGCTTAGAGCTAATTTACATCTGCAGTCCCTTGGCAGGTCACAACTGGAATTGGCACCAAGACAATGCCACAAAACTACAGTTAAGCCACCCACTCATGTATACAAAATCACATTCACGCACCTACTGGAAGAAACAGTCACACACACAGTCATGTTTAAAATAAAAAAGGCAGAAAGAAACAAAGAGGAAAAAAATGAGAAAAATGATAAGGAAAAAATAATAATCAGTGATTACAAGATTGAGTGTTATTATTAGTTGATGATATTCTAGTGGATTTTGTAGACTGCTGGGGATGTAAATTAGCAAATTGAGGCAATGGGGGAGAAGCCAGACTGTTTAGAATCCTGAATAAAAGACACAGATTGGCAAACCATGTAACATTGTCAAAGCTAAGCAGGTGATGCTTCTGCAAAATTCTGCAGTGGTGAAACTGCATAGATTTTCTATCCAAGGTTTTTAAAATTTGTTTATACAAAAAAACATGTATAAGTGAAGGCTTGCATCACAAAGTCAAGGCTGTAGCTGGGGAAGCAGCGATTTACTATTTTTACAATTCTCTAGCTCTAAAACATAATGGTTCTTTAAACCCCAAAGGCTACGCCAAATGTTTCTGTTTTTACTCGCAAAAAACCCCCCCAGATTTTATACTGGTACATTATTCTCAGCGCAACCTGCGCACAACAACAAAAAAATCACACCAGCTTAAAGGTCAGTGCCTATGAAGAGACACGAAGCTACACTACATTAGCATTACAATAGCAGAAGCCGACTAACTTGATTCAGCTTTTGTAGGACCAGCACACAGCTTTACATGCAAAAGTAAAGGGAACACATAATAACTGAGTTAAACTACATTATTGGCAGGTAACCTTATGAAATACTGAGTTGTTAGGGAATTAAATATTAATGCATCACTTACAGTCAGTGGCATAATGGTGAAAAGTGAACGGTCAGTTCAGTGTAAAAAAACTGGAGCAAAGTGTTGTATTCTAGTTGTTATTAACACAGCATAAGTGACCTTTTCAATTTATTTCTTTTATTTTTTTTAAAAACGTGTGCACTTTGAGTGTCTATCATACGGCAAAATATAAATGTAGTCCATTATTATTATTATTATTATTATTATTATTGTTATTATTATTACCCCAACCCCAAACCCTAACTCCCCCTATTATTTAAAAAAATATTCAGAATCAGAATCAGAATCAGAATTAAAATAATAATAAAATATTTTTATTATTATTATTATTATTATTATTATTATTATTATTATTATTATCAATATCAATATTATTATTATTATTATTATTATTATTATTATTATTATTATTATTATTATTAATATTATTAATATTAATATTAATATTAATATTATTATTATTATCATCATTAGTAGTAGTAGTAGTAGTAGTAGTAGTAGTAGAAGTATAAAATTATAGAATAAAAAAAAAAATCAAGCAAGCCAAATATAAAATACTTTTTTTTTTTTTTTAAGTGGATTATTAAAAAGAAACTAAAATTAGGAATGTTATGTTGTAACTAGCAGCAATAAGAGAGAAAAAAGGGAAAAGCTGACATGGAGGTTCACAAAGTAAAGGTTACTTTTAGTTAATTCCATTAATAACACTTTAAAATCTCTGAAGGATGAAGATGCTATTTTATAAAGGGGCTGTGAGGAGTTTGAAAGTGATCTCAAAAAAGTCTCCGTTCTAGATTTATGCCTGACCCTAATCCACACTTTAAAATTAGATTATCAGCACCGATATTTCAGGTTACAATTTATTTTTAAAATGCTACGTCTTAGTTTCAAGCTGCCGATAGCACTACATATAGCAGACTGCTACAACATTAGCTTGATGTCATGTTGATGTCAAACCGTAGCGCTACGTAACTGTACTGATAAATACCTTACCTCAGTGCATTGTATCCAGTGAAAAGTTGTGTTGATCAAAGATAATTGGTTTTGATCAGATCTCCATTTAATTACAAAACAAACACACATAATAATCATGAAAGCATGATTTTTTTTTCAGAGTACAAAAGTAGAGCCAGAATCTATAACCGTTGTTAGCCGTAGCTCTTATTTCATCACAGACGTGGTAAGACCTGTGTTAGCGTTTCACTTTCTTCTGCCTGAGGTCATCTGGACCTTTAAAGTTGTTGTTCCTGTTGTTTTTTCTGTTTCTGTTCTCTTCAGTCAGCAGCACAAAATGCTCAGCTCGAGTATCTGCCGACAGCTCAGCTCGTCCACGTAATGACTTTAATCACCCCATTAGTCACCGCAGCTCTGAGAGACAGAGCAGAGAACAAACAGGTCTAATCTACCTGTGATTCAATCAGGTGAGGAGGAGCAAGGAGTGCCAGAACTTTTCTGTTTGAAGGAGTTTTCAGCAGTTTTCAGCACGAACTGGAGACTACTGACAACATTTATTAGGAATCCGAAATGCACTGTATGCTGTAGTCTTACTTAAAGCTGACATTATTACAGTGGTTATAAATTATTCCTCTCTTACCTCGGGACCCTCTGTAACCCTCTGGGTGACCTCTGACAGTCCTTGGACTCCTTTTTAGAAATGAACTTTAAAAGAAATGATCAGATAAATGACAGGTAGGAGCCTTGATATAAAAATGGAATTAAAAAAATGGAGTGAAAATCCAAAATGAAAGGCACGACTCACCAAGTTCACTTTTTCCAAAGATGTTTTTTGCTGTTTTTGACAGTCCAGGCACTATTTGTGACAAAGTGCCTCATTGTTACTTGATCCTTTTGCTAGCCTGGCCTTTTTGTTCACCTCAGCAGCAGCCAGCTGTGTCAGGTCATGTTGGACTCCATCGCCTTTTGAAAAACACCTGAAAGCACCAGTCTTTGAGATACTCCCTGTATCTGTCTATTTTTCTTATCTACTTACCAACTTCTATCTATCTAGTTCTTCTTTTTTTTTTTAGCAGTTTATATGTGTGTATTTGTGGGGTGGGTGGGGTATGTTGTGTGAGGCTCTCTATCACATTTTCACATTTTTTCCTGGCCAAAGAAAATGAATAAACAGGTTTAAAAAGTAAGAAAAAACCTCTGATAGCATGAAGTTCAGAGAGTGTTTGTTGTGTCTGCTGCAGCTTAATTCAACAGGATACAGCACTTTTGGTGATGCAGGTAAATCTGATGCACATTTGTCATCTGCATGATGGTATCAGTGTGTGATTGGTTCCTGTCTGTGTCAGATCTGATCCAGGAAGTCCCAGCTAATACAAGACTGCATGCAAACAATCCTTTACCATCTGTACTTATAAATCAATGAGCTGAAGATTCATCGGCTCTTGCTGTTTGCTTTTCAATAAAACTCCAGGAACCGCTTTTACACTTGGACTCTTGCTCCATTTTTCATAACAGAGGTTGCTGCTGTGCTTCAACAAGAAGTTTTGGTAACATTTCCACTGAGCCCAGCACTTCTACACTTCATAAGCCTTATAAATACATTTATAATGCTTATAAATATGTCAGAGGTTCATATAACTTTTAGTAACCTGATATCGTGCTGTTACTTTACTTAAAACACCCAAAGTCCTGATTTTCCATGTTGAAAACAAAGACAGAAAACAAATTTTACTATCATATGTTATCTTATGATAAAAACTTTGGAGTTATTATGGGTTATAAAACTTGTAATTCAAAAGATGTCTTAGTTAGTTTTGAATCAAGCTGTAAGATTTTATAAATTATAACACCATGAGGCATTATGTACACCACTTGTAAAGCTACAGAAACGCTGTTATAAGTTGTTGTGAGTGTTTATAACTATTTTTAAGCAAGGGTGGGCTCGCCATAGGAAATTTAGGAAGTTTCCCTTCCAGCTGGTCAGATCCACAGCGGTGGTTAAAAACGTTTCGTTGTTGTTTTCCCCCAAACTTAGCCATGGTAGAACACAGAAGCCTGCTCTTGAAGCCACAGACAAGTTGTTGCATTTTGGGGCAGTTATGACAATTAAGGCTTTATACTTGAAACTCTGCATGGCTAGACTCCTGAATATATTACTGACCTGCTCCACTCCTATAGGTCACTCAGGTCTTCCGACAGGGGCTAGCTGGTCGTCCCTCGAGCTGGTCTAAAGGCTAAAGGAGACTGTGCTTTTGACAGAACGAACGATCTTTCAAGACCCACAGAATGTCTTTTTTATAACTTTGTTATAACACTGATCTTATTTTATGTCTCTCTTCCTGTTTTTTATTAAAAAAAACAGAGAAAAAATACTTTTTTAGATTGCTTTCTTCTCAGGCACTCCATCCTTTCATCCTCTCCATGAACTACGTCGTCTTTTCTCACGATCCTGACTCTCTGATCTACTGTGACACATCCTCAGTTGGAGCGTGAGCTGCCTGAACTTTTCTGACTTGCAACATCTATGCCTCTGTCATCTCTCATCTTCTCCTCATATCCATGCTGAGCTCTCATCCAAAGAGCGCACCGCTCTCACCCACAGTAGTTTATGAGCCTGATATTGATTGATTATCTCTGCCAGACACTTAAAAACATAATTGACTTCTATCGATGCAGTAAGCTGTAGTCATCAAATGGCAGCTAATGAGTTAGAGAGCTCTTAAAGGTGCATTTATTTCAGCAGGCTTTAGACTCTCCCTGTACAAATTAATTTTTAAATGTTCTATTGTTTTATTTCTTTTATTGCTTAAAAACATTTATAATGCTTTTTTTGTTGCTGTCATGATTTAATCTTTATATTTTTACTGTGAAGCCCTTTATGATTCTGTTCTGTGAAACGTTATAAACTAAATAAAATTTACTTACTTACTTTATTATAATTGGGCTGAATTTCAACCAAAGCCTGCTCCTGTTTGTCAGATCTATTATGTATCTTTATAAATGCATTTTAAAGGCTTTAAAATGTGATGTGTTCAGAGACAGTCAGACCAAGTTTTTCATCTTTGGATGTCTTTTGACAAGCCCCACCTTCCTGGAACGTTGAAATATCAGAGAGTGTGTTATTGTGTTTTTATTAGAAATACTTGAGATCTGTCTGGTGAGTACGCTGCTCTCTGCAGCCTGTGATGAAGTGCAAGCTTAAACAAGATGAGCAGAACAGAAGATGGATGGACGGACGGAGAGGAGGACTGGCTCTAATCTTTGTTGCTGGGAGTAAGGCCACACAGGCAGAGGACTACACCCTTTTTATTTGGACTCTGCAGAAACGAGTCTCAGTGTTACACAGATATTATCGCAGGGCTGAACCTGAGAGTGGTCTGAGAGGAAACCAGGGGAATTGCTGAACCTTGAATCCATCCAATCTTCCATATGCTACCTGCCCCGCTGGCGTTCATGTGGTTTTCACTCACAGTTTGGGACCAGATCTATCAGTGCCAGAATCAATACACACGGCCACCCAAACAGGAGGTAATTATGGGAGCCAGCGGGGGTCTGGGATTGCTGACAACACTGTTGGTTGTGTTAGAGGACTGCTTCCTTTCACAAGTCCAGGAGGGGAAGAAAGGCCTTGGCTGAGTCCTGTTCACCATGGCTCCAAGTGTGATTGCATTTGTGATAGGAAGGACTCTTCTTTCTCAGCTGCCCGGCTTTTCCTCGTTAAGAAGCCAAAGTTGTGTTTACCTGTGGTCTAGCTCACCTATAATTTCGTAGTTCTTTGTTCCCACAATGCCTCAGTCAGCAGGACTTTATAGTCACAAACACAAGTTTGAAAAATCAGCTTTTAAGAGTGTTGAAAAATGATACGACTGGAAAGGGTTAACGTATCCGTCTTCCTCTAACCCATGAAAGCGAAGCAGCTTGTGAGGAGCACTCCAACAGATTCCCAAACAGCTTGTTATCAGGCCTGTTGAGCCATGAGATTAGAAAATTTGACAGCAGGGGGAGTCAAAATCCCAAACTTGATTCCACAGCCAATATCTCTCTTAACTCACACTTTTCTGTTTGCCTCCTCTGGGTCTCAGTCATGAGATATGTTATCTGAACCCAGGTCACGTCAAAGATCGAGCAGGAAACTATACATGACTGTGATATGGTTGCTGATCCTCTAAATGAACTCCTCAGATCAGAGGTCAGTGTGCTGTCAGAGGTCCTTTAAAAATGGAGGAGCTGTGCTGAAGGGGAGCAGCTCTGAGCAGGGAGGAGTGAAACTGAGGGGAAAGGAAGAAAGAGAGAGGTGAGGAGATGAAAGCTCTGGCTGTCAGAGTTGTGGGTTTGGTTTTCTCTGGATTTATCCCTTTAGACAATCAAGGGAGGATTTTGGTCCAAGCTCTCAGTCAATACCAGCGTACAGCTCAGTTAAACTTGTAATCTCAGGGTCCCAGAGTTTGACTCTAAACACAGAAAGAGGTCACAGGAGCTGGCCCCCTGTATTAAAACATATTTGATATTCTGGACAGAACCCTGGATGGATACCTGAGAACTTCAGAGTACAACCACATCGACTAATGGCAAAAAAAGAGCTGCTGGCAAATGTTGGCTAACATTAGCCACCATGCTATCACTGAGAGAAACTAGGTGCCAATCGCACAGTGAGACCTGCCACCTGAAGAATGACAGGTGTCGCCTAAGGATTTGCTGGTGTTACTAAATGTTCGCAATTGGCAAGTGAAACTGATGGATTGGAACGTGTCACTGTATGATTGGCAGGTGTCACAGAAATTGGTGGGTGTTGCTCAACAACTGGCAGGTGTCACTCAGAAATGGCAGGTAGCGCTGAAGGATTGGCTGGTGTCGCCAAGTGTTTAGAGGGTATCACAACAATTGGCAGGTGTCACTGAGTGATAGGCAGATGTCACTCAGCAACTGGCAGGTGTCACTGAGTGATTGGAAGGTGTCAGTGGGCTGTTGGTGGTTGTTATCACCAAGTGATTGGTGATTGGTAGATGTCACAGCAACTGTTGGTGTCACTGAGTGATAGGCAGAAGTAAGTTAGCAACTGGCAGATGTCACTAAGTAATTGAAAGGTGTCGCTGAGCAACTGGCAGGTGTCACTGAGGAATGCAAGTGGCACTGAGTGATTGGAAAGTTTTGTTGAGCTATTGGCAGTTGTCACTGAGTGGTTGGTAGGTGTCACAGCGCTGGGAAGGTGTTACTTAGCAACTTGCTGGTGTCACTGATGGATAGGCAGATGTCACTCAGCAACTGGCATGTGTCACTGAGGGATTGGTTGGTGCTACTAAATGTTTGGCATGTATTTCTTTGTCACTTCATGAGGCTGCTTAATCTCTCGTTTCAACTTTCTCTCTGGAGTGTGTAACAATGTCACTTGGCAGAGCTGTAATATTTTTCATTTCTTTTTTGAAAATTTGAAAAATGAATAAATAAATGTTTGGCATGTGTCACAGCAACTGGCAGGTGTCCCTGAGTGATAAGCAGATGTCACTCAGCGACTGGCAGGTGTCACTGAGGAATGCAGGTGTTGCTGGCAGATTGGTAAATGTTACTCAACTATTGACAGTTGTCAGTGTGTGATTGGCAGGTGTCACAGCAATGGGTAGGTGCCACTGAGCAACTGGCAGGTGTCACTTAGCAACTTGCTGGTTTCGCTGATTGGAAGGTGTTCCTTAGTGTTTGGCCGGTGTCACTGAGGAATTGGTTGGTGCTACTTAGCTTTTGGCAGATGTCACTGAATCATTGGCTGATGTCACTGAGCAACTGGCAGGTGTCACTAAGGAATGCAGGTGTTGCTGTTGGATTGGTAAGTGTTACTAAGCCATTGACAGTTGTCAGCTTGTGATTGGCAGGTGTCAAAGTGATGGGTAGGTGCCACTGATTAACTGGCAGGTGTCACTTAGCAACTTGCTGGTTTTGCGGATTGAAAGGTGTCATTAAGTGTTTAGCGGGCATGACAGTAATTGGCAAGTGTCACTGAGTGATAGGCAGAAGTCACTTGGCAACTGGCAGGTGTCACTTAGGGGTTAGTTGGTGCTACTAAGTGTTTAGCAGGTATGACAGAAATTGGCAGATGTCACTGAATCATTGGCTGATGTCACTCAGCAATTGGCAGGTGTCACTAAGGAATACAGTTGTTGCTGACAGATTGGTAGGTGTTACTAAGCTATTGACAGTTTTCACTGAATGACTGGCAGGTGTCACAGCAATTGGTAGCTGTCACTGAGTGACTGGAAGGTTTCACTTCAGTTGGTTTCCACCAAGCAGACTGGTTTGGTTTGTCTCGGTATGGCGTGCATTTTGCAGCGTTTCCACTGACTTATCCTGGGACAGATTCCTAAAAACTGAGACGAGCCGGCCTACTTTTTTGGGACCCTTTCGTATGGGTGCCAGACTGAACCGATCCGCTCTCAGAAGGTGGAGCTACAACACTGCAGACGGTTGATTGGTCAAAAGAATCATCACTTACCCCGACAGCAGCACACAGACTTCTCTGAAACAAAGTTTGATTGCACTTAGCATCAAAGAGCTACATGCCAATCACAGAGAGTCTTCCATCTGTGCTCTTTGTTTACTGTGTCGCATTTTTCTTCTTTGTTAGATTTAATAGCGGGGTAAGCTGTGTCGCGCTGCTACAGCGTCATGCTATTGTTTAACAGCTGTGGCTTCTGGCATCCGGCTTACACGCTGCCTACCACGAGAGGGCACAGTTTGCTGTGGAAACGGAAACAAGATCAGGCTTAACTGTACCAAACCGTACTGAACCGACCCCGACTGCTTGGTGGAAATGTGGTTTTAGCTATTGCCAGTTGTCACTGAGTGATTGGTGGGTGTCACAGCAATGGGTAGATGCCACTGAGCAACTTGCTGGTGTCGCTGATGGACTGGAAGGTGTCAATGAGGAATGACAGGTGTCAGCGGTTGGTTGACAAGTGTCACTGAGCTATCAAAGGCGCACCACAAGCCACTTTTGGATCTTTGCATCACTCCTTTGTAGGAATAACAAAACCATGAAAGTAGCCAGATATTTAAAGCAGGTCTAATTTTAGCATTTACAGTTACGCTGGGCTGAATTGAGAAAGTTCCCTGAGAAAACTTATGACCTCTTTCATAATTTCTTCCTCTTTTGCAACTTTGGCGGCACCTCTTCCTGTGACCTGACTGATTATGACACAGCACTTCCCCAATACTGTACTATCAGGTAGAAAAAAACTTAAGTGCTGTCCTTATAAGAAAACGGTGTTCTGCATAAAATTACTCAAACTTGTTTTTCCTGTTTCCTGCTTTTGTTCTTTTCTCTCTTTGAGCATCTGTACTGCATGTTTCAGTGAGTCTCTGAAAGCTGTGGTCGGCGTTCATGCACGATCATTTGAGATATATCATAAGGTGTGATATTTCTGCACTGGATGTTTCACCTCTGGTTTACACTTACATACACACTTTCACCTGTTAACACACTTCAGTCAATTCTCCATGCTTACATATGTCTGACATCTCAAAGAAAATTAATGTTAAAAGTCCCATATTATGCAAAAATCACTTTATTAAGTCTTTAAGTGAAATTTGTGGGTCTTTGGCTTTCCTCCCAGCCCACAAAATGTGATATTTAATGACAAAACCTGTACTTAGTAGTGCCTGTGAATGCAAAATCCTGACCTAAAATGAGCTGTTTGGATTTTGGGGATTTGCCAACGTCCGCGAGTCCCTTTTTTTGACCAATCAGGAGCAAGTCTGACCTGCTTGGTCCACCGGAGCAGATACCACCGAACCTCCTCCCTGCCCACTCCTCTCCTCGCTGCTAAAGAGAAATCTCTCCAGCAGCGGGGAGGAGAATGCCGAAGTTGAAGAGCCATCACTGCTCTGTTTTTGGCTGTAAACAGCCACATAGTTCCATGCTCAAGCTTCCCATCTCAGAAGAAGGCAGACTAAGTGTCCAGAGTTCATTTATCAAGGAAATGTTCCAGCTACACTCAGTAAAACTGTGCATGTGTGTGTTAGTCACTTCACGGCCGACTGCTTTTCCAACTTTGGACAGTCCAACAGAGGGCTAGCCAATAGACTGGTCCTGAATCCAGGCGCATTACCAACCATCCTCCAACAAACCTGGAACCCTGGAAATGTGAGTATTTTAAATGCTGTGTGCTGTGGAGCAGATGGAAGAGCTTTTCCTCAGTGTCCCCCCTGTCTCTGTGTTAGCTTCAGGATGCTAACTTTAGCTGCGGTTAGCCTGTTGTTTTAGCCTGTAATGTTACGGTAAACAAGCTTCTCTGTTTTCTAAACATTGTGCACTCGGAGCTTGTGGCGCCGCTCTCAGTGACGCTGAAGAGCGGGCCGGTATCAGCGGTGGCTCATTTACATATGAAGGCCACGCCCACTAAATCAGAGCGGTCTGAACAGAGGGGCTTTGAGAGCCTGGAAACAATGCTGCTGTGCTTGATTTATTGGCTTTTTGGACCAAAACATGTTACTACCATTTCATGAAGACATCAATGATTCACATTAAACTGCAGAAAAGGAGCATGTCTGTACGACAGTGGGAAAACAGAGTAATTTTTCTGGACTGTCCTGATTAAGTTTCCCATAGTTCACAGGAGTAGAAAAGCTTCTTACACTATGAGTGGCCAGCTAACTGAAAAACTCAGCTGTATCTGAAGTATCATCGAGTTGCACTCTGAATTCATGGTGAACTGAAATGAACTGAAAAAATGAAGTAAAAGAACTTCTTTTTTTAAACTCTTAGGAGAAATATCAGACTGTATTCCTTAAAGTCTAAAAGGAAAGAGGTTTTTTGTCCGTGTCTGATAAAAACATCTTTAATTCTGATGTTTTCTTGGGTTTTTGCTGAGAGTCAAGGCTGCAGTTGAGTCAGGTCCGTTTTGTAAAAGAAAAAAAAAAAGTTAGTGACTTCGAGAAGAATATCTGCTCTGTTTTCTTCTCGTGTGCGTGATGCGATCTGTTAGAATAAAAAAACTCCTCTAATCTCAGCACGGCCTGAGGCCAGGGAGTCCGGCGCTCCTCCAAACGAAGGAGACCAAAGCACGTTTTGACGTCGTCACGAGCCTTGCTGATTCTTTGTAAGCGTATTCTCTGCATTTTGTTGGTGTGTAAAGTGTAAATTTAGTCCGTTTGCCTCAGGAGAGGAAGGCAGACAGCCTCCATGAGAGAGGGATGAAAGTAATGAAACGAGAAGTGGAAAAGAGAGTCTGAAGAGTCTTAGCGTGACCCACATACAGTCCCTCTCATAGTTGCACGCCGTCTGATTAACTTGACAAATCTGAATTCCCAAGTACTCACTTGGAATAAAAAGCTGATAATTTGTTTAGTCAACCTCCTCCCGACCTGGTTTGACTCCTGTTAGTTCTGCCCGGTGTGAGCGGGGATCCTTTCATCTCCAGCTCCACCCCGCCGGCAGCTCCCGCGCAGGAAGGTGTTGATTCTGCTTAACCTGCACGCTTCATGCTCCTTCTCTGCCCCATCAGGTGGCTCCTTCGCTCCCTTGGGTAACAAGATCCATCCCAATGCGAGTTTCAGAGCTGCTTACCTGGAAAAAAAACAACAACCAGGTCTCGAGTTTAACCCAGAAACTTGTCCTTTTGTTGTGGTTTCTCCCTTTTGTTTTTCTCCAGCCTGCTCCAGGCTACCTGTAACTTTATCCTCACGTGAAGGCGAAGAGCAGCCAACACGCCGCCTAAAGGCTTGGCTCTCATCCCCTCATGTGCAGGTTTCAGGGCCGGGTTTATCGATTGGCGCTACCATCATTGCATTTCCTTTAGCTCTCAGCAGAACCCTGACGGTAACTCCAGCAAGCAGCAGAATCTGTTTTCAGAGGCGATGCTTCAGAGCAAAGACGGAGGAGGAGGAGGAGGAGGAGGGAGGATACGTGTGCGATTCTGGAAAATGAGTTTCTCTGATTCAGTTTTTCAAAAGGTGGAGCACATCTGGTAAGCTGTCGGTTCTTTTTGTTGTAAAAATAGATCTGTTATAGCTTTTTCTGAAATTCACCTGTGTGTCGTAATAATCTGTGTGGGATAGCCCCATGTGTGTGTGTGTGTGTGTGTGAGCGCTGTGAGTCACAGGATCCTTGTAACAATCTGAGAGCACTGACTCATGATGTTGTTGACACTCAGAGGGTCTCTGGGAGTCTGAGAGCTGAGGGGAAGTGAAGAGTCACATCCTGACTGAAAAAAACGACGAGTTACACGAACACTGAGGACGTGAAAATGGATTAACAGTAAAGAATGTAGGATGACTCTGAAAGCAGTTACCTGGTTTAACCCATAGACTGTAAAAAAATGGACATCATCTGAAAAACTGCTCCCCCTGGTGGCTGGCTGCAGTATAGGTCAAAAACTCCATCTCCCCAGTCATTCCAGATGGGCTGTGGTCAAACTCTAAAAAATTGATGCACCTGGTAGAAATGTTTGTCACGTCTGATTGTTGTGGTGGTTTCAAGACATCATTTGGCTGCCTTGTACTTAGGTCCTCTTTTTTTCTGAAAAGTTTTGTTTTCATTAGTTATAAGAGGTTAAAAACAAGGTTTTACGTCATGTTTAATGATGATTGACAGCTGCCGTTCTCGTGTATTTTGGGGGGGATTGTAAAATATGTCAGGAGGTAGAGTCAAGAAGTGATTAGACTCTTGAAAGAAAAAATTATATTATTTTTGTCGCCCGCCTCCACTCAGATTCTCCCAGAATCCCTCACAGTCTCTACTGTGTAGACTCTGGCTGCAGCCAATGGCTGCGCCTGTGACGGGGGAATTTTGGCTTCAAAACTGTAAAATGGTAAATGTCGGCGCCATGCTGTCCACTCTGTATACAGACTATGGTATAACCTTAGTAGTGCAAACTAATTTTCAAACTAAATGTGACTTTTGTTAAAGATGCTATTAGGAGAATCTGTTTTATTTGGACTGTATCGCCACCTTGTGGCCCGGAGTCTCACACACACACTGTAGGCAGTAAATTACTTTTAGTCAGGCGTGGGTTTATTTTGTGTATAGTTCCAGCCCTAATCTGTTATAGAAATAAACAAAAATCACATTACATTGGTGTGTGCGCTCACATAATTCCCAGCGCCCTGGTTGAGGCACCCCAGCCTAAAAAATCTGGACACCCACCTGCTTGTCAGCACGTACCTCGTTATGTTGCTCTGCTCATTAAAGATGCTATGAGGAGGATCTGTTTTAATTGGACTGCATCGCCACCTTCAGGCCTGGAGTCTTCACATGCAGTTGTAAATTATACAATGTGCCAAATTAAGGTATTTATCAGTACAGTTACGTAATGATACAGTTTGAAACGTGACATCAAGCAAATATTGTTGTAGCAGGCTATATGTAGTGCTATCGGCATCCTGGTTATGTCCTGCCAGTCATCTACCAATCAGAGCTAACGTAACCTCACTCTTTATTTTATTGATAGACTCTCAAGTTTGAACAGACCACTGCAGAATAACTGCTGACTGAGGGTTGGAGTCAACATTGGCACAAACAGTTTAGTCCCTGTGTTAGCCTTTAGCTTGGGCTGTATCACTCTCCTGCTCTTCTGTCCTTTTTCTGTCTGACAGTTAGGCTCCGGTGTCCACCATCACTACAAAATTAATCACAGAAATCGTTTTCAAGCAGAGAAAAACACAGATCTCGCTTCTCTCTACTAAACTTCGTCAGCTGGCTACTGTTGTCATAGAGACTTTGAAATGTCATAAATCAATCTGGTCCTGCTTGACCCGATCAGGAAGCTAAGAAGTAGCAATTGAAAAATTACCTGTAATTTGTAATGCTGGAGTTAATAATCTCATTTTAAAGTGAGGGTTATAATCAGGCATATATCTAGAATGGAGACTTTTTCAAGATCACGTTCAAACTCCTCACAGCCCCTCAAAGAAAAGAGCTGTTCATTATATCTTCATCATACCCAGGAACATGTAGGGTTTCAGTAGCAGATATAAGAGAACAAAGGAGCTCATTCTGATGCAAAATAAAATAATGAAGGGTAAATGGTTCCATAAATGCTTTACATTGTTTCACAAAAAGCCACATGTAATCAGGCAGTCGGTAGAGAGGCGATGAATTGTGTGATTGTTCAGCTCTCATTGCTAAAGTGCTTACATTTTCAGCCACCAGCTGTGAATACATTTAGAAATGGTTTTACATATCTGCAGATCTAAATCCATACATCCACCAGCCACTTTGTCAGGTAGACCTTGTTAGTTCTGGGTTAGACCCCTTTAGCCTTCAGAACTGCCTTAATCCTTGGTGTCATAGATTCAACAAGGTCCTGGTAACATTCCTCGGGGAGTTTGGTCCATATTGACATGATAGCATCACTCAGTTGCTGCAGATTTGTCGTCTGAACATCCATGATGAGAATCTCCCGTTCCACCACATCCCAAAGGTGCTCTATTGGATTGAGATCTGGGGACTGTGGAGGACATTTGAGTACAGGGAACTCATTGTCATGTTGAAGAAAGCAGTCTGAGATGATTCCAGCTTTATGACATGGAGCGTTATCCTGCTGGAAGTAGCCATCAGAAGATGGGTACACTGTGCTCATAAAGGGATGGACATGGTCAGCAACAATACTCAGGTAGGCTGTGAATTTTTTTTCTTTTTTTTTTTCTTTTTTCTTCTTTTTTTTTCTTTTTTCCTTTTTCTTTCTTTTTTTTCTTTTTGCTCTTTTTTTCTTTTTTCTTTTTTTTCATATTTTCTTTTTTTCCTTTTTTTCTTTTACCCCCTTTCTTTTCCTTTTCTTCTTTCTTTTTTCTTTTGTCTCCCCTTGTTTTTCTTTTTTTTTTTCTTTTTTTTTTCTGTGGACTTTAAACCATGCTCAGTTGGTACTAAGGGGCCCAAAGTGAGCCAAGAAAATATCCCCCACACCATTACACCAGCAGCAGCAGCCTGAACCGTTGATACAAGGCAGGATGGATCCATGCTTTCATGTTGTTGAGGCCAAATTCTGACCCTACCATCTGAATGTGGAGCAGAAATCCAGACTCATCAGACCAGGCAACGTTTTTCCAATCTTCTATTGTCCAGTTTTGGTGTTGCTGTGTGAATTGTAGCCTCAGTTTCCTGTTCTTAGCTGACAGGAGGGTCACCCGGTGTGGTCTTCTGCTGCTGTAGCCCATCTGCCTCAGGTTGGACGTGTTGTGTGTTCAGAGATGCTCTTCTGCAGACCTCAGTTGTAACCAGTGGTTATTTGAGTTACTGTTGCCTTTCTATCAGCTCCAACCAGTCTGTCCATTCTCCTCTGACCTCTGGCATCAACAAGGCATTTTGTCCCACAGAACTGCTGCTCACTGGATATTTTCTCTTTTTGGGACCATTCTCTGTAAACCCCAGAGATGGTTGTGGGTTAAAATCCCAGTAGATCAGCAGTTTCTGAAACACTTAGGTGGGTGTATCTGATGTGTTTTTATCTACATTCTTGTATCCAGATGAAAATAAAACCCAGGTTCAGTTGTAAACGTGAAGAAAAGTTAAGATGAAGAGAAACATGAATGAAGACCAGCTTCTTCTTCTTCTTCTTTGACTTTCTTCTTCGTGTCTCCACACATGAGCTGTTGAAACACAGTGAAAGCCTCTTTATGCAGAAGCTCTTTGTTGTGACTGAGTGTGTAATGTGTTGTGATGCCTTGCTCTGTCTTCTGCACGAGGATTAGGAGGAAGTGATTACTCTGTGATTTATTAGACAACACTGACCTGCGCTTATTCCTCTGTGGGCTGAGTTAGTGATTTTCCCCATTATGTGAGAGCATGTCTACAACATCTGCAGCACAGAGAGCCTTTTCTGCTGCCACTAATGTGTCAAATGGACACGCTGATGGCTGGGTTCATTTCTGCAGGAGGGGGTTTATGACGCTGGAACAAGCTGTCAGAGCAGAGAGGCAGATAATTAGGACGGGGAGATTTGATGCCGCCTTTTCCAAATGAGGTAATGTCCCCCTTTTGTTTTGGGAACTTTTGCTTTCAAGCTTCCATCCGGAGCACGGCGTTTTGTCCGATTGAGCGAGCAGAATCTCTTATTAACAAGCAGATTCAGTGGAGCAAACGCTGAGCAAAGCAACACCCACAGCTCAGACGAGCAGCTCCCTAACAAAAGAAAGAGACATCAGCAGAGAGATGGAGAGAGGAGCGTTTGTACTCTGTCAGTGAACGCATGAATGTGAGAAACAGAGGAGGGAGGGAGGGGAGGGCTGCTCTCAGCATCATCTGACGGGAGAGGGAGCCGATCTCTGCCAGCAGGTGTTGGAGGAGAGAGGAACTGAGTCAGACGCTCGGAGGGAGCGATACGGAGAGGAGCAGCAAGTTGTTGAGGAGGAGAGACGGAGCTTTGCAGACAGGTAAGATCGCACAGAGATGGAAACTGTTAGAAGAGAAAGATTAGAAAGAGAAGAAGAAGAAAAAAGAAACAGGAGACTCATCATTTAGATTTCTTTCTGATCTCAAGACCAAGAACTTTCTCTGCGTCTGTTCCTGTGTCTTAATCCAGGAAGTGGCGGATTGGCATCTCCACTAAACGACTCTGCTTTCATTGTGCATTAGCTGCTCCTCTTGATTAGATTAGCTGCTCTCTTCTAAGTGGACCTGAAAAGCTCAGAGGTTCATGTACACTTGTTTCTGCCTGTGTGTGTATTTGAGTGTGTGCTGTTTGAAGGAGAACGCAGCCAAGCGGGACATCACTCTGAGGAAAGAACTATGATTCTGAATTTTATATTTGTACAATTTTCGTGAGTTTTTCCAAACTCTGGCCCAGAGCAGGAGTTTAATCTGCGATACGGTTTAAAAACCCTGAGCTGCTCCAGTGAGGATGAATTGTGAAATGTAATTCCAGTCCCAGAGCTTTCAGCTTCAGACTCAGACCACTTTCTTGAAGGAGTTAACCCTATTCCAGGTCAAAGTTTTTGCTCAGTGAGATTCAGACTCCTTCCCTTGGACTTTATCTAAGGATTTCATCTCAGGGTTTGAGAAGTTGAAAAGAGTATAAAACCTGCATTATTTCTAAAAGCCAGCAGGGGGCAGCTCAGCTGATTTGGAAACAAGTCCAACAATATAAAACAAAAATAACTTTGACTCTTTGGAGCTGGGACAAAACGTTTTTCTCCCAATTTGAGTCTCTCGCAATTTTCGAGGTGCTGATTGAAATTGCGAAAAAACTCTTTGGTATTGCTGATTTTTGCAGTTATGCTCAGACAATGTAAAAAAGTTGAATGATGATACAGTCTTTCTCTTGCACAATCACATTACATTTTTTCTTTTTAAAATTGCACAGTTCCTCGACATCCCATTAGTGCACTATTTTAATTTTTCAATTTTTATTCTATTTTAACTTAAATTTGTATGTATTTTTTATCCTCCAAAATTCTTTATTGTTACTATTATTATTATTATTAGTTTATTTTTAATATTTTTCATTCAAAATTTATTTTTATTATTATTATTATCATTTATTATTTAGTATTCTTATTATTCTAATTATTATTATTATTAATAATAAAATTATTTTTTTTTGTATGAATTATATATTAATTATTATTAATTTATTGATATATATTGAATTAATTATATATACCCAATACCAAGATCGGATCGGTTTACACCCATCGCAAAATATGTCAGAAGCCATACTTTCCAAAAAAATGCACATCACGTGGGACTCAGTTTTTAGTATTTATTCAGGCAATCTGATATCTCAACTTTTTTTGAGCTTATGAACCAAGACCAAAATGAAGGATTTAATTTTGAAAAAGAAAAAATAGTTGTTTTTCAACAAAAAGTTGTGATTTAAAATCATTAAACAAATAATCCTGATACTTTCGATACCACATTTTTTTCTCCTACTCTGAAAATTGTTATGGTTCAGGTCTCAATAGAAAAAGAATGTTAATTAAAGCAGGGTTACGTTTCAGAAACAGCAGCCTTTGATTGATCGAGTAGTCACCAGACTACAGCGCTGCTTCCACCAAGGGGTTCAGTTTGGTTCATCTTGGTACAGCGCAAATTTTGTGGCGTTTCCTTTGACTAAAACTGGGACAGGCCCCAGAATTACCGTTTCATACCATCCCACTTTTTGGTACCCTTCTGTTAGGGTACCAGACATACCAATCCGACCCCCAGAGGTGGAGCTAGAAAGACAGCAGTCTGCTGATTGGTTACAAGAATCGTCATCTCCTGTGTGACAGTAGTAATAAAGAGCGAGACATGACCCTTCCATTATATTATCCTTGCAGGGTACACTGTTTTAAGCTGCTATGTCGTCATGCTATTGTGTAGCTGACCCGATAACTAGCATTTAGCTCGCACACCATCTACTAAAAAGGAAACACAAACAAGATCAGGCTTTACCGATCCAACTCGTACCAAACTGTACTGATCCATACTGGACCACTTGGTGGAAGCAGGCTTTATAGAAAACATCCATGTTTGCAAATGTGTTCCCCATGGCTCCAAAAGCTGCACTCAAGCCTTCCACAGGAGTTCACAGAGATAGATAACATCCCCATTTCACTGTCCATGACTCCTCAAACCAACAATAAGAATGGAGCAGCCTGATGACGGTTAAGATGATGGTAATGGTGATGACTGATACAGCATAATAATGACTCTATGTGCAATTAGAAAAACACAGATGGCACCAGTTAAGTTGGGTGTATTCAAAGCAAAGGAGGTGAAATCCTCCAGCGTACAGAGCACCGTGCATCTACTTGTTTCAGCTCAGTGTGTTAAGAGCAGCTGGAGTTCAAGGCAACAATCACGCTAACAGAGAAACCTTGAGGTTTACCTTGACTCCAAAGATGCATGGCTGCTTAGTATGCTGCTCCTGAGCTGTCTGTACGATGAGGCCTCTGATGCTAGCTGAAATGTAGCATTGAGCTCCTACGCTCATGCTTATGGATAGTGTGAGTCAGGGTTATGGTTGGGTAGTTCCTGGTAGAGGTTAAAAAACAATTCTGGTGTTAAGTCAGAGTTTCTTCATGAGGTAACTGAGGTGTCTCTGATTAACAACAACCATCTGCCGTAGGCTCAGTCATTAGACTCGAGTGGTCGGATCATTACAGCGCTCTATTACCAGATATCTTTGTGTATGTTTGTGTTTGCAAATTGCCTCTTGAATTATTTGGGAGTCGCAGAGCTGCGGATAGCACTTCCAATCTTCTACAATTGCAAGATTTCCTCTGGGCTCCCTGCTCAGACAGAACGGTCTGCTTAAGCCCCGACTGAAGCACTAATGGACAGAGTTAGTCCACCATTAATAGCCGGGGTCACTCCTCCGTAGCAGCATTCAGTCCGCTGATATCTGACTCTCGCTGCCTGTGGCTTTCTTCTGTTTGCCAGTGCATCTGTTGAGCTGGCACACAGGCGGCCGACATGTTCAGCCAGTATTTAGCCCGGGGTCGTCAGTATTTATGAGGACGATTGTAGATTTTTGCCGAGCCTCTGAGGGAAGTCTTTGCACTCACCCCATAATACTTTATCGTACTTATTTGCACTTTCCATATCAGTTATGTGGATTCAGAGCCTTATATTTCCCCGTCTGGATGTTTTGTTGCTGCTGAAGTGAATGAAATTACTGACACTGACCAGGCTATAACGACTGATGAAAGATACGACCAACTATCAAACTGCTAAACAAAAAGAAAACAGTTAATTCATCTCTTAAAATAGATCCCTCCTTTTGTTGTTCACTTTCATGCCAAGGATGATTTAATGACTAAGTGTGAGTCATGAAAATATTCAGATTATACCACATGGCAAAACACATCTGTTGCTGTTTGTTGTTCTTCCCGCATGCTGAGTAAAATTATCTTTCTTACTATTTTTAAGCCCTTGAGTTCTGTTTTCTGGCTGTCGGTTCATCTCTCCGTCTCAATCTTGGAAATGAACCATCTCAGGAACACCTGGAGGGAAATTCTTCAAATTTTACATAAATACCCACATGAACCAATGGGAAATGTGCACAGATGTATGAAGTAATGCTGTTAATGGCTGAGATGAAGTGAGGTGATAATTGCATCTGTTTGGTAGAAGTGTTGACTGATGGTTCAACAGTCCATGTTCTGTTAAATAACTGCCCACAAAGTGCGACACTGTCTGTGATATTTTCGTCAATTTTTTCTCTTTAAGTGGCTGTGTGTGTTTCCTGATGTCTACTGTAAACAAACCTGTTTCACACGGAGTTACTCTGCTCTCTGTGGTAAATGCTGATGAATGCAAAATGCATTTCTGGCAGGTAGTGCCATCCAAGTCTTTGGCTGTTACTCTGGTTTTTTTCCTGCCAGGAAACAAAAGATAGTGTTGTAGTTTTTGTTTTCAGTCCAAAGATTTCATAACTTAGGGAGGACGTACACATTCTTTCATTCACTTTATCAGACAGCATCAATTGATTTACTGTTCAATATCTCAAGACTCCTTCAACCTTAACCAAGAGTATAAATTTAGGAGTAGATTTATCTTGTCTTGAGCTTTGTGACTGAATCATTTACTATTCTTGTTACACTCCAAACTTAAAAAGTATCAGAGATCTCACAGGCCAGAACATTTAGAGAGGGCACTTTCAATGAGAAATGAAGATTTGATAAGTTTCCATTAAATTAAGAGTTACTTATAATTACCCACAATATGTTTTAGAGAAACTGGCAGGTGTCACTGACCATTTGTGAATGTCAGTGAGGAATTGTCAGTTAGCAATTGGGTGGTGACATTGTCAAATGACAGGTGTCACTGACAGATTGGCGGGTAACAGTAAGATTTTGGCAGGTGTTGGGGAGGGATTGGCAGGCGTCATGTAGCAATTCCCAGGTCTAACTGCCAGTTGGGAGGTGTCAGTAAGGGACTGGCAGGTGTCACTGTTGATTGTCAGGTGTCAGTGAGGGATTGGCAGGTGTCAGTGAGGGATTGGCAGGTGTCAGTGAGTAATTGGCAGGTGTCACTGTTGATTGGCAGATGTCACTGTTGATTGGCAGATGTCAGTGACAGGTGTCAGTGACAGACTGGCAGGTGTCACTGTTGATTGACAGGTGTCAGTTAGCATTTCCAAGTGTCAGTGAGCAATATGTAGGTGTCACTGAGCAAATGGCAGTTGTCACAGCAATATGTAGGTGTCACTAAGCAATAGTCAGGTGTCACTGCAACTTGGGAAGTGTCAGTGATGGATTGGCAGGTGTCACTGTTGATTGGCAGGTGTCAGTTAGCATTTTTTATTGTCAGTGAGCAATATGTAGGTGTCACTAAGGAATAGTCAGGTGTCACTGCCACTAGGTCAGTGTCAGTGATGGATTGGCAGGTATCACTGTTAATTGGCAGGTGTCAGTAAGCTTTTGGCAAGTGTCAGTGAGCAACTGGCAGGTGTTTCTAATCAATTGGCAGGTGTCACCGCCAATTGGGAGGTGTCAGTCAGGAATTTGTAGGTGTCAGTAAGCTTTTTACAGGTGTCACAGTTGATTGGCAGGTGTCAGTGAGAGATTGGCAGATGTCACTGCTAGGTGTCACTGACAGACTGGCAGGTGTCACTGTTGATTGGCAGGTGTCAGAGAGCTTTTGGCAAGTGTCTGTGAGGGATTGCCATGGTTTCACTTAGCAGGTGTCACTGCCATTTGGAAGGTGTCAGTAAGGGATTGCCAGGTGTCAGTGAGCTTTTAGCAGGTGTCACTGTTGATTGCCAGGTGTCCATGACAGGTGTTACTGACAGATAATCAGGTGTGACCTATCAATTGGCAGGTGTCAAGGATAGGTGTCGCTGACAGACTGGCAGGTGTCGCTGTTGATTGGCAGGTGTCAGAGAGCTTTTGGCAAGTGCCTGTAAGGGTTTGTCATGGTTTCACTTAGCAATTGGCAGGTGTCACTGTTGATTGGCAGGTGTCAGCATTTGGCAAGTGTCAGTGAGCAATAGGCAAGTGGCACAGCAATTGGCAGATGTCAATAATTGATACCACAAGCCACTTTTGGATCTTGGCCCTACTTGTCATTTCTCTGATGTGTCAATAGTTTGACCAGTGTTGTTCCTATTTACTATGAAGGAGGCTGAGCTTCCAGGTCTTACTGTAGCCAGCCGATAGGAGTAACTTTAAAAATTGTGTTTAATTTTTGGGGCACTGTTACATCGCCCATCTTTGCATACAGTCTAGATTTGACTAATGCTGAGTAAAGCCATCCAACTCAGGGTAAATGATGTAAGATGCAGTTATTGCTGCAGCATGGAGCCATGATTCATTTCAAAAGGCTCCAGCAAGCTCATGACCCAGCACAAGTGGAGGAAACACACAGATTAACTGGTGTACTCTGCATCTTGCCAGAAACTAACACAGGAACATATGAAAGTATCAGAGGCAAAGACCTTAAAGGTGAAGTCTGGTTATTTTGGAGTTTGGCTCACTGGTCCTCTGACGTAGTTCGCCATTTGTCCCTGGCAGATTGTTCACTCTGGTGCTTCATGTGATCACTTTTGAATCTGCTATTTTGGGTCTCTGCAGGGGATTAAAAGTGGGATGAGAATCTGAACTTTGTGTATAAAAATACATTTTCTTGACGTTCTGAAAGTAATGCATAGTCCTTACAATGAGTGATTGCAGAAGTCTTTTTTAATGAAAACTGAAGATTAACATTCACCTCGGCTAGCCTTGGATGGTCTGATAATATCTCTCATCAGTATAATGTGGTGTGTATGTATTATTCAGCACAGAGTCAGATGATATTCTCGGACTCTTGGAGCTCATCCTTTTGAAAAATAAACTGCTCTGTCTCCAGGAAAGTAGCTTTTCCATTAAGATGACTCATGACTTTGGTAGTATTATTTTATCATTCTGTAGGTGTAGCTTTTGGGTTTGTTTTCAGATCTTACATCTTTCACTGATGGCATATGTTGCTAGGTGATACACATTTGCACAACTGCAGACTCAAGCTACTCAGGAAGGTGATTTGTGCAGTCTGTAGATCACAGTACAAGATGGAAAAACTAGTCAAGGAAAAAGAGACAGAAATGTTTTTGGTGAACTCGACATGAGCGATGCCTCTCTCTAGCAAAGTGGCACACAAAGCTACACCACACCACCTCTCCTCTCCTTTGGCTCCTCTGCATTTACCTCATTTAAAGCGGTTAATCAGCTGTGACTGGGAGAGGAACCTTTCACCTGGGGTTATGCGCAGAAAGCTCGGCATTAAGCCTCCTCGCTCAGTGTGAGAGCTGGATGGATAAGTGCTGCTTGTTATGAGTCTCCAGTGTGCCAATCATCCCGTGGATGTGACTCTGTGACCCGGCCACCTGGCTGTGGTTCACAGACCTGGCCTGTGACTGACAGCTGGTCCAGAGCTCATTAGGACGGACTGCAGTGTTTAATTCATCTTTAACAGCTGGTTATTCATGTAACTGCAGTTCTTTATGATAAAATGAAAAAGGAAATTATGCTTTTGCTGTTAATCACTTTCTTGTTTGCAGACATCCTTTCCAGTCTGTTTTAGTTTTATTAAATAATGAAGAGCAGGTTGATGAAACTAGCAAGAGTTGGGTGGATTTTGCAGAAGCAACTAAGCTACAAGCTACTTGCCTGAGCCACTAAATTTAGCCCTAAAAACGGTCCTACCTGTGGGTTGTCATTGGTTTAGTACCTCCTAAGCAATGGTCTTCTTTGAGCCTGATAGTGTGTTGTGTCTCCGTCAGCTCCTGGTGTATCAGTTTTAAGAGTGACATTGTAAACTGGATACCTTCAGCTGAACCTGTCAGTGGAGCTCATGATGCAATGCAAAAACTGAAATCTTATCAAGTGTTTTTGTCTTATTTTAAGTAAAAATGTCTTGTTATACTTCATATGAGCCACATTCAACTGGTCAGTCTGGAAAAATATCTTTTTAAAGTTGTTTAAAGACAAAAATCAGGTCTGAATTGTTGGTAATAGTTTAAAAAAGAATCTACCAATGGAACAGGAGAAATTTGCTGAAATTAGAAAAAAAAATTAATACAGGTTTTCTCTTGTTCCATTGGTAGATTTTTTTTACTTGTTACAAGCAATTCAGACCTAATTTTTGTCTTTAAATAACTTGAATTAAAACATTTTCTGGACTGGTCAGGTGAATGTGGCTCATATTTTCTACTGAAAATAAGACAAAAACAGTTGAAAAGATTTCAGTTTTTCTAGTGTTGAAGTCCTCGGGAATGCAACCTAGTTTATGTAAACGTGTCATCATCTGAAGCTCTTTTAGATGGATGCATCCCACTAAAAGTTGTCAACCAACATGCACCATTTTCAGGTTGATCTTCAAGCCTTAAACTGTGAAGGCTCAAGTGTTTTCTCAGGTCATAGCTGTTCAGGGCTTCAACCAGTAACAGCTTCACCCCTGGTGCTTGTCTTCCTCTAAATGTCAACAAATCCATCAGCAGTGCAATAGAGCATGATCAAGACCAGCACAGGCTGGATATTCTGCATGCTAACAGGCTAACTGCTACACATAAAGATGCTGGTTGTATGGTTCTGTGGTAGGGATGTCCCAATATTACATTTTTACTTCCAATACGATACCGATACTGCAGCATTGAGTAATGGCCAATACCGATATTAATCTGATACGATATCAGCATTAAACATGCATACTTTTATAACTTATTTTGTAGTATGTCTGTCATGTTAGAAAAGGCTTAAGTGATATTATTCAAACAAAGAACAGTAGTCAGCAACAGTAGGTACGAGGAAAAACTGACCCATTTATTATTAACCAATGGGTAACAGAAACTGCTTATGTCGGAGATTTTAGATGCATTCCGATACAATACCAACACTTGTTTTTTTGCTGATATCGGACCGATATCCGATATCAATATCGGAATGGGACACCTCTATTCTGTGGTTCTTTATAGCTGAATTTTACACTACACCAATGCTGCAACCAGAGAAATTAAGCATGCTAAATTTAAGCTAGCATGTTTGGAAGCTACTTAACAAACTGAATAAAAAAAACAACTAGCTACTGACAAAAATTTTAATCCAGTCCCATCTGTAGGGATGAGTACCTTTCACTTTTGGCCAGTACCTGGCAATAGGTACCGGTACTTTTGTGTGTTCATGTGGCATTAGATTTTTTTTCTTTTTTAAATGAATCTCAAAGTTTTTCAATTTAACATATTTTTTTCTCAATATGTAAACTTGCAATACTGTTTTCATGTCCAGTATGGAAAATCGCCTACTCTTCCACTCCCTCACAGCCACAAGGATGTGTTTAGGTACTGAAACATGGCACAATTCGATTTTACGAGAATCCGTACTTGGTACTACAGACAGCATTTGGTCTCTTAAAGGGATAGTTCAGTTTTTTTGAAGTGGGGTTGTATGAGCTCTATGTGACCACTAAGGACATTAGATACAGTAGAAAGTTGTCTCCTCTCCCTCAGTAAGACACAAACTGTAATCGATGGTGACGATGAAATAGACGCTAACAGGGACAGACGGTACCAAATTCAAAGGCTATTTTCTCTGCCTACAAGAACTAAAATCAAAAAGTAATACCACAGTTTAAGAGTACGCTACATAAAATCATTTTTAAGTGCATTAAGTCTTTGGAAATATAAACATTTATGTCTGTAATCGGCGCCCGAAGCATAGCTTGTTTACATTCCCTACAGCTGAAAGGAGGAGGGGGGACGGAGCACACTAGCGCTGCGCGGAAGGACACATGACCAGTTAGTTAGGTCCGGATAAATATTTATATTTCCGAAGACTTAATGCACTTAACCTTTTTACATTTAGAGAGCACACACTCAATGATAACAAAAGACACATCACACAAGATCTCTTATGATCTTATACTGTGTGGACACTAGAGCTGCACGATTTGGGGAAAAGGTGCGATTTGCAATTAGGTGGACAATATTGCGATTGCGATTGTGCTTGCGATTTAATAAAAAAAGTTGTGTCATGATGAGTCTACAGGCTTGCTTGGTTATCATGGAGAAAAATCTGAATTGCATGTGCTGACATTGCGATTGCGATTGCGATTGCGATTGCGATTGCGATTGGGATTGCGATAATCGTGCAGCCCTAGTGGACACCACACACACTAACCAATTCCTCAGCACAGTATCGGCTTCTTCATGCTCAATAATCCAAATCTCACCTGTAAAACGTGACTCCGGTGTAAACAAACATAACAGACGAATGGGAAAAAGGAATAATGGTTGTTTCCGGCCGCTAAAATGTTCACATAGAAAAAATATGTATATGGAAAAAGTTGTGGAAGTGGCGGGGATATGGGCTGTATGAATAACAATGTGAGTTGGAGGTGAGTAAAATCATCTTTACAGATAGATTTCTTTTTTCCTTTTCAGTCAGCTGAGTCAGCTCTCGTCTTGATAGGCTTTGCCTCAGTACACATGACATTACATGCTGTACCTCCTCTTGGAGCGCCCCACACACTACAGGATTTTTAGTCGCAAATATAAAACATGTTGATTATCTACGATCTCTCAATCTGAGGCTTTCCAAGCGGCTCTGACCTCTGATTCACTCTTAACACACCCCACACGACAGGAAGATCACACACTGCGTAATTTGCAGACATTAGACAATCAGGCCTTTGCTTGCTTCGATCGTAAGGAGGAGATCAGGACAAAAATCAGCCCCATTATCTTGTAATGACTTTAGCTAGCACCAAAATACTGACGAATGTTGGATTATTAAAGCCCCCAATTTTAGTACCATTACTGACCAACTCTGCTTCTTTTCACTGGTGCAGGATGAGTTATGGAAACCACTGTGAAGAGAAACATAGCACATTGTCGTCAAGTCCGAAAGCATCTTTTAAAGCTCTTCTTGCGCAGATTGCATGATGGCCTTGGCTTGTTGACGACTGCTTTCACAAACGAGACTGTACAGGCAGATAGTAGTTTAGTTGGACTGGCAGGATCTATCCTGTAATTTAAATCAGCCCTCGATGATTCAGTCGATGATAGGCCAACGTTTCAACAAGCCAGTGACGGCTAAGTATAGTTTGCTTTTCCTTATATGCCCACCCATATCTTTTCCCGCTCTCTGTCTGTCCCACTTTGTTGGATGGTTCAGTTGCTGATGGAGGTCTACCAATGAATCTGAGGGGAAAGGAAATGTTTTCCTTCTGGTGCAGATCATTTGTCTTTCGTAGTGGACTGTAAAAACGGTAAACAGACTGTGTTTATGAAGCACTCCAGACCACTCAAGGCGCTTTTACTTCCTAAGTTACTCTCACCTGTTCACTTCACATCCACATGCTAATGGCTGCTATGTGAAGCCCAGATTAAATCCTAAGGATGACATTACTGTCAATGGCAGACTCTCAGAAAAGCCTCCAGGCTGGGGGAAACTGGGGACCGAGGAATAACACAAAAGAGCTGGATTTTCAGCATTCGACTCTCTGGGGAACGATTTTACTGTTTAACTTGAAAGAATAATATTCTCAGATGGAGCAGGTGCGTGTACGGGGGAACAAAAGTATGTAAATCAGGATTCTGGTGGCTCAGACTCTTAACCTTGCAGTTAAAACACTTTCAGACCCATTAAAAATGACAGATTCCCACCAGGTGAAACAAGAAAAAAGCATTAGCAGAAGCAGAAGCCAATAGTTCAGACTGTAAGGTACGTTTCACATCCCCTCAACGCTCTTCGCATGCTAATAACGCAGAGTTGCAGCAGTTTCCCTCGGTGTCTCCTCGGCAGATGATGACTCACTGGTTGTTTCTACTTCCTGAGGCTTCAGTAGACCCGTATCACACAGTATCATCATGTCATATGTCAGGATGCTGGTATTTGATAACGCGTGCCCACTGTGTTCCTCACAATATGCCAGCTTGAAATCTCTCTGAGTCAAACTTAACATTTACGCTGAACCAGATATATCCTGTTATCTGCCTTGTAAATTAATTCAGAGGCGGCAGAAACACACACACACACACACAGAATCACATACACACACCACATAAATGTATTCATCTCCCGTGATGAGAGCCACCAAGCGTGCCAGCGGTAGTGAAAGTGGCAGGCTGTCAGGCAGCCGTCATCTTTCTGTCGGCGGAGTCTCCTAATCAAGATTGATTTGCACCTTTGTGCTTCTCCTTTCATTACGGATCACAAAGTGGCACATGGGAGGTTTGGGCTTCCTCTCTGCATGCTAAGGGAGTCTGAAGGTGATTTACAGCGACTTTGCAGAGGGAAACACATGATGAAAGAGACGCTGGTTCAAAAGACGTAGGTTACATGTGCAGACATGAAAGAACTCTGATAACTCTGTCACTTTTTTTTAAACTAGTTTGATGTTAAGTCAAGAATCTATAAAGTCTCATACAGACCTGTTAAGGATATTTCTGTAAAACAGCTGTGACTTCAGATTACTGAAAGCTGTTAAACCAGTGGATTCTCTCTGATGAAGTGATCAGGTAATTTCCTCTTCTGCAAGGAATCATTTAATAGTTTAAAGCTCTAAGCATTGTGTTTCACCCAGGGCTTCCTTTAAAGTGACACTTAGCGCTGACAACACATACACAAAGGAAGAAGGAGGGTCAGCAACTTGCCACACCCCCTAGCAACTTTTTTTTCAAGTAGCAGTTTTAGCGGCCCCTCTGGAGACTGATGTGAAACCATGTATTGATCTCCATCATCCGCTGCTTCACAACGAGCAGCGGTTGCTGAGCCACTCCCCCATCCGAAACTTGCAGAGGTCTCTCTCTGCTGCAGCCAGAGCAGGAGACTGCATTTAAATACATAGTACTTGTACTTGGCTCTTTTGGATCACTTTTGCTGGTCCCAAGCACAGATAAAGGACCAATAAACAAATAAGTGGATGACTAAATAAACCAAATAAAAAAATGAAAAAAAAAAAAAACTTAAACATAGAAAGTTCATTTCTATTTAATAACATATTAACAGTGTTATCACGTGCTTTCTGTCTCTCTCGCATTATTCCTCTTTCCTTCAGCATCCATAACAATTACATGCAAATGACTTGTTCTGCTAATTAGATGATTGGTCATTTAGCAACTTGTTTTATCTGTGAAAAATACTGCATTTTAGTGAGAAGATGATGTAAAACAAAAAAATACGAGAGCTATCTGAGTGGTCGTCAAATGTAGCTCACAAGTCACAGATGAAAAAATTAATAAAAATGTGTATGAAGCCGGATAAGTGTCAAAATTCACAAATGCACACGGAAGGATTTACAAATGTAAAAAAAAAAAAAATTAAAGCTGCAAGCAGCGTTAGACGGGTCCTCGGGGCTCATGCCGGTTTTGCCCTACTATCATGGTATTGGCCCCACTGTGTCCAACAGAATAAGACGAACATTTTGGTGGTGGTTTCATCTCTCTAGGACATTCCTAGCCCCAGTTAGGGCTATTTTGCTGTGCATAGGTGGAAGTGAGCCTACTGACTCAGAGAGAATATTATGGGATGTCAGGGAGTCAGTTGATACCATGGCAATGTATCCTCTGCCATGCTGAAGAGAAATAGCCAACTTCCTGTCTGGGAAAGGTCAGGGTGTCAGCAAGTAATTTGTTCGTCTTAATGAGATGAACATTTTGATGTTGGTTTGATCTCTCTAGGACATTCCTACTGGCTGCTATGGCTGTTTTAATGTGTCAGAATGTGGACAGAGGGAATATTATGGGATGTTTGGTATTATATTGAAGAGTTTGATGCTTGAAATGTGTGTGCCGATTTTGGTGAGTTTTTGAGCATGTTCAGGGGGTCTAATAAGCACTTTAATGGAGGAGAGAGTCATTGTTGCCTCTGCTGAGTCATGTGACCAGCTGTGTGGAACTCCTAATCAGTGTGACATCATCACAGAAGTGCAGGAGGATCAAATTCCCAAAAGGACAAACTTCTCATCCTGTAGGCCAGAATGTTGACCTAATCTGTGTAAAAATATGATTTTCTTAAAGAACGTTTTGTGAGGAATCCAACCATGTCATTTTTAAAGCTGTGTGACTTTTACTTTTTTGTCTAGAGGCCCAACTGCTCAGCGAGGGCTGCTCTCCCATCTGTTAACATTGCGTGGTCGGCGACTTTGAGGGCTCGCCATTCGAAAACCGGGCCCGAAACAACAACTTCCCCTACAACTTTTGTAGAACAGGGTCTGGTCTGTCATGTGAACCAATTTTCATGCCAGTACCATTTTTGGTTATTGACAAGTTAATGTTTGTAGAAAGGCTAAAAATTCTGAAATCTCTTATTTTGGCGGGGAAATTGCTGGCTTCCTGTTGGAGCTACGCAAAAATACCTCCTATATTTTTTGTGCGTCTCAATGAGATGAACGTTTTGGTGTTGGTTTCATCGCTCTAACACTTTCCTGGACTGAGCTAGAGCCATTTTTGTGTGTTTTTGAGTGGTTTTTAGAGGTTTTTAGGCTCTAGAGAGATTATTATGGGATGGCGGTGGTCATGTTTGGTATCAAACGTAAATTTTGGGCGCCCATAATGTGTGTGCCAATTTTGGTGAGTTTTTGAATATGTTAAGTGGACCTAATAAGCGATTTACTGGAGTGCGGAATAATAATAATAATTAAAGCTGCAAGCAGCGTTAGACGGGTCCTCGGGGCTCATGCCGGTTTTGCCCTACTATCATGGTATTGGCCCCACTGTGTCCAACAGAATAAGACGAACATTTTGGTGGTGGTTTCATCTCTCTAGGACATTCCTAGCCCCAGTTAGGGCTATTTTGCTGTGCATAGGTGGAAGTGAGCCTAATGGCTCTGAGAGAATATTATGGGATGTCAGGGAGTCAGTTGATACCATGGCAACGTATCCTCTGCTATGCTGAAGAGAAATAGCCAACTTCCTGTCTGGGAAAGGTCAGGGTGTCAGCAAATAATTTGTTCGTCTTAATGAGATGAACATTTTGATGTTGGTTTGATCTCTCTAGGACATTCCTACTGGCTGCTATGGCTGTTTTAATGTGTCAGAATGTGGACAGAGGGAATATTATGGGATGTTTGGTATTATATTGAAGAGTTTGATGCTTGAAATGTGTGTGCTGATTTTGGTGAGTTTTTGAGCATGTTCAGGGGGTCTAATAAGCACTTTAATGGAGGAGAGAGTCATTGTTGCCTCTGCTGAGTCATGTGACCAGCTGTGTGGAGCTCCTAATCAGTGCGTGACATCATCACAGAAGTGCAGGAGGATCAAATTCCCCAAAGGACAAACTTCTCATCCTGTAGGCCAGAATGTTGACCTAATCTGTGTTAAAATATAAATGTCTTGTATGAAATTTTGCGAGGAATCCAACCATGTCATTTTTAAAGCTGTGCGACTTTTACTTTTTTTGTCTAGAGGCCCAACTGCTCAGCGAGGGCTGCTCTCCCATCTGTTAACATTGCGTGGTCGGCGACTTTGAGGGCTCGCCATTCGAAAACCGGGCCCGAAACAACGAATTCCCCCACAACTTTTGTAGAACAGGGTCTGGTCTGTCATGTGAGCCACTTTTCATGCCAGTACCATTTTTGGTTCCAGTGGAGTTAATGTTTGTAGAAAGGCTAAAAATTCTGAAAACTCTTATTTTGGCGGGCAAATTGCCGGCTTCCTGTTGGAGCAACGCAAAAATACCTCCTATATTTTTTGTGCGTCTCAATGACACGAACATTTTGGCGTTGGTTTCATGTCTCTACGACATTCCTAGCCCAAGCTAGAGGCATTTTTGTGTGTTTTTGTCTGTTTTTTAGAGGTTTTTTGGGTCTAGAGGGATTATTATGGGATGGCGGTGGTCATGTTTGGTATCAAACGAAAATTTTCGGCGCACAGAACCTGTGTGCCAATTTTGGTGAGTTTTTGAATATGTTTAGGGGTTCTAATAAGCGATTCACTGGAGGAGGGAATAATAAGAAAAAAATTAAAGCTGCAAGCAGCATTAGACGGGTCCTCGGGCTCCTGCCAGTTTCCCCTCCAATGTGTCCAACAAAATGAGACGAACATTTCGGCGTTTGTTTCATCTCTCTACGACATTCCTAGCCCCAGTTAGGGCTGTTTTGGTGTTCATAGGGTGGAAGTGAGTCTAATGGCTCTGAGAGAATATTATGGGATGTCAGGGAGTCAGTTGATACCATGGCAACGTATCCTCTGCTATGCTGAGTGACATGAGCAGCTGGATGCGTGGAGTTCTAATTAGCGTGACAGAGGATAAGTAGAGTGGAGAGGGGGGTTTAAGAAAAACTTCTGGTGATGAAATCCTCACAGAGTCCACAATTTTACCCCAATCTGTGTCAAAAATGTCATAGTTGATAGTAATTTTTGTCAGGAATCCATTTTTGGCATTTTTGAAGCTGTACGAGTTATACTTTTTTCTCTAAAAGCACAAATGCGTCACAATACAGATGGAAGAGTGCTAGAAATGGATTATGCATTTTAGAGAAATGGCCAAACTACTTGTCCTGTAGGCCACAATGTTGGCTTAATCTGTGTAAAACTATCATGTGATTGTAGGGAATTTTGTCAGGAATCCAACCATGTAATTTTTAAAGCTCTATGACTTTTAGTTTTTTGTCTAGAGGCCCAAATGCGGCACTAGTAGAATCTGTGTTTTGACCTGAAATCGGTTCTCCTCATCTGCTAACATGGAGAAATCCTAATTCGGCTGAAAGCGGTCGGCAGCTTTGAGGGCTCGCCATTCGAAAACCGGGCCCGAAACAACAACTTCCTTCACAACTTTTGTAGAGCAGGGTCTAATCTGTCATGTGATGGTATTTTCAAGCATGTACCATTTTTGGTTTCAGAGGGTATAATTTCTAAAGAAAGGCTAAAAAAAAAAATTTTTTTTTTTGGGGGGGCAAATTGCCGGCTTCCTGTTGGAGATGGGTCCAGGGTAGCAGCGTGTGATTTTTGCGTCTCGATCATACGAACATTTTGGTGTTTGTTTCATCTCTCTACGACATTCCTAGCCCGAGCTAGGGTCCTTAGCGTGTGTCTAGGTGGCGCTATTGAGCTTATTATGGGATGTTGGGGGTCATGTTTAGTATCAAACGAAAATTTTCGGCATCCATAATCTGTGTGCCAATTTTGGTGAGTTTTCGAATATGTTAAGAGGACCTAATAAGCGATTTACTGGAGGAGGGAATAATAATAATAATTAAAGCTGCAAGCAGCGTTAGACGGGTCCTCGGGCTCCTGCCGGTTTTCCCTCCGATGTGTCCAACAAAATGAGACGAACATTTTGGTGTTTGTTTCATCTCTCTACGACATTCCTAGCCCCAGTTAGGGCTGTTTTGGTGTGTGTGGGGTGGAAGTGAGTCTAATGGCTCTGAGAGAATATTATGGGATGTCGGGGAGTCAGTTGATACCATGGCAACGTATCCTCTGCTATGCTGAGTGACATCACCAGCAGCTGCATGCTTGGAACTCCTAATCAGTGTGTGACATCATCACAGGAATGCAGCAGCCCTGGGAGAGGATCAAATTTCCAAAATGCCTAACTACTCATCCTGTAGGTCAGAATGTTGACCTAATCTCTGTAAAAATATGATTTTCTTGAAGATCATTTTGTGAGGAATTCAACCATGTCATTTTTAAAGCTGTGCGACTTTTACTTTTTTGTCTAGAGGCCCAACTGCTTCAGAGAAGCTCTTCTCCCATCTGTTAACATTGTGCGGGCAGCGACTTTGAGGGCTCGCCATTCGAAAACCAGGCCCGAAATAACAACTTCCCCTACAACTTTTGTAGAGCAGGGTCTGGTCTGTCATGTGAGCCAATTTTCATGCCAGTACCATTTTTGGATATTGACAAGTTAATGTTTGTAGAAAGGCTAAAAATTCTGAAAACTCTTATTTTGGCGGGCAAATTGCCGGTTTCCTGTTGGAGCAACGCAAAAATACCTCCTATATTTTTTGTGCGTCTCAATGAGACGAACGTTTTGATGTTGGTTTCATGTGTCTACGAAATTCATGGCCCGAGCTAGAGCCATTTTTGTGTGTTTTTGAGTGGTCTTTAGAGGTTTTTTGGCTGTAGAGAGATTATTATGGGATGGCGAGGGTCATGTTTGGTATTTTATCGAATTTTTCCGCGATTGTGAGGTGCGTGCCAATTTTGGTGAGTTTTTGAGCATGTTTAGGGGTTCAAATTAGCGATCATTGACGGGGCGGAATAATAATAAGAAAAAAAAAGAAACGCAGCAGGAACAATAGTGCCCTCGGCCTTCGGCCGAGGGCACCTTCTAGCCCTGCTAGAAGGTGCCCTGGCTCAGGCCGAGGACCCTAATTAAAGCTGCAAGCAGCGTTAGACGGGTCCTCGGGCTCCTGCCGGTTTTCCCTCCAATGTGTCCAACAAAATGAGACAAACATTTTGGCGTTTGTTTCATTTCTCTACGACATTCCTAGCCCCAGTTAGGGCGGTTTTGCTGTGCATAGGTGGAAGTGAGCCTTGTGGCTCTGAGAGAATATTATGGGATGTCAGGGAGTCAGTTGATACCATGGCAACGTATCCTCTGCTATGCTGAATGACATCACCATCTGCATGCTTGGAATTCTAATTAGCGTGACACCAGTGTGACTAGGGGCTGGAGGGAGAGTTTATCAGCCATCTAATATAAAGAAATCCTTACAGAGTCCACAATTTTACCCCAATCTGTGTCAAAAATATCATGTTGATAGGAATTTTTGTCAGGAATCCATTTTTGGCATTTTTAAAGCTGTACGAGTTATACTTTTTTCTCTAGAAGCACAAATGCGTCACAAGACAGATGGAAGAGTGCTGGAAATGGATTTTTTATTTATGAGAAACGTCCAAACTACTTGTCCTGTAGGTCACAATGTTGGCTTAATCTGTGTAAAAATATCATATGGTTGTAGGGAATTTTGTCAGGAATCCAACCATGTAATTTTTAAAGCTCTATGACTTTTAGTTTTTTGTCTAGAGGCCCAAATGCGGCACTAGTAGAATGTGTGTTTTGACCTGAAATCTTTTCTCCTCATCTGCTAACATGGAGAAATCCTAAATCGGCCAAAAGCGGTCGGCGACTTTGAGGGCTCACCATTCAAAAACCGGGCCCGAAATAACAACTTCCTTCACAACTTTTGGAGAGCAGGGTCTAGTCTGTCATGTGATGGTAGTCTCAAACCTGTACCATTTTTGGTTTCAGAGGAGAAAATTTTTGCAGAAAGGGTTAAAAAAAAATTTTTTTAATTTTGTGAGGCAAATAGCCGGCTTCCTGTTGGAGATAGGTCCAGGGTAGCAGCGTATGATTTTTGCGTCTCGATGACACGAGCATTTTGGTGTTGGTTTCATCTCTCTACGACATTCCTAGCCCGAGCTAGGGCTCTTAGCGTGTGCCTAGGTGGCGCTATTGAGCTTATTATGGGATGTAGGGGGTCATGTTTGGTATCAAATTGCAATTTCACGCGATCCTGATGTGTGTGCCAATTTTGGTGAGTTTTTGAGCATGTTTAGGGGGTCAAATTAGCGTTCATTGACGGGGCGGAATAATAAGAAAAAAAAAGAAACAGACGAAATACAATAGTGCCCTCGGCCTTCGGCCGAGGGCACCTTCTAGCTCTTGCTAGAAGGTGCCCTGGCTCAGGCCGAGGACCCTAAAAAAGTCATTTCTGACTCGACCGATATGGGTTTTTTGGGGGCCGATGCCGATGCTTTCCAAATTTGGGCAGCCGATGCCGATATGCATAGCCGATTTTTCCAATTTGATATTCAGGCCGATTGTTAAATAAATATATATTTAAAACATTTTTGTGAAACGCAGCAATTTCTGAGCAACTAAAAGAAATCTTTTACAACAAGTCGTGTCCAGTCCTCTGAACATTTATTCAGCTTTCAAAACAATGAAATATTTTGTCTGAGTAAACACACAATGTAACAAGCAGTAGTTAACATTCACACTCTTCTTAAAATGTCAAAAAAGAAATTTAAACTTATTAATATAATTTGAACAAAAGTATGTAATGTATCCAAGTGGTTCCACAAGTTTGAGGTGCTCATCTTTTTGGTGCCTGATCAAAAATTGCGTCATTTTATACAACGGATCAAAAATCGGCTTTTTAAAAGAAAATACGGCCGATGGCCGATAGAGACAAATGTCCAAATATCGGCCCGATATATCGGTCTACCTCTATTTCTGAACCTCAATACATTTGGGTGTGGATTTTTGGGACTTCCCTGGCATGCTTGGATCTATAAATGTATTTTTTTCATCAGGGAAACTTTGTCCCTAGTTTGTCATTATTTCATTCTCGATAACATAAAAAATATATGTACAATACAAAAAATATTATTATTATTATTATTTTTATTATTATTGTTGTTGTAATTATTATTATTATTATAATTATTATAATTATTATTATTATTATTACTATTGCTATTATTATTATTATTATTATTATTATTATTATTATTATTATTGTGCTTATTATTATATACTCATATATTCATGTAAATAATAGTATTATTTATGTAATTTATATGTAATATATATTCTATATATTATTATTACTGTTATAATAAATAATAATTATGATGATAAGAATAAAATATAAAACATATATTAAATAGAAATTTGATAATAATAATAATAATAATAATAATAATAATAATAATAATAATAATAATAATATATATACAAAATATAATAATAAGAAGAATAATAACAGGATCATGCAAGACAAGATCAAGACAACAAAGCAAGGTGTGCAGCAGACACTTTTCTGAATGAGTATTTCTGTTTCTCAAGGCATCGTTCCTCAGCATGACTCGGCTGCTCTGCATGAAAGACACAACAGAAATCATCCCACAGAAAAACATCAGATCTGAAAAACTGAGGAGGCTGAAGGGGGATCAGACGGCTTTGTTCAGTGTTTTTTGGGATTGGGCAGAGATCAGGAGCTACATGAGCTTCAAAGAACATCAGTGTTTCTATTCGCTTACAAACAGATTTCCTAACCTCAGGTCCAGGTCAGCAGGCTGTTGTCAGGAAAGAGCAGCTCAGTTTACGTGCTCTTAAAGATGCCCACTGTTGTTGTATAGACGGGGCTCTTTCAGACAGCCTGTGGTAATGGACTGTCTGCAGCAGAAAGAGCTCCTGTAAATAAGCCTCTCTACCTTTAAAGCCTGGCAGAGTGGGCCCAGACCACAGGATGGAGGGATGATGGGAGAGTGCAAACATGTTTTCACTCAAACATGTCACATGTGGTAGCTTGCGCTAAGAGCCTGGACTTTAAGAACTAGGATTTATAATGAAAAGAAAAGAAAAGGAAGGAAAAGGAAAGAAAAACAGTTAAAAACAAGTGACTATAGGCACTATTTTTAAAGTTCAATGAGATCGGACTAGATATGAGAACTTTAAAAGTCACATTTCAGCTCCCAAGTCACTGATGGATAAATTGTTAAGAATATGTATGGAGCCAGATCAGGATCAAAATTCAGAAACGATCAGATGCCTCCCTCCTTTTCAGCCAATCACAGTCACGCAGATTCGAGGGGATGTTTTAATGAGATCACTGTTGCAGCATCTGAGCATACAGAAATACTAACAACCACATGTACTACACAGTGAAATCACATCTGACATCTGATTGGCTACTATTACCATTCATATCAAGAAAGTGTTTCTTCTGGTTCTGTTTTTCTTTTGTTCATGTAATTTTGCACTTAAGTTTGCACTTGTAGTTTTAAAATGAAAGTTTGATGTGCTCATCTTCATTCTGTAAAAAAAAATTAAATAATTATAATTTTATTATTATTATTATTATTATTATTATTATTATTATTATTATTATTATTATTATAATTATATTATTATTATTATTATTATTATTATTATTATTATTATTATTATTATTATTATTATTATCATCATCATTATTAGAAATATTAAAATGAATAATGATTTTTATTATTATTATAAATAAATAAATAAAATGATACAATATTAATAATAATTATGCATAAATTAATAAAATAGTAATAATTATAAAAAAAATATATATAAATAAATAAATTAAAAAAGTTTTAAATACATAAAAACATCATAATAATAATAATAATAATAATAATAATAATAAAAATAATAATAATAATAATAAAATAGTGATAATAATAATAATAATAATAATAATAATAATAATAATAATAATAATAATAATAATAATAATAATAATAATAAAAATTATAATAAATACATAAAATAAAATAAAATAAAATAATAATAATAAGAGCTGCCAGCCAATCTGCCGTGTTTAATGACTTCAGAGTGAGGGCAGTCTGAGCATGCTTTTCCACCCTCAGCAGGTCATCAGGTGCGCCTCTGTCCTGTGGCTCCTCTGCTCCAGGCTCTGCTGCAGGTTGGGGAACAGGCTGCGTGCACAGACGCGCCGTCACTTCTAGACACTTGAATGTGATGTGAGACAAAGTGTGAAGTAATATGCTGCGAGCAGAGCCCTGGTCAGACGAGTAAGTGCCACAGAAAAGAGGAGGAGGCGAGGGTGTCGGAGAAGAACAGAGAGGAGCACAGAGACGAGGGCAGAGGGTTAAGAGATGAAAGCTCAGCGTGCTTTTCTTCTTCTGCTTTGTATCAATCGTCACTTTGTTCTGCCTCTTCTTCCTCCGTGCGGCTCTCCTGATCTTTCCTGCTCTGATCATCCTGGAGCCAACGCTGAACACAAAGGGCAGGAAGTTTGTGTGAACTCGTCTCAGAGCAGTTGAGCAGTAATCGCAGCCCTCTAACTGTAGACAGAGTGTGATCATCCTCTTTGAATGAGGAGTCAAGTGTGTTGTAGACATTTTCCTGTGGTCATGTTGCTGCGATGGGAAACTTAGCCCAAAGGAAGCTGTAACCTCTGTCTTCCTCTCCTCCTCCTCCTCCTCCTCCTCCTCCTCCTCCTCCCTCTATCCTCTCCATCTCTCTGACTCACAGGAAACAGGATGGAAGGATTCCTCGCCTCTCGGATGAAGTAGAGCACTCACTCCAACACTCCCACCCTCCGTTTCCTCCGCCCTCACTCTCAAAGGTAACACCAGTCTTTGACCTGCTGCTGTTTCCTCCTTTCAGCTTCGGCGCCCTGCACGCTTTCTGGCATCAGACTCACACAGCGAGAGAAAGTCTGATCTGATGAATATGCAACTGAGCAAAAAGCGAGCTGAATCAAAGAGCAATGAATGAGTCTTCACACTGTTCACAGCAGACAGTCTGACTTGTAAAAAAAAAGGTGTTAGAGGAGAATAATGAGTCTTTTTTTTCTGTCTGTGTTAAAACAATGAAGAATCACTCACAAAAACAATAAAACAGGTTTTGCTTGCAGAGAGTTTCTGATGGACTAATGCACTCAGTCCCTCTCAGAGGTTATTGATTAAAGCCTGTTAATGCACCTTGCACTGAAAAAAACTGAAATCTTATCAAGTGTTTTTGTCTTAGTTTTAGAAGAAAATATCTTTTTATACTTAATATGAGCCACATTCACCTGACCAGTCCAGAAAAACATTTTATTTTAAGTTATTCAAAGACAAAAATGAGGTCTCAATTGCTTGTAAAAAAAAATCTGCCAATGAAAAAAGAGAAAAGTTAATTGTATTGGCAGATTTTTGTTACTTGTTACAAGCAATTCAGACCTCATTTTTGTCTTTAAATAATTTGAATTAAGACATTTTTATGGACCAGTCAGTTAGAGATGGGTACCAAATTAGGTACTTTTACAGGTACCGACCGAATTCTGTCAAAAGTACTGGGTACCGTTAACCTGACACGCCAGACGAACAGTTTCATATATCCGCCACAGAATTATTTCACTAGTCCATCTGGGTAACGCTCCTCCGATTTGTTTTCAGAGGCGGGACTTAAAAAAAAAAAACTGCAGCTGGTGATTGGACGACCGTTCTGATTAACACACTCACCACGGACCAATCCACATCAAGCCACGGTTTGACGTAGCTTATGTGAGCCGATGCTTCTAAGAAACAATAGATGAACAACTACTGAATCACGAGAAACAGCTGTGGAAAAGGCGTTAGACGACAGCTTCCGTTTTTATAAATTTAACTTAAGAATCAAAGGAACGCTGACAAGTACGAAAGTCTGCCAGGGTTCCTGCAGATCCTTGAAAAGTCTTAAAAGGCATTGAATTCATAATTCTAAAAATAAGGCCTGAATTGGCATTAAAAAGTCTTAAATACACATTTCAAAAGTCTTAAAAATTTGAACACATTGGTAAGATTTATGTTAGTTTGAAGTAAAAAAATATCAAGTAACATTTGTCTATTTTTCTAAATAATTTCCTGATTTTCTCTCGTGGCAACATCACATAATCACAATAGCGGAACTAACAAAACGGTTATGTGGTTGCACCAGGAACTTTTAAAGCAGACATGTCTTGGTTCTACCTAGGGTGCCTGGAGAGAGAAAAAAATGAGGAAAAATTGGCAAAAAAAAAAAATCCAAAAGTGGCTTAGGAAAATTGATTATGGCAGCAAAATTGAGAAATACATTTGAAATTAAATTTCAGAAACCATGTAAAAATTACAAAAATGTTTGTGACAGTGGCCAAAAAAGATGAATCGGGGCAAAATAGGCATAAAGTTGTAAAAATGGGGTTAAAAAAAGGTAAAAAGTGATGTTTTATGTTAAATAAACAAAGGGTTGAAATTGCCTCTAACTCAGGTAACTCATGTGGTGTTTTTGTTAGTTTTGTTTGTTTCCATTGTGGTTCGTTGTTGACTTGTTTTTAAATTTGATTCCCAACTTCATTAAAAAAGTCTTAAATTTAACTTGCCTTGAGCTGTAGGAACCCTGGTCTGCTGACGTCACGTCTGCTCCCACAGCTCCCGCCTCTCTTCTCTGATTGGGCCGGTTAGAATTTAGCCAAGTGAAATCGTTGGTGATTGGAGCCTGGCAAGAACCCAAACACATACCTGTGAGTGTGAGAGAGTGGAAGAGAAGACAATTTTCCATCCTGGTCATGAACACAACATTACAAGGTTATATATTGAAAAATAAATTTGGTAAATTCAAACATTTTTATATTTTATTATCAAACAAATTGATATTTCTTACCAAATAAGCACAAAAAAGTACCCAAAATTGGTACCGTTGAGTACCGGTACCAATTGCCAGGTACTGGGCATTGGTACCATATCGTTCCAAATGTGAAAGGGACCCATCCCTACGGTCAGGTGAATATGGCTCATATTAAGTCTAGAAAGACAATTTTTACGTAAAATAAGACAAAAATACTCGATAAGATTTCATTTTTTTGCAGTGTAGTTTCTGGTAAGTGTCCACAGACAATGCAGTCATGAGTGACAGTTGTGTGTTTAAATTGCTCTCTGGGTCCAATGGATCCTTTCAAAAGCAATTTAAGGTTTACAACACAACATGAGGTGAACAGATGAGATATCAGAGGCAATCAAAGTCTCAAAACGGCGAGGCTTGCTGCTGTCAGTTTTGCAAGATTGTTTGGCTTTTTTTGAAATGTTGGAGTTCATCAAATGACTGTAGAGTTGTTCGTGGAGTTACTAAGTCATTTCTGTGGTGCTTGATCTTTAGCCAAACGTTCCTTTTCTCTCTTTGTGTATCTGATTGACTGGCTGATAACAGCTGTCCATTTCTTCTGCTGAAAAACATTTTTCTTGATCTTCTCTCAGTGACGCCTGTTAACGCTCGCCATGTTTATTACTGGTAATGCATGTCATGGTAAAGACAGAGGAAGGACTCAAACATCATCTTTAATAAAAAAAGAAAAAAAAGTCTTTACCAGAAAGTATGGGGTAATTAGTAAATTGGCTGATTATTTGCAGTCATGCTTGCAGCTAACGCTACGGCTAAATGGGCCGTTCCATAACTGTACGTTAAGACTAATGGTCTTGTTTGTCTAATTACTGAACCTACACACCGTCCCTGATCACTGAAGAGATTGAGCAAAGCAAGCCACAACTTTGAGCAATATTTTCCCTCCATCTGTGCAGCGCTGTTAGCACAAACTGTGTTTCTAAACTTAGTGGTGTTTTTAATTACACTCATTTACATAAAGGGATCTATTATGTTTCATGTGAATGCATAATGGCTCATTTATACACAAGTAAACAACAGACAGCGTGGGAGCTTTTAACCCTTTACACATGCTGTGTGAGACGATGTCTTCATGGCTCATGTGGTTTCACATCGTCCTCAGACGGCATCCTGACTGGACTTCTCGAGCTCGTGCCTGGTGCTACTTCTGGTTCTCAGCTGGGAGGAGAGATTTTCCTAATTAGTGATCCTGGATAGTGGTTTCGTGCAGATTAAAACAGGAAAATGAAGAAGTGGTGAGATTGTGCTTGAGCAGCCAGAAACATTGAACAGTGTGCCCAGGTTTGTCTGCGTGGGAATAACTGAACAAACTCAAGTTTGAGCTGAATGCTTAAAATGTATTTCCCCCTCTGTGAATGAAAATCACTTAATCAAAATCTTTAGACCAGTTGAAAAATTGCTAGAATTTACTTTTTGCACATTTGGATCTTAATGAGGTTTTAAGTAGAGCTAGAATAAGCTAAAGCAAGAAGGCGTAGTGTGACAAAAAGCAGTTTGAAAAAGTAATTTATTGAAAACAAATAAACTGAAATTTGAAAGTTTCAGACCATTGCTCAAAACATTTTAAAAACTCTCAAAACTAGAACAAATGTTTTCTCAGTAGGACTCAGTAATGAGTAGCTCCACTGTTCTTGTTAATCACTTTTGTGGTTGGAAGCTTTTGGGAACATTGTTCCAAGTGGTGAATATGGCTTCACGAAGGGCATCAACTGCCTGGAACTGACGGCCATTTTTATAAACTCCCCTCCCAATCCATCCCCAAACGTTGTCTATTGGATTTAAATCAGGGGAACATGCGAGATGGTCCCAAAGAGTGATGTTATTATCCCTGAAGAAGTCCTTCATCAAGCCAGCATTGTGACCTGCAGCGTTGTCCTGTTGAAAAACCAGCTGTTCCCACACAGACCAGGGCCCTCAGTCATGAAGGACGCCCACTTCAACATCTGCACGTAACCAGCCGCCATTTGACCACCCTGCACCACCTGAAGCTCCAGTGTTCACTGAATGAAAAAACCCCAGATCATGATGGACCCCCCTCCAATGTACCGAAATCCTCCCAGTGTTTGCATGTTGTCCTCACCCCCTTCTCCATAGATCACAGGGAACATCAGGCCTAGCACTGGATAGCATCAACATTCTACAGGCTGCTAACAGCTGGTCTTGTATGTAAACAATGTGATCTCCTTGTTATGTCAATAACGTTGGACGCCATCAGGGCCGTCAAGGTTCAATCTTTTCTCATCAGAGAATCAAACTTTTTTCCACCTTTCAATGTCCCATGATGCTCCCTGGTAAAGTCTTAAAGGGCAGTTTTGTGGCGTTGAAGGAGACGAGGTCTTTGAATTTGTTTTTCCCCAGATGCCGTCTGATGGTTATCGTGCTGTAGTCTGCACCAGTAAGGGCCTTAATTTGGGTGGAGGACCATCCTGTGTCTGGACGGACAGCCAATCAAATCCTCCGGCTCAGCACAGGTGTAATTTTTTGGGGTCTACCACTTGACTTTTTTGTCCAATAATGCTCAGGATCTTTCAGAAAATATAGAATGACTGTCTTACTGCGTCCAACCTCAGCAGCAATGGCACGCTGATCCGACCACGTTCAAGAAGAGGCAGCGTCTTAGCTTTAGCATTAGGAGGGTATGACCGTGTGAATGCCTGACAGAAAATGAACATTTTGAGCAGATTTTGCCTTTAATAGCCTGTGGTCTTCAACTTTTGATCAGATGATAAACAACCTTTTTCATTTTTTTTTTGTTTGTTTTTTAATTACAAGTTCCAAATGTTTCACTCCCCCTTCTTGCTTTTGCATATTGTAGCTCTACTTTAAACCTCATTAAGATACAAATGTGCAAAATTCATATTCAGCAATTTTTCAACTGGTCTTAAGATCTTAATCAGGACTGTATACAGTGGGGGAAATAAGTATTGAACACGTCCACTTTTTTCTCATCACATTTATTGCAATTCAAACAAAATTCTACCAGACATTTATGATTATGTGGAATTAAGTAAGTTGATGGTCCTATAAAAAAGGTCGTTTTTTCACCAAGCAGTTAAATACGACACACCTCATGATGGGTAAAGGCAAAGAGCTCTCTGAGGACATTCACAACCTGAGGACCAAGGACCACCATAAAAGTGCTCCAAAAAGACTTGGTGGCAGCAGGTACGATTGTTACAGAGAAAACAATAGGCAATGCACTCCACCGCCATGGCCTCTATGGACGCTCAGCCCACAAGACTCCATTCCTCAAGAAAAGGCATGTTGAAGCTGGTTTAAAGTTTGCTAAACAGCATCTTGACAAGCCTGTAGAATACTGGGAGAATGTTGTCTGGTCAGATGAGACCAAAATTGAACTTTTGGGCTGTCATACTACAGACCATGTTTGGAGGAGAAATGGCACTGCACATCACCCAAAAGACACTACACCAACAGTGAAGTTTGGAGGTGGAAACATCATGGCATGGGGCTGTTTCTCATCTCATGGTGTTGTCAAACGTCATATAATTGACGGAGCAATGAATGGAGCCATGTATGGGGAAATTCTTGATCTGAATCTGCTGCCATCCACCAGGATGATGAAGATGAGACGTGGCTGGACCTTCCAGCAGGACAACCATCCAAAGCACACGGCAAAGTTGACTCTCAAATGGTTTAAAAAACAGAAAATCAATCTGTTAGAATGGCCTTGTCAATCACCTGACTTAAATCCAACTGAACATTTGTGGAAAGAAGTAAAGAAAAGGGTTCACCAGAGGGCACCAAAGAATATTCCAGATTTAAAGACAATCTGTGCAGAGGAATGGGCCAAAATCACACCTGAGCAGTGTGGGCCATTAGTTCAAACATACAAGAAGCGTCTGGAAGCTGTCATTGCAAACAAAGGCTTCTCCACTAAGTATTAGACGAGTCTCAGTTAGCGTGTTCAATACTTTTTTTCTGTGTTATCGTACTTAATTCCACATAATCATTATTTATGGACCTGAATGTTGTGATTCCTTTTCATGTGTGGATTATTTGAGTTGATACCAATGTCTGGTAGAAATTTTGTTTGAATTGCATCTTTGGAAATAAATGTGATGAGGAAAAAGTTGATGCATTCAATACTTATTTCCCCCACTGTAAGACGATTCATCATGTTATACTACGTTAAAGACAAGTCATGTCTTCAGCTAACTCCAAGGATCTCAGGGATAGTTGGATTCTTGGTTTTTGTCCTTTCAGGGGATCAGCTGATGGAAAGCAACATTTAAAGCACAAAGATCAGCGTTTGGCGTCAGCCGCAGCACCAGTTCAGTACACTGAGTTATTTCTGGCGTTGACACAGTGCGACCAGTCCATTCCCACCCTCAGTGCATCTGTGCATTTTAATTCCCTCCTGGTTTCCTCCCTCTTTTTAGCACATAATATCCTCAGGCTATTACACCTCAGTGAAAGGTGCCCCCCCCGCCCTGCCCTGCCGGCTGCTGGCAGGCTGCTGCTGTGCCTGACAGAAGGGTCCGTGCCCTCTGTCACCGGCCTCTGTGACAAATATAGATCTGCAGCAGTTGTTACTCTCGGGCACATACCATAGGAGGCACATTGTGATTATATTTGGCTGTGACACAGCAGGGAGACAATTTTCAAAGCATTAATTATCAGTGGACAGAAACATGGAGACGAATAATAAACTTTCAGGGGTTTGTTTGCTTGATTTTGTGACCAAACTTTGTCTAATGGCTTTGTTTCTGCAGAGACTGTGCATTGAGGTTTTTATACTTTGCACACACAGAGGTTGTTAAAGCCAACAGTCCAAACAACGCTGTTTGCAGTTTTATTGCAGTAGAAATTGCCCGTCATTGGAGTTTAAAGTTCCATCTATTTTCCAGCCATAAAAAAATGATGAACAGACAAAGGAGAAATTTATGAGGAAGAGCTGGGATCAGGGAAATGTTGAGAACACTTGAGATTCAGTGGATACTTCTCATTAAACTGGATTTGACATTTTGAAATATGCTGCAGTTGGTTTTTCATTTGACTCGTGCTTTATGCTGATGTTGGTCCACAAGGTTCAGAGAAACTTTTGCACAAACTTACAAATTTGAATCTGGGTCTGAAATCATCTTATAGTTAGAATTTAAAGGGTTATTTCACCATTTCAGTATAGTTACAAACAGAAATTTAAAGGTTTTCCAGTAATCTAAGCTGAACAGTGGAAAGTGTCTTTTTAGACTTAATATGAAAAATTACTCGTATTAAGACATTATTTGAGCACATTTTCTAGCAATTTTTTCTTGTTACACTGGCAGATTTTTTTTCTCGTTACAAGCAATTCAGACCCCGTTTTTGTCTTTGAATAATTTCAAACAAGGATTTTTTCTGGACTGAGAAGATAAATGTGGTTCATATCAAGTATAATAAGACATTTTTATTAATAATAAGACAAAATTACTTGATAAGATTTCAGTTGGAACTGGTGAAAAGTTATCACCCTGTTTACCTATTTTTGCCTTACGTGGTCATAATGATGGCATGATTTTCTGCACATTATCGTGGAAACTTTCAGAGTTAGTAGCATTCTAGTCCAAGTCTATTTTGCACATTAGGACAACTTAAAAAGGTGTTTCAATAAAATGCCTTGAATTGCTTGAATCTAGAGGTCGAAACAATCACTCATGTTGCTTCTCATTGAGATGGAAATCAGACATTTGTAGAGATAACAGCACACGTCAAACGTTCAGGATTTGATTAGTTTGACTTGTTCCTGGAGTTAAACAGGCCAAGTCTTCACCCATTGTTGTCTCATACAGAATTTTTTTTTGCTGAATAATTCAGGTTTTTGGCTATTATTGTGATATCACAATATCACAGGAGAACCACATGTTCCTGCAGGAATCCCACCCATGACAACGTACTGCCATGTTAATTGATTAGTATGTTCAACTCACCTGGGCCTCTCAAAACTTCAGCTCCTTCAGTCCATGCCTTCTCCTTTCTGTTGGTGTCTTTATAGAAAGGATGTGTTGTGTCGTAAATTATGAAGTTTATTTACCTCCAAAATTAACTTTTCCTCTTCCATAATGTTGGATTTCATCCAGGTTTGATCTGCTGATGACTTTTGGCCATGTGCCGGAGACGTAGATTTCATAAACAAAGATGAGATTTACGATCGTGAGCCAGAATGTGCTTTATCTTAAAGTTACCGGATATTCTGCTCGTTTTTGTGTCTGATTTCCTGTTTGGTACGATCTGCTCTGCTTTCTCTGCAGGGATTGACGCATTTCTGCAGGGCACTCTGGCAAAAAGTAGACACAAAGCCACGCACAGCCGGTGGTGATCGCGGCACAAATGCAATGATTGACTAGAGTGGTTTTCAAGTGTGGCGCAGTGTGTGGGACGGCGCTATTTATGTGTAAATTAGGGGTAGGTGTTCGTGATGTTATAAGTGTAGACTGTGCTTTGGCATTTTCTGGTCTCCTTTTGGGCAGAAAATATTGTTCACAAAACCTGACAAATCTGGCAGATGCTTACTTTTGATCTGCATGCTTATAACTCACTGGGTGGTTCCTCTCTTCTTCAGAGCGGAGGATGTGGCGTCCATGATTTCCAAAAAGAATGCCAAGCCTTGATTTGTCAGACTTCAGATAAATTTCCTGCTTCAGCTCAGTCAAACTGCACATTTTATAGACCCAGACTCTCAAACCTCCTTTTATCCCCTGGTGTGTTACTAACCTGTTGCTATGTATTTTATAGATGTCCTTTAAGGTGTCCTTTGGAACAAAACAAACCTTTTTCAGATGACCACATTGTTATTTCAACATTTTCAGTTTGATATGTTGTCTTTACACTGTTTCAGCTACAGCATAGAGTTTTAGCGATTTTCAAACATCCAGAATCTGCTTTCATCTTTGCTTTGCACAGTGTACTGACTTTATAAATCAGGGTTACTCACAAAGGTTTTTGTCATTCAAGATTCAAAATTCAAAGGTTTTTATTGTTAATTTTCTAGTTATATGAGGACTAAAAGAAAAATCAGAACACTGTTCCTCTCAATCAATCAACTGTTATTTGTCGAGCCTTTAACAGCACACAAGGTGTCCAAAGTGCTTTCCATTAAAACCTAAGACATCAAAATGAGACAATTCAAATTCAATATAATAACAATACAACACAATTATAATGGCAAAAATATGCTGCTGCATTACTTTGTGTTAAAAGCCAGTCTGAAAAAGCAGGTTTGGAGCCTGGATTTGAAAGCCAAGAGTCAGTAATGGTGCATATTTCAGGGGGCAGTTTTTTGTTTAGAAAATTAAATATAAAAATAAAAGGAAAATAAAATAAAATGAAAAACAATAAGAAGACAAAAAACAACCTGTTTCCACTGTGCAGGTAGTGCAGTGTCATGACATCCGAAGATATAAGATGTGAGATATGTTCAAGGCCAGTAGTGAGAATGATTTTCAAGGTGCAGCAGATAAGATAAGTGTTTATGTGCAAAGAAACAGCTGAGGTAGAGTCTTTGTATGTAGTGTTTTTGTTTAATCAGCAATCAGCTGAGGTAGGCTGGTGGCTTGTATGGTGTGTTACAGCCCAGGGTGTGGAGGAGGAGGGGGGTTATTGGGTGGAGTTCAGCATCCTGACAGCCTGGTGGAAAAAGCTGTTCGACAGTCTGGTGGAGCAGGCTCAGAGGCTCCGGTACCTTCTTCCTGAAGGAAGGAGAAGGAGACTGAAGAGGGAGTGGGAGAGGTGGGAGGTGTTGCCTGGGATGCTGATGGCTCTGCTGATCTCGCTGGCTGTGTTCACTCTACAACAGTCAACAACAGTCTCTTTGGTTTTCCCCACGTTGAGAAGAAAGGTTGCCATCTAGCAGCACTGGACCAGCTGGCTCACCTCCTTCCTGTACTTGGTCTCATCACTGTGTTTGAAGCACACATCCTTGTATTGTATGAACAAAGTCACTGATCCATCTTCACGTGCTTATCAGGATCCATACATGTGCTTTTACATTTTACACCCACATTCAGTTTGCCCAAAAGGGGATCTCGGCCAATTTGACACATCAAAGTCTGTTTAACACTCTTTGGGAGAAAAGCTGCAGCTGTGAAAAAAAAAAAAAAAGTTGTAAGAAGCCCTTTGTGGCTCTGGAAGTTGGAGAAATTGCCTTAAGTGATGTAATTTGGCTGAAAGTTTGTACAACAAATATGAAGAAAAAAACTCAGAGTGGAGTTTAAAAGGCATCAGCTGGAGGCAGAGTGAGTGGAAACTACTCCACTACATCTTTTTTGTGTTTTGTTTTGTTTTATTGATTTTGTGAGTGCATAACAATTTCTTGGGATTTCAATATGTAATCAAAGCTGCAAGCAGCGTTAAGCAGGCCCTCGCTCCACGTGTGCCCATCGGGGCATGTCCTGGCCGCCACATGGACAGCAAAATCTGCCTCTGCCAAAACCATGTGAGTGGATGAGGTGTGGTCCCTGCAGCTAGCATACATAAACTTGGACCTCATTTAAAGAAGTTACAATGACTTCCTGGTTCATGGCTGGATATCAGAGTTTGACCAAACGCCAAAGACACCCTTAAAATATAGAACATGACATAATACATGATGCTTTATGGAGGCTTGAAAAACATTTGAAGAGCAAATCCAAAGAAATGAAGGAGTTTTATATGACAGATAAAAACATATTACTTCCTGTTGACAGTAAGGGGCGCTGTACTTTGAGCCAAAACAGGCATATAGATATGTTCAGGATGACGTAAAGAAATTTTCATCGTGAACGCTTGTAACGTATACCAGCCAAGTTTGGAGTTGATTAGATGAAAAACCTGAGAGTAGTTGGTTGAAATACGTACCCTGTAACTGTAAATCTTTCTGTTGCCATTTGGGGGCGTTGTACTTTCTGGTGAAAATTATGACATGCACTGAAAAAACTGACATCTTATCAAGTGTTTTTGTCTTATTTCAGTTGAAAATGCCTTTTCAGACTCAATATGAGCCACTTTCACCTGACCAGTCCAGAAAAAATGTCTTGTTTCAAGTTATTTAAAGACAAAAATAAGGTCTGAATAGCTGTAACAAGTAAAAAAAAATCTGCCGATGAAACAAGAGAAAGCTACTTGTATTGAGGCAATATTCTTGTTTTAAGCAAATTTTTCTTGTTGCAGTGGCAGATTTTCTTTTTCTACTTATCACAAGCAACTTAGACCTTATTTTTGTCTTTAAATAACTTGAAACAAGACATTTTTCTGGACTGACAAGGTGAATGTGGCCCATATTGAGTCTAAAAATACATTTTCTACCAAAAATTAGACAAAAAACACTTGATAAGAGTTCAGTTTTTTGCAGTGTGGTTGCATCCAGGCAATTACACAAAACGTGTGTCCATTTTTGCGAAGATTGGACATAGTTGAAAAAATGCCAAACTTTAAGCCATTGTCCTTACCGCGCCCATTAAGATTCTATAGATGTTTGAATACATTTTAATCATCAATGTGTCTAGTGTACACAAGCCAAGTTTGGAGTTGATCCGATCTAAAACCTCTGACTAGTTTGTTCAAATACATACCCTATAAATCATCAAAATCTAATAATAATCATAATAATAATACATTTTATTTCAGGGCGCCTTTCATAGCACTCAAGGTCACCTTACATCAGTAGCAGAGACAGAGTATTAGTAAAAGTGCATTAAAAGCAGGAGTAAAAAGCAAGTTTAAAAAAGACATACAAAACAGAGACAGTGTAAATTAACAGAGGGAGTATGCAAGCTTGAATAGGTGAGTTTTGAGTCTTGTTTTGAAGAGTGGTAAGGAGTCAGTATGCGGAGGTCAGGGGGTAGTGAGTTCCATAGCTGGGGAGCCGAGCGGCTGAATGCTCAGCCCCCCATGGTGCTTAGGCGTGCAGAGGGGACAGAGAGGTGAATGGAAGAAGAGGAACGAAGGGTACGGGCAGGAACATGAATGTCAATGAGGGCGGAGAGGTACAGGGGGGCGAGGTTGTGGATGGCTTTGAATGTGTGAAGTAAGATTTTGTACTGGATGCGATGCGTGACGGGGGGCCAGTGGAGCTGCTGCAGGATGGGAGTGATATGATGGGTGGATGGAGTCCGAGAAATTGTGCGAGCTGCCGAGTTCTGGACCAGTTGAAGCTTATGGAGGGTTTTATGGGGGAGACCAAACAGGAGGGAGTTGCGGTAGTCAAGTCTGGAGGTGACAAGACTGTGGACCAAGATAGAGGTACTGTGCGGGGTGAGGGAGGGGCGGAGACGGTTTATGTTTCTGAGGTGGAAATAAGCCGACCGGGTGATGTTGTTAATATGAGATGTGAAGGAGAGGGTGCTGTCAAGGATGACACCCAGACTCTTAACTTGGGGTGAGGGGGAGATGGAGGAGTGGTCGAATGGTATTGTGAAGCTGTTAGATTTCTTGAGAGTGGAGCTAGTGCCAATAAGTAACATTTCTGTTTTATCACTGTTCAGTTTGAGGAAGTTGAAAAATCTGATGTTCAAGTCCAAACCACGAACTTCCTGTTCAGAATTCACCATGGTCATAATAGACTTTTTTGTAGGTCTAGGCATGATAGTTATGTCTGCAAAATTTCAGGGCTCTAGCTCAAAGTAGCCAGAAGGGGCTGCAGTTTTAGGCCACTAGGGGGCACTATGAAGCATATTTTTTGCGCTACTATGGAAAAATTATACATTTTCACAGCTGACTAAATTCTGTGGCTAGGGGTTAAAACGGGGTAAGAATTACTCTTAAGGTTACAAGAGGGCCTTCGGGCCCTAATTAGCACCCCACTCCAAATCAACCTGTTTTATCTGAACTGGAGGGATACTTGTGGATTCAGAAGCTGTGAGCTGCAAGTACAAGGATTTTACTTTCTTAATCCCTAAGTGGCATTTGGAGGCAGGAGTGTACGATACATACTAATGGTAAATGTTAATCAAATGCAATGTTACCGCATTAAGTGTAAAGGCACAGGCTTTCTTTGTCATATAGACCTCTGGAAACCAACAGGCTCACCTGAGACACTCAGAGACGGCCTTACGGCTCCATTTGCGTCCCCTCCAGAGGCCACGTGGCCACATAAAGGTCAGTCTCTTCTCTCTGGAGCCGGACCTGATGAGTGGACCCCTCCTGGTGGATTTCCGCAGGCTGAAATGATGGGCTTCTGTGCTCATTGATTGAGTCCCTTTGAAGATTACTTTTCCATTTTACTGTATTGCCTTTGAGGACGCGGCCAGCCCCGGAGAGCACAAACAGAGGGATGTGGAGCGAGTGGGTGTGTGGATATTGCTTTGGATGCAAATCACCAACAATTTGTCCACAGAAATTCAATCCTGGCTCCGGTCGTGAGGAGTTAATAAAGTAGTGGAGTCGGAGCTTTACTCCTTAGCTTTTTAGGCTGAGGAGGAAGTTGGACTATATGGTCAATGGATGATAATTCACTCATATGTATTCCCTAACGTACTGCGTTTTGATCCACTCAACCAAGAGAGGAACGTCTGTAGATTCATGAATCAGTTATCAGTGCTCTCCAACTATCCCTCTCTTTGAGGCACACGCTCTGTTGCACACACACACACATACACACACAGACATAAACTCCTCCTAATCAACTCAGAGGGACAGGAAGTGTAGCCCGCAGCCCCTTAAACATTAAACAGTGGTAGTATATTCACCGCAGCGGCTCCGTATTGTCTCTGAGGACAGACCAACGTGAGCAGCCCAAATTACTTAAAGTATAAAGCTTTGGAATCGAGCCAAGACACGTTGAAGTTTCTTTCAGGAGTAAATACCTGCATATCAATGCTGCGCTGTGAGTATGGGGTGGACACATGGTGGAAAACGGGTGACAAAGAAAAGGAGGTGATGCTGGATTCTTTAGCCCAACGCAGACAGGAAACTAGGTTTTTATGACTTATATAGAATTATCAAGTTGAAAATATTTTATCATCAACTATTGTTGATTATTTAGAGCCAGATCTCAGGAACATAAACCTAGAGTCACATAACTACGCTAGTCAGAAAATCAGAAGGCCCATTAGTCAGAAAGCCCATTGGTCAGGAAACCATGAGGCAAGTAAGAAGGCCCATCAGTGAGAAGTCCTGTCAGTCAAAAAATCAGAAGGCCCATGAGACAGAAGGCCTATTGGTCTAATAGCCCTTTAGTCAGAAGGCCTATTGGTCAGAAAATTCAAAAGTACCTTTAGCCAGAAGGCTGGTTAGTCTCAAAAAAATGGGAGAACAATTAGACAGAAAACCTGCTGGTCAGAAAATGCAGAAGGCAGGTTCTTGAGAAGGCCCAGTTGTGAGAAGGCCTGTCAGTCAGAAAAATCAGGTCAGTTGGTTAGAAGGCCTTCTTGTTGTAGGGATCATTAGTCAAAAAATCAGAACCAGATCTCAGGAACATAAACCAATAGTCACATAACTACGCTAGTCAGAAAATCGGAAGGCCCCTTAGTCAGAAAGCCCATTGGTCAGGAAACCATGAGGCAAGTAAGAAGGCCCCTCAGCGAGAAGTCCTGTCAGTCAGAAAATCAGAAGGCCCATGAGACAGAAGGCCTATTGGTCCAATGGCCCTTTAGTCAGAAGGTCTATTAGTCAGAAAACTCAAAAGTACCATCACACAGAAGACCTGTCAGTCAGAAAATCAGAAGGTCAGTTGGTCAGAAGGCCTTCTAGTTGTAGGGATCATTAGTCAAAAAAATCAGAAGGGCTATTAGTTAGAGGGCCTGTTAGTCAGAAGGCCTGTTAGTCAGGAGGCACATTAGTTAGAAGACATGTTTGTCAAGGAAAAAACGAAGCCCCGGTAAGAGGGCCTGTTAGTCAGAGGGTCAGCTGATCAGAAGGCCTGTTAATTGTAAGGCCCATTAGTCAGAAAAATTCAGGAGGCCGATTAGCCAGAGGACGTGTTAGTCAGAAGGTCCATTTGTCAGAAAAATAGAACGTTTGTCAGTCAGACGGCCCATTATCCAGAAGTCCCTTTAGTCAGGAGGCCTGTTAGTGACAAAATGAGTTTGAATGTAGTTGAAATTCTTTAATCCAAACTAATTTTCTGACTAATGGGCTTTCTGAGAATATGATGGGCTTCACCTGAGCCAGTTAGACTATGCCAGGGATTCCCACATTTTTTGGCTCTGACGACCCCGAGGAAAAAAGTGCTGGAGGCTCCTTGTAGTTGACATACACTAATAGACCAAAACTGGGGAAAAACCACCATGGGTATCTGTTATCCAGACCAAGGTTGTAATAGTTAAATAAAACGAAACTAAAAACAAAAACTAAAATTTAAAATACATTGCAGTTAACTCAAATTAGTAAAAAGTAGAAAAGAAAACAAAAATGATAAGTAAACTAAAACTGTATCTTGTGTTCACAAAACTAACTGAAACTAACTAAAATGACAGACAAAATTCCCTTAGTTATAGTTTTTGACAATATTAATAGCCTTTAGGATTTAAATTAACCTGACACATTTTACGACAGTTTTCTGCAGTTGTCAGTGCCGCACAGCACCGTCATAGGGACGAGCTTGTTTTCTGCACTGACTGGCTGTGCTCTGTGCTGCGACAAAACGTAGAGGAGCAATGAATCAGAGCATCTGTAATAGTTTAATTGTTACAGAGTCCAAGTTTTTGTTTATTGAAGCTCATATTATATTGTTTTTTTTATAATTTATGTTAATATTATTTTTATGTAATTTATGTCAACATTGTTTTATATAATTTATGCTTATATCTTTTATACTAAGTTTATATTATTTTCATGTGTTTAAGGCAGCAGCCAACATTTCGGTATCAGCATTAACTGAGCAGTGAGCACTATGTTGGACTTGAAAATAAACAGTATTACAAAATATTTACTCTGACCCTTTTTGAATCCTACACCTGGTTAATAAGGAATGAAAAAACTAAAACTAAACTGAAACTAAACTAAAATTAAGCCTCGTTGCAAAAATCAAAACTAAATAAAAACTAGAATGCCTGCTCTAAAACTAATTAAAACTAAACTGTAATGGAAAATAAAATGTCAAAACTAACTAAAACTAAACTTAAATGACAAATCCAAAACTATTATAACCTTGAGTTTCATGGCTTGACTGAACTGTTGCATGGTCATGTCATGGTTCAGCCACATCATGTTGTGTGTTACTGAGGGTGAAGGAGTGACGTCTCTGAGTTGAAATGTCATCTGTTTTTTTATTTTTTGTTTTAGTTTCATTCATCACATCACGTGTACTCACCTCAAACCAAGCAGACGTGGTGAAAGAGCAGGTTGACTTATCCCCCCATGAGCTGAATGACTCCATCACCAATGCAGAACCATCTGGATGCTGTATAACAGCTACGATGTCGACCTCCATCATGTTTATCTGAAGACTAATTAATAGCTTCCCTGCTTTCTGCACTCATGTCACCATGAAACATGAACACCCAGCTGCTGTGTAATTAGACGCCAGCTCTTCTCTGTGGATCTCCTCGAATCCCAGTTTCAGATCAAGCCAGTCTAGACATGAGGGAAGAGATTACCAGTAATGAAATTAACCTCATGATGGGAACATGTCTGGATGGCGGATACATCATGGTGCTGAGTCGACAACTCTTTGAAAACGCTTCATCGAACCCTTTGGCTTCTCGCTTCGACGTCTGGGAGCGGTTTTTATCTTTCCTGCAAAGGAACTGGTTTGATTGGTTGGTCAGTTCAAAACATGAACTTATTTTTTACTTTTGGTTTCACACAGGACTGGAACAAAGGTATCTTTGAGTTGTTCCTTTATTTTTCAACAGTTTAAATGATGACGGTTTGATTCTTTTTTGCGACTATGATTTTAAACTATTGATTTTTCCCAACTGAAGATCAATTCAGATGTTTGTCTCACTTTGTTCCTCTGTGTTTTTTGTCTGAGAAGCTTTCACCAGTGCACATTAAGACTCAAAGAAGTAGGTCAGTGTTTGTTGATGTCTGGTGTTGGCCTGTTGGAAAAAGCAGCACAGAAAAAGATTCTGTCCTCACAGAATAACAACATCCCTTCAACCTACATGTCTTAATCTCCTCCTTTCTTCCTCCTTTCTTCCTCCTTTCTTCCTCCTCTGTCCTCTGCTGTCTGTGATCCCCTCATGTCATACCAGGGCTTAACCATGCACAGATGATTCTGGAGGTGCGATGGTTGGCTTGCATGCTGGGAACTGGGCGGTTTGCCTGTCTCACAAATCTCCCCTGGTGGAGGTGATAACACATGGAGCTTTTCTCATCGTTGTTTTTCCACCAAGGACATGATGCAGTGGAAAGTGCAGAAGATGTAAAACTGTGTAGAGGCCTGAGAGTGCGTCATTTGTTTCTTGATTGCTAGTTGAATTGAGAAATACAACAATGATCCCAAAACGTCCAGGAAGAGAAAAGTTGATGCAGATGGAAGCCTGTTTCAAGAAACATGGGAAGGGGAATATATGTTTGTGCTTCAAGGAGAAAACTGCAACGTCTTTTGTGTTATGAGGCCATGACGGTTTGCAAAGAGTACAGTCTACGTCGGCATTTTGACAATGATATCATGATATCACAATATTGTGTTATATTGCGATTTTCTACACAGTTAATTATTGATTGAAAACAACTTTTTTATTTTATTGTCTTTGAAATAATAAAAGTCAAATACAGTGTTTCATACAGACACTTAACTTAAAATCATAGTATATCAAGTTTGTCACTAAAACTACTGTGACTTTAAACTGGAAACTAAAACTTTTCAGTTTGAGAATCTTCCCACCAGTAGGAGGTTGCGGTCCATCAGGACCAGGATCTTTCCCCACAAGAATAGTTTTTCCCCCTCTGCTGTCAGCCTGATAAACAACGGCCATGCCCTCCCTGCTCCTCCCACATAACCCAGACTCTCCTCATGGGACTGTTTTACGTCTAATTACCATTTAATTAACACCCACTGAACCTTAAATTGAACAGCTCCAGTTGCACTTTCTATCCTTTGTTTCTCATTAAAATTATAATTATTTTGTTTTCCTATAAATATTCCTATATTTTATTGTTATTATTTTATTTTACTTAATTATTTTTTTATCTATATATTTTTGTATATTTTTTTTCTATATATATTTTTGTATATTTTTTTCTATATATATTTTTGAATATTTGTTTATCTTATAATTTTTCTATATATTTTTGTTTATTTGTAGATTTTATTTTTTTTTCTATATAAATTTGTGTAGATTTTATCATTTTTTCTATATATATTTTTGTAGATTTTTATTTATTTTTTATTTTTTTCTATACACAATTTTGTAGATTTTTTTTTTTATCCGTATATACTTTTGTAGATTTTAATTTTATTTTTTTTCTATAAATATTTTTGTATATTTGTATACTTCATATTTTTTCTATATTCTATATTTTTGTAGATTTTTATATTTTATATCTAAACCTTTTCTATATATTATCTTGCATTGTCATTATTTTTTTGTTAATTGTTAGCACCAACACACCAAGACAAATTCCTTGTATATGCAAATGTTCTTGGCAATAAAACTTGATTGTGATTCTGAACTAATTTTGCAAAAAAAAAAAAATTGAATAAAAGACTTTGTCAGTTGGTGAAAGTGATAAAAATCACTTGGTGTAACCAATGCTACTCATAGTAAAACTAATATTGCACAAAACATGTCAATAGTTATTATTGTGTCAGTCTACTATAATGTAAAAATTAAACTTAAAATGGTTTTTAATCAACTGACCAGATACTAGAGAGAAAACATTGATGTTTACAGCATCAAAACCCACATCATCAAGTTTAGGAATAAAATATTTAAAATGTACTTTGAGATTATATTTAATATACAGTTTGTGAGCAACAGGCAAAGACATATTTTACTTCCAACCTGGCTAAAATATAAATTTTTTATTTTAACAAAAATATAGATGATAAGAGTTGAAGTATTAATGTTTTATCAAAGGTCAAAGCATCGCCATATATTGCCGAATCAAGATTTTCTCACATCTCTAGAGCTAAGTACGCCAGAGTGAGCCTTTCAGAAAAACTACAAAAAGAGCAAGATTTAAAATACAAACTGTAATCGCTGCAGGATGTGTTCAAGAAAGCTACAACCGAAAAACATTGCGGTTGGCGGTGAAAGCTAGCTTTATGTGGCTGAAGAAATCACCTGAGCTGCAAAGTTATTTTCAGAGGGAGCATTTTTAAAGCAATAGTTGCATTTATTTTGCATTGCATTTAATTACATTTAGCTACAATTTATACTGTCTGACAGTTACATCTGGCCCTTTAAGGGTAACCACTATGCTGATGTGACCCTCAGTGAACTTGAGGTTGACACCTGTTGTATGGTTTTGGTGTTTGACTCTATGAATTGACACTGTATATAGAGAAATCACCAGATCTTATCACAGCAGATGCTGTTTTGATAACTGCATAGATAAAAAAGCAATATTACCAAACGTTTAATGATCCATTACACTCACCATAGACGATCACATCATAATGTTCTGATTTTGTCCCCTCAGAGACACTAACAGTGGTTTTATATTCTTTAATAACCAGATATGGCCCCTCAGCAGTGTGTTTGTGTCATTTGTTGGTTGTTTTCCGTCCTCGTACTCGGTCAGACTGTCATCTGTTTCTGTCACGGTTATCAGAGAGCTACTCTCTGCCTGGATCCGTTTTAATGGAACATAAATCTGGAATAACACAGGCTACAGCGCACCAGATCTGACCTACAGCCTGTGATAGAGCAATAACAGAGAGAAGGAGACAGGGAGACATGACACAGCTGTTATTTGGGAACAGAGACCAGTGTTAGGCCAGGAACTATTGAGTTCTTTATACAGAACTTCATCTTTGAGAGAGTAATTCACATTCAGTGAGCTGCTGTCCTCCTGCTCACACAGGTACAGCCTGAGTCAATAAGGTCTCTCTTATCTGGTCTGTCATATTGTTGATATATGCAGTGATGACTAGTACTTTCCAGATATCCAGGGACTGTGAGGTGGGGTCTGTAATCTGAAGGTTTCTGATTGGTGGAGCAGCCACAGTGGCTACATTTACATGCAGTCAATACTCAGGTTAAGGTCCATATTCTGGTTTCTGAAACATTTGGAGTAACCTTTTTACATGCTTGGGCAAACAGGGTGATTCCTGCTTACATGGTATCCTGATGAATACAGCGACACACAGAGAAAATCGTGTCTCAATGCGCTTCATTTCTGCTTCTTCTTACTGTATCCACAACAACAGCAGCATGGCAGACTTCCTGTACTCAAAAGACCAGCTTTTGTCGGCTGAACATCCATGATGAGAATCTCCCGTTCCACCACATCCCAAAGGTGCTCTGTTGGATTGAGATCTGGGGACTGTGGAGGACATTTGAGTACAGGTAACTCATTGTTGTTGAAGAAAGCGGTCTGAGATGATTCCAGCTTTATGACATGGAGCGTTATCCTGCTGGAAGTAGCCATCAGAAGATGGGTACACTGTGCTCATAAAGGGATGGACATGGTCAGCAACAATACTCAGGTAGGCTGTGGACTTTAAACCATGCTCAGTTGGTACTAAGGGGCCCAAAGTGAGCCAAGAAAATATCCCCCACACCATTACACCAGCAGCAGCAGCCTGAACCGTTGATACAAGGCAGGATGGATCCATGCTTTCATGTTGTTGATGCCAAATTCTGACCCTACCATCTGAATGTGGAGCAGAAATCCAGACTCATCAGACCAGGCAACGTTTTTCCAATCTTCTATTGTCCAGTTTTGGTGTTGCTGTGTGAATTGTAGCCTCAGTTTCCTGTTCTTAGCTGACAGGAGGGTCACCCGGTGTGGTCTTCTGCTGCTGTAGCCCATCTGCCTCAAGGTTGGACGTGTTGTGTGTTCAGAGATGCTCTTCTGCAGACCTCGGTTGTAACCAGTGGTTATTTGAGTTACTGTTGCCTTTCTATCAGCTCCAACCAGTCTGTCCATTCTCCTCTGACCTCTGGCATCAACAAGGCATTTTGTCCCACAGAACTGCTGCTCACTGGATATTTCCTCTTTTTGGGACCATTCTCTGTAAACCCTAGAGATGGTTGTGGGTTAAAATCCCAGTAGATCAGCAGTTTCTGAAATACTCAGCACCAACAACCATGCCACGTTCAAAGTCCCTTAAATCACCTTTCTTCCCCATTCTGATGCTTTGAACTGCAGCAGATCATCTTGACCATGTCTACATGCCTAAATGCATTAAGTTGCTGCCATGTGATTGGCTGATTAGGAATTTGCATTAACGAGCAGTTGGACAGGTGTGCCTAATAAAGTAGCCCATGAGTGTACATGTTGTGCAAAACCCTGTAGCATCTAAGCTAGCTCATTTCCAGGAAATGTAAGCAGTTATTAGGAAGTCACCTGACTCACTGTCAGCTGATAGATGGTGAGAGCTGAGGATAAAATCAGATCATCAGGCCGTAAGAACATAACATTATATTCCACAGTGGTTATGTTTGAATGTTTACAGAGAGTGGAAAGGAAAATATAGTGTTAGGTGATATTTTTTTCAAACTATGCAGATATTAAACGCAGTTAGTGATGCTCAAGCCTCTTATGAGGATCAATTGTTTTCATGCAGTAAGTTATATCTGGTGGTGTGTCAGTGGAACGCTAAGGCCTCTTCTTTTTCATGTACATACATAAAAACATCATATATAGAATAGAATAGAATAGAATAGAATAGAAAATACTTTATTTATCCCCGAAGGGAAATTCAGGAGTCACCGCAGCAATCAAGAAAACAAAAGTAAGAAAGTGTATAGAAAGTGCAAAAAGCTCCATAAGAAATTAGATGACGACATCCCGTCCACCACTCGTCCACCACTCTCCAGTCCAGCCAGTCTCCACCTCCACAGGGTCCAGGACTGAGCCTCCCCAGCAGTCTGTTCAGTCTCTGTCTCCTGGATCCTGTCTGCCCACAGCAGGTGAAGCTCCCCCAATGTGGGGCCGGCGTCCGATGTCAGCTCCGTCAGGCACGTCCGTGAACAGCACGATGCCGCTGGGTTAGCACAGCTAGCTCGTCCATCCCACCGGAGATAAATCCCACGTTCCCAACAATGATGGATGGAAGGACAGGTCCACGTCGTCACCTCCCAGCTCACACCTGAGAACCAGCACGTCGTCCTCACCTCCTCCTCCTCACCTCGAGGGAAATCATCAAGCCCTACACTAGTTAGCATTGACATGCTACAGGCTGCTAACAGCTAATTTCATATGTAAACAGCCATGGTTACATGTAGGATCTCCAGACAAACAGCAGAAAAGTAGTAAAAAATATCGCCGAAGCCACAAAAAGTTTGGTGTCTGTGACCGACAATGAACCATACAAAGTGATGATCCACTCCAAATACAAAGATGACGAAAAAGAGACAAAAAAATGTACAAGAAACGGACAAAGACGAGAGAGCTGCTGCAACAGGCAGCTACTTGGGCAGCGCCTAGCAATGGTTGGTATATGGTTGGTTTTTCTATTTAAAGTGCTGTTTAATTGCAGACGTGTTTTCACATTGAGCGCAGTTGAAAGCTGGGGTCATGCTCCCACTGAAGCGCAACATGTGCATCGCAACAAGTCTCAAAGGAGTGTGACAGAGTGACATTAATTGAAGACTTGGGACTGAATCCAGGTCATCCAGGGTGAGCCCGCCCCCTGTAATTCCCTCTCTTAGCGCCGCTTGTGTTGCTACTTTATGTTACCAAGCACTAATTGTGAACATAGCTCAGGACACAAGGGTTGTCCCTGCGTCCGAGCGCCTGCACAGAAATAGAAGCGTTACAGCTTTTAATGAGGTCTCTCAATCTTTAAGAGCGCTGCCGGTGTAATTAACCTACTTTTCAACATGTGCAGTAAAATGCATGGAGCTGTGTGACAGAAAGGGCAGAGTGTGTGGACTTTGTTTCTGCCGTGAAGAGAAATGTGACTGTTTGGAGCAGAGGTGGAGTGAATCTTGTTGAGGTGCTTGAGAAATATGAGAGTCGGAAAAAAGAGGAAGAAAGTTGTTGCTTATTGTGCTTGAACAAAAAGAGAACTACACACTCTTTACTTGTGTGTGTGTGTGTGAGTGTGTGTGTGTGTGCATTAAAAAGAGAAGACAGCTTCCGAGCACTCAGGGAGGGGAAAAACCTCGCCCCTCCCTTCTGTCACTTCCTATCGAACAGCTGTGTGTTTGGCAGGGTGGGTGGGGGGTGTGAAAAAAGGGAAGGAAGGAAATGATATCCCCACATTACTGCACACACTCTCTCAGCACACACACACACACGCTGATGCATGGATTCTGATGGACAGCCGTCAAGTTTCACCCTCTCAGTTCAGCGTCTGAGCGACAGGCTGTGTGAGGTGTCGCTGTCAATCTCACCTCTCTCCTCGCCGCTGACGGTCATATCAACACCTGCGCTCCCGTCAGCTCGCCGGCGTCCGTAGCTGTGGGGGAAAAAGATGACAGAACTCAGGGTAGCTCGAAATTCTTTATTGGAGGGACTCCGCAGCAGCCCCCCCACCAGGCCTTTTCTCAAGAGACGATGCCTCAGCGATGTGAGTGTTTTTTCACCTTCTCGCTCCAGTTGTTGTAGCTTAAGGTTGCTTAGAGACAGAAAAAAACACTTGCTTGGTTCTGTAGAACAGTGGATGTTGGATTTTTGTACGTTGTGCAGGAATAAAGGACACAGGTTGATTTACTCTTCAGTTTTCTATTTTTACCAGACTTTAGATTTTCAACGATAAAGGTCATACAATGTTCTTCAAATATGAGTTAATCTTTTATTTAGAGAGCACTTTTTACCAATCTCACCTTACACTTTCCTGGACTAAAAACTTGATAACTCTCTCATTATTTAAAGAAAACTTAGAAAGAGGTTGGAAACAACATTTCCTGACGACTGGTTTGTTCATAAACACTCTTTCTTTTAAATTCCCCCCAAAATGACATGAACACTTTATCTGGAGACCTCGCTTTCAGCTGTAATCTCCCAACATGATCAAGACTTGAGGATTAAACAGGCAAAGATGACCCAGCTTGCTGGTTATGAAGTTTCTTCTTCTGCCGTTGCTTCGTCATCTTTCTTCTGTTTTGTAGCGAGGTGCAACAGGCGTCAGTAGTTATGCTGCATTTCAGACAAACGTAGGTTGTGATCTTCAGAATTCGGAAGTTTGGGATGTGAAATAAAAAAATGGCTGTCAATGACAAGAAATTGTTGTCGTGGCAAGGATATTAAACTCCAGCCTTTTGGCAAATTCAAATGAAGCAAATCATTTTTTTCTGAGTGACAACTATTGTGACAGATTTAATTAACTTCAGGTAATGTTAGCAATAACTTGCTGCCAAATCAAATTAGCTAATCAAATAAACTACTTTTATGAACTCTACTTGCGTACAGAACTGGTTTTTACAGTGAAACTGAATGTAAAACCAGAAAATGTCAATTAAACAAATATTTTTGACAATGTTCTACCATTCATTGCATATCACCCCAATTTTAGCTTCTTTGCACTGGCTCCCTGTTAATTTTAGAATTGATTTTAAGATCCTTTTGTTTGTTTTTAAAGCTTTGAATGGACTGGCCCCTCAATACATTACAGACTGCCTCCAAATTTACATCCCGGCGCGCGCTCTGAGGTCTGAGGGCCAGTCCCAGCTCCTGGTGCCTAAGACGAGACTTAAAACCAGAGGGGACAGGGCCTTCTCTGTGGTCGGTCCCAAACTCTGGAACACTTTGCCCCTCCACATCCGATCTGCCCCCACAGTGAACTGTTTTAAGTCTCGTCTTAAGGCACCCTCTTTTATTCTCTGGCTTTTAACACCGCGTGAGTTGTGTGGTCCTCTGTGTCTCTGAATTTATTTTATCTTATTTATCATTTTAATTCATGTTTTCATTTCTTTTTTTTAATGTTTTATTTATTTTATGGTTTTTGCTTTTGTACAGCACTTTGGAGACGCTGGTCTGTTTTTAAAATGTGCTATATAAATAAAGTGGATTTGAATTTTGGATTTGGATTGCTGCCATTATTGTGATGTAAGGTGAACCACACCTGGTAAATTTGGGATTTTCTTCTCCAGCTTTAGCGGCCATTCCAGTGAACTTTTGAAGTCGGAAAATCCTAATCTCTGATTTGTCTGAAACGCAGCATTTTTACTGCCTAACACTGACCCATCTTAGTTTCCCAATGGTACCACATGCTAACTGCACAATTTCATTTTTTTTTTAAATTAATTTCAGGTGTTTATCATAAATGTTGTACCTGTGATGGCCTTAACCAGCGGTTCCCAAACTATGTATTTATTTATTGAAACAATATCAATAACTAACGGTACTCAGCTGCCATTACACTTATGTCACGCCCCCTCTAGTGGCAGCTTACGCAACACAGGGGGTGCACTCGCCACACTTTGAGAATCCCTGGCCTAAACAATATTTCTCAGATTAATATAAAATCAACAAAGGAATGATTCAGCAAAGCAAAAGGTGAAAATGATTTAACGGTAGCGAAGCATTGCTAAATATGGATACAGACAGAGCCTGCTGTCTGTGCTCTGCTTTTTATTTTGTGCATATTTCTGTACATTTCTATAAAGCTTGCACAGACAGGCTAGCTTTGGTGAGACATGAAGAAAAAATAACAATGAAGGAATTGTCGCGATGTATTTAACAGCCTCATGACCACCTCCTCCTGCAGGACTACCTCCATTTTTGTCTTTTATGCAATAGCTACATTAGCAAAACCTCCTCCAAATCAACAATGTCTGTTTTTGAGTTGGTTGTTGTCATAAACTTTTGACTCTTGGCTGCTCCCCCTGGGGGCTATTCCACGAAGCTGGCTTAGCTCAAAGCCTGGCTTATTTGGGTTAGCCTCGCTAACTTTGGCGAGAGTTGGGTTCCACAAACGAGGCTTAGGGCTAGCGTGGCTTGGTAACCATGGTAAATTAGCCAGTGCGACTAGCCTGGTCCCGGTCGGGCTAAACGTCAGGCTTACCTTAGCTGCGTCTCAGAGAAGGTCCGACAGGCTTCTGAAAGACGCCTTGTGAACTGCAGGTGTCACATTAAATGAATCTATACCTGTAATATTTGATGTTCTTGTTCAGAACCATAAACTGAGACCTTTTGGTAACTTTTCTGACACCTGCTTAAAACCCAAAAAGTCAGAAGGATCGTGAGGCTCCGCTTTCACGGTCCGTATTCATACTGAAAATCAAGATCAAGCGAGCTTTTGTCCTTTAGCTCCACGGGAGGTTTCCGTCCTCCCTGAGCTCGCTTTAGGACACCTGCGTGATCCTTTGACAGGTGAACCGCCCCAGTTACACTAGACTGGAATAACCGTGAGTCAAGACATGTCAGATACGAAACTGTCTATCCATTATGCAGGACAGTCAGTGGTTGAGTGTTTAGAGAGTAGGACACAGATGCTCAGTGATCATTGTTTTACTTTCGGCGTGGGTTCGATCCCACCAGTGGTAACTGGGCCATTTGAAATTATCTGATTTTCTTTCTTCTGTCACCCTCAAAGTACAGTCAACATATAACAGACTAAAGGCACAAATTGTCGTATGATATAAAAGGTGACAACAGCCACAATTTTCCATAGAAATACCTTCCTTTTACCGGCGGTCCGTTCTGATCATGACGATAATGTAAAGGTGATTCCACATGGTGAGATAACTTTGTGTCTTCCTCCTTATTTAAATATAAAGCACTGTATCACTGTCACATCTCATCTGACAGCTGTATCTTCTCTATTTAAAAAAATGTCATCTCATTTAGACGTGTTTTTTTCTGCTGTTTTAGTCAGTGTTTGATGAAACATCACCCCATGAAGTGTATAGGCCTATATATATGAACAGCTTTATTTTAATCAAGACCAATCTCCTCTGGGCCACAGCAGTGTGAGAAGCTTCAGAGTGAGAAGAAAAAAGGGTCATCAAACTCAGCAGAAACAGTCAGTGTTGATTTGACACATAAGCATGATAATCTTGAACCAGCAGCGTCTCTGGCTTTATTAATTGCCACCGTGTCACCCTTTTATGTGATTTTCACCTTGTAGTCATCATACGACTCCATGAGGAGATTTTTCTCTGCTGAGGGAAACGTCTCCGCTCTCAGTCTTGACATGATTTGGTCATTTCAACAATCGACACGTCAGGGCTTTTTATCTTCCGCGGACGCGCGCTTAGCCGCAGCTTAGATCAGCCTGGTTTGAATAAGCGTCTCTGAAAATCAGCTGAGCCTCGTTAGTGGAACGAGTTGCAGCTAAGATTGAAGTGGCCACTTATTCAAGCCACGCTTACCGGCGATAGCCCAGCCTTCTTTAGCCAGCTTCGTGGAATGCCCCCCTGGTGGATGTATTGATCAACAGCAATAACAATGTGAAAGAAGCATGGAACTTTGTGAGCAGAGACGGTAACATCGTTTAAAACGGATAGATACATTTCCACACAAATGGAGGATTAATAAGCCTCAAAACTCCTGGAGTTTGGCGCCCCTTGTGGACAAAGTGATAACTCACCACAGATCTTGTTTCTTTCACACAAAGATCATACTCTTGACAAATATCTCATATGACTTTACTTGAAAGACAAATGTATCACTCCTCGTTAATCTTTAAGTTCAAAAAAGGTTTGTTGTTTTTATTTTTCTGGCGTGTCATCAACCGTCCTGCCTGATACAACCTTTACTAGGATTAAGCTCGATTGCTTTTGTAGGTTATAAAAAACACTTGACAAATTTAAGTCTGTTTTATAACACTTGGAAAAAAATCTTACAGTAGCTTTAACCACAAAAAGAAAATCAAATGGCTTATGTCTCAAAGATAATGATTGAAATCTGAGCCAATTTTCATTTCCTCATGACGAGAAGACACTTGATTTTAAGCACCAAAGAAATCAAAATCTTAATGTTTTTTAGCTTGATGCAAGAGGTGAAAGAGGGTGAAAGGAGGTGGTTTCATCTCCTCCCACGCTCCGGCGCTGACTCCTCAGCCCAGGTGTGTTCTTCCTCAGGAGAGAGTCATCGTGTTTGCTTGGCTGATGATCTGCTCAGCGTGAGACCGTGTTTGTTGATGTTTGTTTCGCAGTCATAAGAGCCGGGCACTATCCCTCTGAATATCATATGGCGTTGTTTGTTTTCACATGCAACAATGGAGCAAAGCAGCACCTCGGGTTTCACTGGGTCACGGCCAGGGAGTGTGTGACAGTGTTTTATAGCTGGTTATATGAACACAGGTGTGTGTTTACCAGTGTGTTTTAGATTATGCATATGAGGGAATGTTTGTGTGTATGCACAGGTGGGCTTTCTCCTGGTTTTTATATGCGTGTGTGTTGCCAGGCCTGCAGTAAATTTAATCTGTCATGTGGAAACATCATCTTGGCACTTCAGTCCACTTGTGTTACATGGTGCACAGAGGTCTCGCCCCCACAACAAGCAGTGCCATCAGGGCGGCTGGGATCCTCTTCAGCTCAGGCTGGAGCTGCTTCAGATTCACAACGAGTCCTCTGCAGATGAGACATGCATGCCTGACAGTGTTTTTCTTTTAATTTAACCTCCACTAATCAGAAAACACACCTAGCTGTGTTCTGAGGCGATGCATGGATGAGGTTTAGTCATAAATCCTGAGGCTGGATTGGACTCAACGTGAAGCACATCCACTGATCAGGCTTAACACTGTGACCACCTGCCTAGTGTTGTGTTGGTCCCACTTTTACTGCCAAAACTGCCCCAACCTGTTGAGGCATGGACTCCACTAGACCCCTGAAGGTGTGCTGTGGTACCTGGCACCAAGGTTTTAGTTGTAGATTCTTTAAGCCCTATAAGTTACAAGGTGGGGCCTCCATGAATCAGACTTGTTTGTCCAATAAGCAAGGTTATATATTGAAGAATAAATTCATTGAATTAAAAAACTTTGGAATCTTATTATTAAAAAAAATGATATTTTTACCACATAAACACCAAAAAGTACCAAAAATTGGTACCGTTAAATACCAATATCGATTTCCAGGTACCAGGCATTGGTGCCATATACCTTTAAATGTGAAAGTACCCATCCCTACCAGAGATGCTCAGTTGGACTGAGATCTGGGAAAATTGGCCAAATCAACCATTCTTGAACCATTTTTGCTGAAAGAGGCCTCAGCCATCAGGGGGCACCATTTCCACGAAAGGGTGTACATGGTCTGCAACAATGCTTGGTAAGGTGGTAGGTGTCAGAGACCCGATGTTGTCCAAAGCGTCTCACTGCCCTCCAGCTTGCCTTCTCCCCGTAGTGCATCCTGGCGCCATGTGTTCCTCATGGAACCGATGCACACGACCATCCACATAACGTAAAAAAAAACGCAATAACAACTACTCGAGGTCCTCAAGTCACATGACGCGTGCTTTGTTTTCAGCTTATATTAATTTTGATATACCCATTCCACAGAAATGTCAGTCCAGCCAATAACAACAAAAGTTCCTATCCCTCATTTGCTTGTCACAAGTCTCATACTTAAAGGAAAAACAAACAAATGAAAACAATGCTTAAGCATTTTCAATATTGTTTCAAAGTATCTGATCTTTAACATTTAAAACATTTTTCACGGCTTAATTTCATATTTATAAAATTACACCCCTCACAAAAATCATATTACTTTGAAATTTGGCAGCCTAGTTGTAATACCGTGATGGCCCACCAGTGGGCACCTATTTTTTCCTAGGTTTTTTTTTTTTTCCATCAAGTATGCCCAACTGAATGAAACGTAAACTCATAAAAACTTGAAACCTCTCTGTGAAACTTGCTTGTAGTTGTGGTAAACAGACATGGGCTTTGTGTTCTGTTTGTGCCTGTGTGTGTGTTGCGGTGAACAGCTGTTTGATCAGCTAATGGACATACCCGCAAATGTTCCCTGTGGCGCGCTCGGCAGCAGGCCAAACCCCATTCAAAAACTTGAGTGTTTTTATCATAAGCACTTTGTTGACCACGTTCCTGTCCGTACACACCTAGGTGACCACAAATTTTTTAAAGATAATTTTGCACTACTTCCGCCTGTCAAATCATCTGATCAAAGCAAGTTTATTTACTTTTATCCACTGCAGAGAGCAAGCCCAACGCTTTTTTTTTTTGAGCACCTGGAGGTGAACCAGGAGAATATTCTTTGACGGTGGGATACCTCTGGTCACAGGAGGATTCAGCTAACCTTTGATTTAAAAAGTTGATTTGTTTTTGTTTGGAAAATTCTGATTTTACGTCATTAAAATGTATTTAAACAATAAACATCTCGTGTGACTTGTAGCTTAAAAAAAAATAAATTAAATTAAAAAAAATAAAAAAATAAAAACTTGAAAAATGTTTCACATGCATCATGGTCCTCACCTATTCCAAAACCCTGGCTACGGCCCTGCCAGGGGGCGCGGCCCACAGGTTGGGAATCACTGCCCTAAGACATTAACTTTAAGAACCAGATGTCCACTCACTGCCTCATATATCCCACCCACCAATGAAGAGATGATCAGAGTTATTTACTCCACTCTGAGTGGTCATGATGTGATGCCTGATCAGTGAATATGATATCCACACTGAACAAACCCGCCGTCTCGTTACGGCGTGTTAGCTTTAATCCGTCCATGCAGTCAGATGAGTCCCGTGGAGCTCTGAGGCTCATTTTCCCTCCAGAGCGACTTGTTTACAGCGTGTTCGACTTGGAGAGCAGACGACCGGCTCTCCTTGAGCTGGATGCAGCGTCAGTGGGATTGTTTTCATGTCAGGTGGTATTTCAGGGAGTGTGATAAGACATTAGTGTTTGGAGGATGAGAGAAACAAATCAGCACAACTGTCAAACCTGAGTCCATCTCTGGATGTGTGTCGCTTCTCTTCCTCAGACCTCGGACCTGTTTGCCATGATCGAGAGGATGCAGGTACTGTCAACGGTCTCAAAGCTCTCACTATTTTATCTGCACTCTTCAATCAAAAACCGCCTCAGATTTTTCCCACAAAACTTCTGCTCCACACTCTTCTTCTCTGCTTTTTCTCTATCCCAGGTCACAGCTCTGCTGCAGAGCACTTTCTAAAAGCTTGTCCACGTATCTGTGTCCTTGTTGTGAGTGTTTTCCCTTTGGTATTTGCAGCGCTGACACTTTGAGCCGGCCTTTACAAACCTGGAGCTGGTGAATGTGCCGAGCAGAGCCTTTGTGTTTCCTCTGCACAGCCGCGTACTCATGGCCTTTCTTTTGTTGCTGTGTGCGTGATCAGATGTGTGAAGGGATTTTTTAAAAGTGCCGAGTTGGATTTGTGGGATTGTTTTTTGTCTTCCAGCCACAGATTTTCAATTTTTCACATGAAGCAGAAGCGAAAACACTGGATTTGAATAAATCAGAACTCAAACTGATACTCTGTCTTTACACGCTGCTTCTCTTCTCACAGAGTTATAATCTATTTCACAACATTTTAAACTTTTACTCAGGACTGAGACACCCTGCAAACTGACAAAGGTGTTTTTGTCTTTAAGTACAGAGCATGAAATTGACCTTTCAGCTTTCACATCGCAGCGTCAGGCTGGGTTAAATCTGATCACCTCCTGTTCAGGATGTTTTAAACTCTTCAGAGGCTCAAACAACATCAGTGTTCAGTCTAAAAACCCAAACTGAGGTTAAACTCCAGCACCAAAGCGTGTTTCCTGCCCATGAAGATCAGTGTTAGTGATGCTTTCCTCTAACAGCATCATCTGGTGTTGTGAAGATTTTTTCCACCTCGTGCTCTGATTTGGATCAGGACAGTTTGGTACGGGTCGGATTGGTGAAGCCTGATCCTGTTTGCATTTTCAAAGCCAACCATGCCCTTTTTAGTTGGTGGCGTGTAAGCACGGCGCTGATAGCCACGCTAGTTATGGGATAGCATGACGGTACAGCAGCGCGACACAGTGTACCCTGCTAATAAATCCGACAAAGAAGAAGAACACGACATGCAGCAACTCTTATTCTTTAGCCACGTTTCTACACTGCAAAAAAAATGAAATTTTATCAAGTGTTTTCATCTGATTTTAAGAAAAATTTCTTTTGTAACATTTTATATGAGCCACATTCAACTTCTCAGTCCAGAAAAATGTCTTATTTAAGTGATTTAAAGACAAAAATGAGGTCTGAATCACTTGTAACAAGTGAAAAAAAATTGCCAATGGAACAAGAAAAAATTTCTAGAAAATTTGTTTTTAACTAAGAAAAATGTCTGAATACTTACAACTTTTTTATGTTCCGCAGATTTTTTTAAATTCGTTAAAGCAATCGAGACCTCATTTTAGTCTTAAAATAACTTGGATCAAGACATTTTTTCTGGACTGGTCAGGTGAATGTGGCTCATATTAAGTCTAAAAAGACATTTTCTATTGAGAATAAGACAAAAACAATTGAGTAGAATTCAGGTTTTTGCAGTGTATCAAGTGTTTCTTTTTTGTTTTAAGTAAAAATTGTACTCGATATGAGCCGATTTCAACTGGTCAGTCCAAAAAAATGTGTTGTTTCAAGTTATTTTAAAACAAATATGAGGTCCAAATTGCCAACAAGCAGTAAATAAAATCCATCAATGAAAGAAAAATTTTGGCTGAAAATTTGCTCAAAACTGTAATAATGTCTTAAAACAAGTTTCTTTTCTCTTCTTCCATTGGCAAGGCTTGAAATAACTTGAAATAAGACATTTTTTTCTGGACTGGTCAGGTGAAAGTGGCTCATATTAAGTCTAAAAAGACATTTTCTACTGAAAATAAGTAAAAAAAAAAAATCATTTGAATAGACCAGTTTTTTGGAGTGTATCAAGTTTTTCCTTTTTTTTGTTTTAACTAAAAATTGTCTTTTTAGACTTAATGTGAGCCAATTTCACCTGGACAGTCCAGAAAAATGTCTTGTTTCAAGTAATTTAAAGAAAAAAATGAGGTCTGAATTGCTTGTAACAAGTAAACAAAATCTGCCCACGAAACAAGAAAAATGTTGCTAGAAAATTTGCATAAAACTACAATAATGTCTTAATTCCCGTTGCTTTTTTTTTGTTCCATTTTCAAGTCTTGAAATGACTTGAAACAAGACATTTTGTCTGGACTGGTCAGGTTAATGTGTCTCATATTAAGTCTAAAAAACATTTTCTACTGAAAATGAGAAAAAAACACTTAAATGGAATTCAGTTTCTTGTAGTGTATCAAGTGTTTCTTTTTTGTTTTAAGTAAAAATTGTCTCTTTATACTTGAAAGGAGCCAAATTCACCTGAAGACTCGCCGATGAAACAAGTGAAAAGTTACTTGTATAAAAACATTATTCTAGTTTCAAGCAAATTTTTCTTGTTTCATTGGTAGATTTTATTTACTTGTTACAAGCAATTCAGACCTCATTTTGGTTTTGAAATACCTTGAAACAAGACATTTTTCTGGACTGACCAGTTGAATGTGGCTCATATCGAGTACAAAGACATTTTTTACTTAAAACAAAAAAGAAACATTTTATACATTACAAAAAACTTAATTCTATTCAAGTATTTTTGTCTTATTTAAGTAGAAAATGTCTCTTTAGACCTTATATGAGCCTCATCCACCTGACCAGTCCAGATAAATATCTTGTTCCAAATTACTTTAAGACAAAAATGAGGTCTGAATTGTTGTAACAAGTTAAAAAAAATCTGCCAATGAAACAAGAGACATCTAGAAAATTTGCCTGAAGCTAGTGCCCCGTTAACACGACAACGTTTTATCTGAAAACGCCAAAACACAGTGAAAAAAAATCTGCGTTTACACGGAAACACTGAGGGACTGAAAATGCTGTAGTAAGCATGCCAGGCCTGTAGGTGGTGCTATAACTGTCCTGTCCAGAACTAGCTTTTAGTAGATCTCCACTGAAGTGAGGTTGAGCCGATCACCTGGTGTACTGGGGAATACTAAGAGCAGAAGTGGAGCAACAGATGCTCATTTTGTTAAAGACAGTCAGTAGATTGAGCAGCACAAGCACAACACAGTAGTTTGCGATGATTGTTCCAACAGTACTGTTGTCCTGTTGTGTTTTATTTTACTTGTTACAAGCAATTCAGACCTCATTTTAGTCTTTAAACAACTTGAAATAAGACATTTTTCTGGACTGGTCAAGTGAACGTGGCTCCTTTCAAGTATAAAAAGACATTTTCTCCTGAAAATAAGACAAAAACACTTGATAAGATTTCAGTTTTTTTCCAGTGCAACAAGCGGTTCAGTTCAGTTCAGTTCAGTTCGTCTCAATACAGCACACACTAGTGGTGTTTCTTTTGACTGAAACAAGGAAAGGTCCCCTAATTACCAACCTGTACCATCCTACTTTTTGGTCCCCTTCTGTTGGGGTTCCAGACAAACCGATCCAACCCCAGAAGGCGGAGCTAGAAACACTGGAGTCCGTTGATTGGTCAAAAGAAGTGTCACTTCCTGTGCAACAGCAGCTATTGCATTTCTCCTTCTCTGAAAACAAAGCTTGATTGTTTGTAACAAAGAGACACATGGAAATTGCAAAGACAAATTGCTGGATGTGTCCCATCTTTGCTCTTTGTTTGCTGTGTCGCGTTTTTCTTCTTTGTTGGATTTATTAGCGGGGTACACTGTGTCATGCTGCTATGGCGTCACGCTATCACAAGCAGTTGGCATCCGGCTTACCTGCCGCCTTCCAAGAAGGGCACAGTTGGCTGTAGAAACAGGATCAGGGTATCCTGATCCAAACCGGACCGCTAAGTGGAAGTCATGTGGCTCAAGCTCAACCAAGATTTGTTTCTTTATTACCGTTGTTTTTCAACCACCATCTAGGGTCTGATGGGTATATCTGGTGTCCCAATGGAGGGGTACCAAAAAGTGGGACGGTACGGGTCGGTAATCTGGGGGTCTGTCCTCACTTTATTCAAAGGAAATGCCGGAAAATGGGTGCCATACGAGACAAACCAAACTGAACCCTTTGGTAGAAACAGGTTTTTTGTTACTTGTGGTTGTAAAGCACAAAAGTCACCTTTTACACTTTGAAACTTTCATCTTTCAGCAAACATCACAGGGGATAACAGAAAGGAACAGAAAGTGAAAGCAGCAGAAAAACATCTGCAAAGTAAATGAAAGCGTTTCCCATTTCTGTGTGATTCATCCCCTGAAGTCCCCTAAAAAGAGAGCATCAGATTCGATCACATTCAAGTCACGCTGCAGGGTTTGGACAATAAAAGGGCCACTGATCAGGAATGCTGAGTTACTCATCTCTGCTTTGGGAGCTGTCAGTGTTTATGAGTCAGAGCAGAATAAAAAGGCTCTGTTTTTGGCAGCTTTTGGCCGTGAAGTCGAATGGTGGTTGATGTTACCTACGGTTTCTCTTTGCTTATCTTCTCCAAAGCCCTTCAGTTATCAGTCCTCTTCACTTTCCTTTTCTGCAGCTCATGTGATGATCCAGCTTGTGTTGTGTCAACATGAATTACTGTCACGAAACCAAACAATCAAAACTGTCTGCTACCTTCTCTGCTGCTGTTGTATCTTAATTTTCTCTGTGCATGTTTCACCTGTTCCCCCTCACGCTTTGTTTCCTCTCCCTGCAGGGTTTCAGGATGGACGAGCAGAGATGCCCCCTCCCGCCGCCGCTCAAAGTGAGTCACAAATCCTCCCCTCTCCCCACAGAGCGCGGTGTGGTAAAGCATCAGCTACAGCAGAGTTATAAACCTTTCCTTATCAGCTGTCAGGCAGGCTTTAGGACGCTCTCCGGCTGAGTTAGGTACTCAGCTCAGGACTGGGACTGCAAATCCCAAAATGTCCTGCTACCTGGGAGGGTGGCTGATGTGGGTGGCTTTGGCAACAGGCTCTGCAGGAGATCTGAGGTGGAGTAATATGGAGTAGAGAGTGGATTCTGATCATCTCAAGAAGAAAATAAAGCATTTACTGAAACTGGCTGACAGCAATCAGAAGCCTGACCTTTAGAGTACAGGTGTTCTTAGGGTATGAAAAGGTTTATAAGGAGGAAACAAGAGACAAAAGCAGAAAAAAGGAAGAGTCATTCATTAAAACTGAAAAACAAGGAACAAATCATACTACTTATTTGGTACCAACCCAATATTGGAATGGTCACTATGAAACATGGTTCATACTTAAGACTTCTGGCCGGACATGTTTTCCATGTACATCCACAGTAACCACTGAGAGAAGCAGACTGGGAAGAGTCATCACCCTGAGGTTACAGCTCACAAGTCACGTGTCAGACTTAAAAGAGCCGATGCTTTGTGGTGAATCAGAAAAAGCCGATTCCCAGCGAGTGAGAGCCAGATCCCAACTATTTTTCCCTTTGTCACTCACCTCTCACTCAATCACTCAGCTCATGGCAAAACTTTGTTTTGACTGACAGAATGACAGCCATGCAGCCAATCACATGTGAGGATACAGGATCATACCATTATGTGATAGCAGAGAGGGGGACACTCAGTCAGATCTTTAGATATATTAACAGTATTGTCAATTTAAAAAGACAACAAAACATAAACATAAACAAAACAAAAATCAGACAAAGGGGAAAAAAAAGAAGAAGAATGAAATAAGATTGAAAAAAGTATATATATTTATATATATCTATATCTATATCTATATCTATCTATCTATCTATCTATATATATATATATATATATATATATATATATATATATATATATATATATATATATATATATATATATATATATATATATATATATATTTATTTATTTATTTATTTATATTACATGATTGCTAAGAAATATGTATATTTATATTCACAAACACACAAACTCACATACATAGTTAACAAAACAAAACAAAAAAATAGAAAGAAATCAGATGGAAAGAAAGGAAAAATTTATTTATAAAATAAATGAATAAAAATAATACTAAAAAACTTTATTTTTATAGCACATTTTGAAAATGATGTCACAAAGTGCCTTGCATTATAAAAACTAATTGAAAATTTAAAGAGAGGTAAAAGATAAATGTGAAGAATTTAATAGAAATATAAAAGGCCATGAACAACCACCAAATAAAAGTAAAGAAATGTCTTCAAAATAAAAACAATAAAACATTAAAACAGATAAAAAAATAAAAAAAAGATAAAGCATTTTTGATCTTGCCCATGGTACTGTCAAATAAAATGTTAAAAATGAAATGATTTGATGATTTAAACATGCTCAACTTAAATCTCCAATAAAAGCACAAAAAGTGCGCTTCCCTGATCTCCTTAGGCAGGTTGTTCCACAGAGTGGCAACAACAGTACAGTATATGTGCTTTAAATATATATATGACTGTTATAGATTAATGTTAATGTATATTTATATATACAAACACACATATATGAATATGTAGTGAACATAATACTGGTATACAGATAATTGAAAAGATGAGAGGAGCCCACAGCTAAAACAAATTTCAAGATCAAAGCAGGACAAAGGCTACAAGGTGCCATAGTTTCATCCTGAGAGTCTGGTCTGTGGGTTTTACGAGGAGCTGGAACGTCCAGGGCGGCTTTAAAACTCTCAAGATTTAATTATCTCATCAGGTCTTTGAAAACAGGAGAGTAATGGTCCTCATATCCTACAGAACTTTTGTTCTGACCTTTGAATAGAGCGGCGTGTCTTCTGTAGCTTTAGGCAAGACATAAGGTCCAGTAACTACTGTGAGAGTGTGGGAAGGGAACTTTCACACGTTACCTTTTTACCTGTAGAGAAACACGTCCAGGTATGTTGGAACTGGCCTCGCTGACATGAAAATGACATGATAACATTCTCAAAAGGTTTTTGATGCAGCAGATAATGTGACAGGAGATCTTTAATGTGCAGAGAGGAGTTTTCTTACTATCTGACGTCTAATGATGTCTTTTAAATCACTCTGAGAGAAGCTGCTGATCGTCAGCTTCTCATCCAGCTGGAACCAGAATCCTTTCTTCTCAGGACTGAAGGTCATGCTGTTGTTCTGTTTTTACCTTTGTCCTTAAATGTTTCTACACCAAGTCTCTGAAGGTTATAAAACATTTCATCTCCCTCTGAATAACTCTCAGTTAAACATGAGAGTAAAGCCTGAAACCTCAGAAACAGGGTTTATCTGAACGACGGTTTATGTGCTTTCTGTTCTGTTTTCAGGAAAAGAAATGTAACCCTGAAAATGCAGAACTGTGTTCACTGTGATTTCTCTCAAAGGAGAAAGTGAAAGTTAAACTAGAAGTGTGTGTTTGTCAGCTGTTTGTCGTTTTGACTCATTTCTGTCTTCCTCCCTGCAGACAGAAGAGGACTACATCCCCTACCCCAGTGTTCACGAGGTGAATTATGTTTATACCCCACATGTTAATCCAACTGTTTCATAGATGTGTTTTAAACATGTCAGATACCGTCAGAGAAGAGAAGAAAGGTATAGTAACACAGACCCTCTGTTTTCTTCTCGTCTTTTTTAGGTCCTGGGTCGCCGCAGTCCTTTCCCGCTCATCCTGCTGCCACAGTTTGGAGGCTACTGGATCGAGGGGACCAACCATGAGCCCAAAGACACACCAGAGGCCGAGCAACCTCCGTGTCCCGCCTCTCAAGTCAAACTGGAGACAAACAGCACGGCCAAGATCTACAGGAAGCAATTCATGGGCAAGGTAGAGACAGAAACTGACAGTTAGCTGTAGTTGCAAGCGTTGAATGAAAATGAAAATTACATCAGAGTTTTTCAATTTTTTTTTTTTTTTTTTTTTTTTTTAAAGAAAAGGTAGCAAGAGCTGTTTAAGTCATAGAGTATTTCATCATTCTGTCACCCTTACATGTGTATACCAAAATAAGCCAGCATAAGATCTGGATTTCTTTAAAAACATCAACCTCGATCAGCTTTATGGCTAAGACTCCCCCATGCATTAAGATCAAGTGTCTGCAACCTGCAGCTCTGAAGCCTCAAACAGCTCCTTTGAATCGGTTTTTGAAAAAACATATTATTGGATAAAGAATTTTTATGTCTCTTACAAATGATATCGATGATTAAATACGTTCACACTAAATAAAATTATGTGTTTGGCAAAGTTTAAAAAAAAATCTAAAATTTTTAATTTTTGCAACATTTTAATATCTAAAAGAAATCAAATTATCTTGCAAATCTAAACATTTTAAAAATTGTGTAAATTTACTTAATTTCTAAAATCCTTCCAATTTTTTGCCAATTGCAAAATTGTTGGAAAATTTTGCAATTTTTGCTATTTGAAAAATTTTAAAAGAACTGTTGAAATTTTGAATTTTGAGACTTTTTAAAATAAGATAAAGAAAGATAATTGAATTTTTATTTAAAATTGTAAATCTTAAAAAAAAATTCAATTTTTTTTGAATTACAAAATCAATTTTTTTTAGAATTTTTTTTGTTTTGCGATTTTTGCTTAAAAAAGTTTAGAAAATTGAAATTATTGAAAAAAAATCATTCTTTTCAAGTTTTTGAATTTTTTTTTTTCATTTCCAAATTTTTGCAAATTTATTTAAGTTATAAATCCTTGAATGCCTTGGTTAAAAAAATTGCAAAATTGTTAAAAAATGTTGCAAGTTTTTGCAAATTGAAAAGTTTTCAAAAACATAATATTTTTGAATTTTTTATTATTTTTTTCACAACTTCAGCATTCAAAAAAACTGAAATTATTTGCAAATTTATTAAATTCAAAATTTTTGAAAATTCATTAAATTTCTTCCACCCAAATCACAAAAATTGCAAAATTATTTCTAATTTTTGCCATTTTTTTTTTGCAGTTTTTGCATCTCTGAAATTTAACAGTTTTAAAAAATGAAAAATTTTTGAAATTCTTGCAAAAAAATTTTTTTCACATCTTAGACCTAACATGTAAAATTATAGATATATATCTTTTACACTTTGTAGCTATTATTTTAAAAATAGATGATCATTTGTGGCTCAGGAATGACTATAATCCAGGTGAGCTGAAGCAAAATAATCACAGGTACAGAATCCTGAAGTGTGTTTGTGAGGTTTTCACCTGAACAGCTTCAGAATCCCTTCAGAAAATGGGAACATAAGGAAAGCAAATGAAACCAAATCCAGATTCATCCAGGCCTGTTGAGCATGATTGGATACTTGTTGCTTAATTACACCGAGGCGTGCCGAGCATGTGCGTGAAAGGATCTGCATAATGTGGCTCTGCTGATTTATGCGAGGTTCACTTTTAATTTGCTCGTTCCTCTGAATGCAGAGGCTGCTTTGTGTTTCTCAATATCATAATAAACCTAAAAACAGAAACTAAGCGCTGTGTTTAAGCAGCTGCGTGTTTAAATTAAAAATGTGTAAAATTATTGCTCACAGGGAACTGAGCGTGTCCCCTTCATTAGAAGCTGTCCTGACCATTGCCTGTTTTTAATTTCTCCGAGCTGTTTTTAATTACCCCGTGTCAGCGGCTGTCAGGAGCTGTAGGAAGACTCATCCTTGCATTAAACCCTCCTCTCCTCTCTGCCCTCAGGAACACTTTAATTATTACACCATGGACGCCGCTCTGGGACACTTGGTCTTTTCCTTGAAGTATGATGTCATCGGGGATCAGGAGCATCTGCGCTTGATGCTTCGGTAAGTTTCCTCTTCTCTTTATTTCTGTTTTGTCGCATTTCTGCTTTTTTTCCTTCACGCTGTCTCTTCCTCTCTTTAGCTTCTTCTCTTTTCTTCCTTTGCTTGATTGTTTCTTTGTTTCCCCTTTTCTGTTCCTCTGGACCTGAAACAGCCCTGGTTACAGAAAGTAAACATGAAAGTGATATTTTTGTGTTTAGTCACAGACTTACCTTTTGACACTACTTCTTATGGATCATTTTCACTGCTCACGTTGCACAGTAACAGAGATGGAGCGTCACGTCTCACGGCTAACCTCAGTGATGAATGTTAAATTGTGTTTTCCAGCTGAATTGTTAACAGTGATGACGACTTGCCCCTTTAGTCATAGGGCACTCAATACATTTTCTAATCCATTTCATCTGCAATTAAACATCCAGACGTCTGCTGTTCATTGTCTGAGGAGTGAAATTCTCATAAATGTTTTCACTTCTCTTCCTCAAAGTGCTTTGAAATATGCTCCGTTCACAAAAGGCTCCTTTATACTTGCTCCATCAAGACCCCCAAGAGCTTTTTTTGAACTCACGCTGTGTGGAAAATAAATGTAATCATTCCACCTCGTCAGAATCGTCAAATTATCAAAGTAAGATGTCCTCCCAGAAAGCAGAAGAAATGAATTCAATCTTGGATTTTGGTCAGATTGGTTGTGTTTGGTTTAAGGTGAAAAATCATGGTTGATTCAAGGTTTAACTACAGTTACCATTTCAACATTTGGAAAACTGTTGTTGAATCAGTGAAGTTTTGAAGATGATTTTTCAAAGTTGAATGTTGGGCTCATGGGATTTAAGTTCCAGCTGGGATAGACTTGTGGGTTCAAATCCATCAACCCAACTTCCATCTGTTGACTCAGCACCTGGGTTCTTTGTGCTTCAAACTAGAGATACACTGGTGTGTTTTTTTCAGGGCTGATACCAATTTGAATTAGTCGAGGAAGTTGATAACTGATATTTGGGGTCTATATTCATTTGTAGTGAAAGTGAAAATATCAGCGTCCAAATTTGGTTTCAATACAAACTCCAACACTTAACTTTATTTAACACCTTTAAGCATATGTTTATTTAACAGCTCCCAGGCTCAGCAGCTGTCTTATAAAGTTAAATAAAATCTTAAAAAAAAAAAAAATAGCTCCCTGTAGTTTGGTTTGAAGTTAAGTTTTACGAATAATGGCTCTGCAGGTCATTAATTAGACAGTACTGTGGGTGGGACAATGCTAGAGACAAAGTAGTGACTGCAGACAGAGTTGTGGCTGTATTAGAGCCAAAATAATACAGTCTTAAATTTAATTTCTTAACGGTTGCCAGATTAAAAGAAAAGGCCGTGCCAATAACTGATGTGGCCGTATTTAGAACATCATCATAATTGGTCAACTATAATAAAACCATAACAGTTAAAGTCACGTGTGTAAGTTGATTCATTCCGAACATCCCCTGCAATAAACTCAAAATTTAGACAACCTTAAATTTCCACAATTTTCAATAAAATATTCTCCAAACTTCAGAAAGCTTCTCTCCTACATTTTAAGAAACCTATGTAAGTCAGTAAAAAAACTAGCTAAGTCATTTTTGTTGTGATGGCATTTAAAAACAGTGAGTGAGAAGGAAACACAGTTGATATGAGACCTGCTGTACATTGAAATGTAGACAGCCTGGGGCACGGACCAGCTGTCTGAGCTCCACATGGCACAGACCAGATTTCTGTCCTCCATTTAGCATTGACCAGCTGACTGTGCTTCTAATGGCACAGACTAGCTGTCTATCCTCCATTACGCATGGACTGGCTGTCTGTGCTTCACATGGCACAGACCAGCTGTCTGTTATACACCTGGCAAAGACCAGCTTACTGTCTCCCATTTAGCATGGACTCTCTGTCTGTGTTTTACATGGCACAGACCAGCTGTCTGTGGCTCTTTTTTTTAGTGTGTATAGTTAATTATCCAGATACCATCACCTGGCTGTTTTAGTTTGACTTAATTGTCACTTTTTGTATTATGTATTATGACTGTGCTGTGTTAACTTAAGCCCAGAGTCTGTTGCTTGTATTAGCTATGCATATAACATAACATTATTAGCTTGCATGCTAGTTCACTCATTTAATAATACAATTGTTTTAATGTATAATGAATTGAAGTTAAATCAATGTTGATTTAATTCTACATTCTCCTAATATTGATTGTATCATAATTTGATCAAGTTTGATTCATTTTTAGAACTGATTGAAAACTCAGCCTTGTTTCCATGTCGACCATAGCGAGCACTTTCTGTGCTTTTTCAGTGTCTTACATCAGTACTGTTCCCAATCTTCAGCCTGACAATATCACTATGTTGATTCAATCACTTTTTCCTGAGACACAAATACAAACACTCCCCTGAAGAGAAGTAGCCTTCTTTTTAAAGGGAAGTCAAATGTATTTCTGTTGTGTTTCATGTTAATGTTGCAAAGTTCTTCTCAAACATCAAGATTCTAATTATCCTGAAATGAAAACAGAAAATGTTAAGAGCAGATATAAATCACAGGCAGAGTTTTCACTGAGCCTGGAGAAACAAACAGCAGAGAGCTCAGATGACCTGAGTCACACTGACAGGGTGTGGGCAATGAGGAGATATGATAAGATGTAAAGGAAGCCAGGAATAGAGCAAAATCATCAAGATGTGTTGCAACCTCATAGGAGATGCTTTTTTTTGTTTGTTTGTTTTTGTTTTTACTTTATATCAATAAGATGAGCCAGGTTACGTTGGCTCTGCTTGGTGAGGTTGGAAAGAAGGATTGAACACCTTCTGTACACGAAACTATGCTGCAAACTGAGTTTATAAAGTTGGATTGTTGTTACGTTTTAAAAAATTAGCGCTATATAACCACAAATACCTTACTTCCTCACCTTACATCCAAAAGTTGTCTTAAACAAAGAAAAGAAGATGTGCTCTTCATTCTTTGCTTCCAAAACAAATGCATGCCTTGGCAAGAATCAGGTCTTTACAACAGTTGGTGATGGTGCTCATGGGAAACGGAGTCCTTATCCCAGAAAAACACTTCAGATTCTGTCCAAAGGTGTCACTGCTGTCAACACCAGGTTGTCCCCACTTACCCATTTTCGAACCATCTGGTGCAAGCGTTAGATCTAATCCACTGCCGGACTTAGCACTGGTTCTCTGTTACCCCTTTTCCACCAAGCTGGTTCCAGGGCTGGTTCGGAGCTAGAGCCAGACATAGCACCAGTTCTTTGGTTTTCCACAGACTAAGCACCGGTTGCTGGCTCTCAAATCCGGTGACTGGCAAACACCAACTCTTTGCTGGGCCAGCAGAAAGAACCACGTTACGTCGGGGCTACGGGCTGACGTCAGAGGGTGGGCGCAGGATTAGTGACCAACCAAAGCAGAGTGAAAATACAGAAGAGCACCATTTTTAAAAAGATGAGTTTGGGGTAAGCAAAACAACAGAAGAAGAAGATAAGTTAATACCCCATTTCTGGTAAAGCAAACAATTCCTTACTGGTTCTCACTTGAACCAACTGTGAACCGGCACTAGCACCAGCCGTGGAACCAGCTTGATGGAAAAGGGGTATGTGTTTCCACAGACAAAGAACTGGCTCCAGGTGCTCAAAAGTGGTGCTTAGCAAAGCACCAACTCTTTGCTTGGCCAGAGCTATGCACCAATTACCTCAGGGGCCAGGGGCCAGGATAGAGTGACCAATAGTTAATGATGAAAGATGTCATTCCTAAAGATGCTTTGAGGAGGATCCATTTTGATTGGACTGCCTCGCCACCTCCTGGCTCAGAGTCTCATGCCCACTGTTGTAAAGATGTGACTTTTAACCAAGCGTGAGTTTGTTCTGGAACAAATTTTCTTTGTACAACACAACTTTTTACCGGATACAACCTGACGAGGTAAGGTATTAATCAGTACAGTTACGTAGCACTGTTATTTGAAGCATGACAACAAGCAAACTATATATATGTGTACCTTACTCCAGTAGCCAGCTTCAGTAGCTAGCTTCATTAGCCGGTAGCGCCACTGACTGCCCGGTGCTCTAAGACATGTCTGTAACATGCAACGTTAGTAAATCCTGGTTATGTTCTGCCAGTCATCTACCAATCAGAGCTAACGTAACCTCACTCTTCATTTTATTGATAGATTCTCAAGTTTAAAAAAAATTAATGTGTTTGGCAAATTTTAAAAAATCTTAAAATTTTACATTTTTGCAACTTTTTAATTTTTTTTTTTTTTTTTTTTTTTTGCAAATTTGAAAATTTCAGAATCTTTTCAAATTTATTTTATATCTAAAAACCTTGACATTTTGGGGGAAATTGCAAAACTGAAATTTTTGCTATTTTTTTTCAAGTTTTTGCAATTTGAAAAGTTTTTAAAAAATAATAATATTAATTATTTAACTTTTTTCATTTTAAGACTTTTTAAAACTAAAAGTATTATGTGTAACAGACCACTGCAGAATAACTGCTGGCTGTGGGTTGGAGTCAACATTAGCACAAATAGTTTAGCACATGTTAGCCTTTAGCTCGTGCTTTATCTCTCTCCTGTTTATCTTTCTTTTGCTCTTCTGTCCTTTTTCTGTCTGACAGTTAGGCTCCAGTGTCCACCATCACTACAAAATCAATCACAGAGATTAGCTTTCTCTCTACTAAACTTCATCCGCGGATACCTTGACGTCCTGTAAATCAATCCGGTCCTGCTTGACCTGATCGAGAAGCTAAGAAGTAGCATTCAGGAGTAACCTTTATTTGCAGCCATTCATTCTCATTTTAAAGTGTGGATTATGATCAGGCAAATTTCTAGAAGGGAGACTTTTTCAGTATCACTTAGAAACTCCTCACAGCTCTTTTAAAAAGGAAAGCTGCTTAGCAAGTTGTCAGTTGTTTTGTTGGCGTGTCATCCTTCAAAACTTGAACTGAAGGTAAAATTGAAGCAGCAGTTCATTGTCTCTTATAGATCAGGTCTATACCTTGTTTATTTACAAAACAGACTCAATAGCCTGATGTTATTTAGCTCAGCTCAGCTCAGCTTTCAGCTCCTGACACAGTGTCCATGTTTCTGTGTTAAGACAGTTTCCATCTGCTTGAAATAGTGGGTCTCTGTGTCTTTAAGAGGGAACCTCTGAGGATGACCTGGTGTTAACCCTGTGGATAGTAAACAACAGATTCTTATTTCTAAGGCTTTCTTCTTGAACTTTACTTCCTGTCCTGAGTTTGCTCTTGCATTGTTCTTGTATTACAACACTGCAAAGATGAAAAGTGAAGATATTTGACCGACAAAGTTCAGCTCTCGGTCATCTGGACTGTGCTTTCAGGAGGCATCTGTACACGCTCAGTGCTTATATCTGCTCCTGTAACACACAGATTATGAACAAATAATCCCCAAGGAAGAGATGTAGTCTGCTACTTATGATTAATTCTTAATCCACTTAATGATATTATGGAATTAACCTTTGAAAGGTTGGTGAAATCATTGCAGTTTTGCAGAAAGGATTTATTTTTTGTTCATACAATCACAGCTAGAAACAGCCCATTGTTCCATTGTTGTGCTGAGAGCCGTGTTTTTATCAGAGAATGAATAAAAGCTTCAAGTGTTTTTGTGGTGCGATATTAGCGCTCTAGCTTTTCTGCTGAAATGTTGACTTTTAAAAAACGAAGTACTCCACAATCAGCCCTCCATTCAGCCGTGTTACGTGTGTGAAGCCTCCCACCCACCACACACACACACACACACACACACTCAGATTCAGATTTTGCTGAAGACAGACGTGGAGGAGAGTGACAGCATGTAACCTGTGAATTAAATTTAGCGTAGAGAGACTCCACTCCACGTTTTTTAATAGCAGCTCTCTGTCTTTGTTAATGGAGCTTCGCAGCGGATGAGTGTATCAGGAGGTATCAGTCACTCTGCCCACATCATTTTTCACACTGGGATGTTTTCCGCTCCGTGGGCACCTCCCACAGTCACCCCATCAAACTCAGTCACCTCAGTGTGTGTATTCACAGGCGCTGACTCACTCCGTCCATATTTAAAGCATCCATACAGTTAATCACATCCTCCTTTGTGTTACTGAAAATACTCTTACATTTTAAGTATAGATGTGAAATCTGCAGCCTGTCAGGTCTGCAATTTGTCAGTCAGAGCTGTTTCCTACGTCTCATTCCTCTCAGTGATGACTTTTGTACAGGATCTGATGGGCGGGCTTTTGCAGGATGTAGAAGTGCAGGTTTCAGGGAGCTCTGCAAGAGTCAAAGCAGAACTGCTGCTCATCCTTGAAAAGATACAGAGGTCTATGGCAAGCCCTTTTAACATTTAATACACATTCGACTCTACGTAATTAACATTATAGAATCAACAACATAATTGAGACCAGTCAAAATTAAATTTTGACTTGTCAAAAATACAGATGGAGATATCTGTAACTCAGTTTCCACTTGTCAAAACTGAGTTACAGATATCTGCACTGACTCCCTGAAAGCTGCTCTTCGCCTCGTCACGCATCCTAAATGTCACTTGCAGATATCTCTAATCCAGTTTTGACTATCCAGAATTACAGTTAAAGATATCTTAAATGTGATTTTGACTGTCAGAAATGTGCTCATGACGCTGGACATGCGAGGCTTCCCATTGGATACTGACCCAAATAAACTGGAGGAGAGAAGAGAAAAAATCATTTTAACAGTTTTCTTAGCAGAAGAAATGGCGATTGCAGTCATCGACAAGATATTTAGAAAATGCCATGAAATAGAACAAATTTATAATCAGGGACTTTGTGGGGAACAAGAGCTACGTTCACTAGAGAGTTGTGCAAGAAATCTATGACGCATTGAACCTTTTTACAGATATCTGCAACATCAATTCCCCTAGTCGAAACTCTGTTTCAAGATATCTATAATTACATTTTGACTAGTCAAAATAAAAGTTTAAAGTATCTCAAAATTGAGATATCTCTAACCACAATTAATTTAAAGATATCTGTAACTTGATTATAGATATCTGCAACTAAATTATGACTATCCATAAATCTAGTTGCAGATATCTACAATTTCATTCTGACTAGGCGTAATTCCAGTTCAAGATATCTATAACAGCATTTTGACTAGTCAAAATATAATTAAAGATATCTATAAATGCTATTATAGACATCTTTAATGGAAGGGGGTTGAAGATATCTTGATTTGGAATAGTGACTAGCCAGAATGAAATTGTAGATATCTGCAACTAGATTTATGGATAGTCATAATTTAGTTGCAGATATCCACATCTCACATTGTGGCTATCCATAACTGAATTTGAGATATCTGTAATGAGAAACCCCACACACATGAATGGGGAAAGGGGCGTGATTTGTCCTAGGAGGGATTAAGTTGTGGATATCTGAAATTACAATTGTGGAATGGATAGGAATAATGTCATTGTGGATATCTGAAATGTTCAATTTGACTAGGAAGAATTAAATTTTATTACATATCCAGACTAGCTATTAAATGTTAAAAGGGCTTGCCATAGAGGTCTGTTATTTTAACTCCACATGCTAACTTTGACAAGTCTTCAAATCACTGGTTTGACAAAAATAAAGATGGACCACATGTCATTAAGTGAAGCTAAATCCCCCCTTGTGATTTTTTTTTGGAGCCAGTTTGTGTTGTTACTTTCAGCTGGTGGAAAGTCATAGAAAGTTCAGCGACTTACTGTAAGTTTGTTATCTTAACTTTGTTCCTCTTTTACTTTGCATATCATGTGCACACTGGACTGCAAGAGCTGCAGCTATCAACAAACCTAATCACAAAGTTATACATGTTTTTATGGCATGGAGTAAATCATTCTAACTAAAGCTTTTTTAAAATAACCACTGTGGCAAAGATAATATTTGTGTGTAATTTTATTTCAAGTGTTTATTGCATGTGCCATCTGTCAGCATGGAGGAGGTGGGTTTTTTTTTTTTTTTTTTTTTGATGGTTGGTCATATACTGTATATAGAACAGACAGTATGGCTTCACCTTTTACCATTGTACAGTTTTGAAGTCGCCTTGTCTGAGGCATCGCTATTAAGCAGCAAAAGTCTACGCAGTAGAGAATCTGAAAGCAGCCTGGTGACAAAAAGTTTGTTTTCCTTTTTTTAAAATTTCTTGAGAATCTAATCTCTTCTTTGCTCTCCCTAAAACTATGCAAAAACAGCAGCTGTCATCCATTTTTAAACATGACGTAAAACTTTGTTTTAACCACTAATAACTAATGAAACAAAAGGTTTTTCTTAAAAAAAAAAGAAAAAAAAAGAAAGAGGACTTGAATAAAACTCAGCCCAATAATATCTTCATATCACCACAGTTTGGGGATACCAGAAACATTTCTGCCAGGATGAACCACTTTGAAGGATGTTTTTTATTTGTTCCCATGTTCTTATTTCCCCACTGCTTTTGCATCTGCAATACAAACTGCCTATGATGAGCGTTTTCCTTGGGATTTGTAGGAGAGTGGACTCTTTCTAATTATAAGATCGGATATGATGCTGATCACACACACACTGACTGACAACATGCATGAAAAAGGACCTAACTGCCCATGTGGTCACATGATGAGATGGGTCTATTAATATCAGCATTTTGGAAATTTACTTTCTGCATTTTAGATGGTTTCCATGCGCAACTTCCTGTCCCGCTCGCATAATAGCTCCGACATCCTGCATTAAATAAAGTCATCGTCACATGAACTTTTTGATTTTTTGGTGTTAATGACAATTCAAATATTTGAAAAACCTTGTCCATCCCTAGCACCTACATTTTAAACCTTTTAAAGACACTCTATAGAGTCTTAGGGGGTGCTCAGCCAACGCTTTGAAAACACCATATCTGCCTTTTGTAGCTTTTCTATCGTCCTGTAATTTTGAATATGATCTGAACTGTATATTATCCTCTGAGTGAAATGGACATCTGTGGCCATTGTATTGTGTTGCTATTGTACTGTAGTGTGGATCACAGATGTGAGCCGTTTGGTGCGATGCTGCACAGACAATTATCTGACTGTTTAACCGCCCACCCACGGTTAGGAGTGTTTTTGTGTCCAGATACAATTATTTGTTCATTTTAAAGCAGCAGTGAGCTCCTCAGTAATATGGCTATTATCTCAACAGTGTGATTGAGCTCTTTTTAGCACTCAGGAGATGTATTGTTTATATGATAATGTTTAGTGTGGCTTCTGATGGAGCGCTGACCCTTTGGAGAAGTGATAGTGAATATTCCAGCTTCTCTCAGGCAGTCTGTGCTAAAACACATGAAGTGTAAAAACCATTAGTCTCCAGCTCTCTACAGTCTCTACAGCAGCTATAGGATCCCCTTTGAACTGGAAATTCATGAGCCTGAATGCTAAACAGCAGAACCACTTTAGGTTTGAAAGCGTTTTGACTTTCATCCTGTTTTCATTTCAGCACCAGGGTAAAAACCTACCACGATGTGATTCCCATTTCCTGCCTTACCGAGTTCCCCAACGTGGTTCAGATGGCCAAGGTACGGGAAGGAAATCACACTCTGAAGTTTCAGTTCATGTTTTTAATGAGAAAAACTGAATCTGTTTTTTAAATTACAGCTTGTTTGTGAAGAAGTAAATGTGGATCGGTTTTACCCCGTCCTGTATCCAAAGGTAAGCGCCCGCCCTCGCTGAGAGCTGAGAAACTGGTTGAAGACACGGCCTGTTTTCATGATTTAAACTGCTTTTTTTATATAAATTGATTTCCCATCACCTCATTCCTGAAAACTTTCTGTTCTCTAATCAGGCGTCAAGACTCATCGTCACCTTCGATGAGCACGTGATCAGCAACAACTTCAAGTTTGGTGTCATTTATCAGAGATTTGGACAGGTGAGTCTGCTTCAGATCAGTGTGAATGCAAGGGATACAAAGTCTATTCGGTTTTTAGACATGGATATAATCAAACAATAAAAGAAAACTGGATGTTCAGACTAAATGAGTACAAATTTTCAAACAGCCTCATCATCCTGTGTTGTAGAAATTTGATTGAGACTTGATGATGTTATCAAATAAGAAGAAAAAATAGGATTTCTTTAATCTTGTATTTACAGTTTTTTTTCTTATTATACAAATGACACTTCTCCCTTCTAGACATATGCCTGATCGTAATCCACACTTTAAAATGAGATTATTAGCGCCAATGTTACAGGTTACAGCTTATTTTAAATTGCTACTTCTTAGCTTCCAGTTTGGGTTGAGCAGGACTGGATTGATTTACGGCACGTCTAGGTTTCTATGACAACGCTACCCTGGCTGATGAAGTTTAGTAGAGAGAAGAGAGATCCGTGTTTTTCTCTGCTGAAAACGATTTCTGTGATTAATTTTGTAGTGATGGTGGATACAGGAGCCTAACTGTCAGACAGAAAAAGGACAAAAGAGAAGGGCTAATTAGCCTTTAGCTCGTGGCTGTACCACTCTATAACACTAGGGCTAAACTTTGTGCTAATGTTGATTCCAACCCACAGTCAGCAGTTATTTTGCAGTGGTCTGTTCAGACTTGAGAGTCGATCAATAAAATGAAGAGTGAGGTTACGTTAGCTCTGATTGGTAGATGACTTGCAGGAAGTAACTAACCAGGATACGCTAGCATTGCACGTTACAGACATGTCTTAGAGCACTGGACTGCCAGCTGAGCTAAATTCAAACAGCTACATACAAACTGACAGTGTTAACTTGTTTTCACGTTAGCCTACAGATGCATCAGAGCACCAAGAAGCCGATAGCACTACATAGATAGATTAGATTAGATTAGATTAGATCAACTTTATTGTCCTTTGTAGGAAACTTGTCTTAGACAGCAGTACTACTGGCCTAGGACGCAGTATTATAAATAACAAAATACTACACAACATACAACAGTAACATAAGCAAGAGGTCGGCGGCAAGCAAAGCCAGAAGTTATTGCACAAGGATGTTAAAGTGCAGTGCTCATCACAATACTCGGTGAAGATGAGCAGAAACAAGTTAAAAACCAAGTCATGACGATTAGAACAAAATATGGGTAAAAGTCGGATAATAACAGCTAAGAACAAGTAGAAGCAGATGATAAGTAAAATATGTAGAAACAAGTTAAAAAATGAAATAACAAGTAGAGAAATAAAACCATGGATAAAAGTGGAATAATCATAATAGGTCAGTGACTGGTGGCAATAAATAGGCTGACAAAAATATATTAATATATTCATATACTGATGTCATGTTTCAAACTGTAGCACTACATAACTGTACTGATAAATACCTTACCTCAGCCCGTTGTATCCAGTAAAAAGTTGTCTTGAACAAGAAAAATTTGTTTTGATCTCCATTTCATTCCAAAAAAAAACACACCTCGCTAAAAGTAATTTAGGACAGTGTGCGGAGACTCCAGGCCAGAAGGTGGCGAGGGAGTCCAATTAAAACAAATCCACCACATAGCATTTTTAAGCCAGTGCAAGAAGCAGGGTGGCGAGGTAGATTTTCATGTGAGAAGAATACTTTTTTTTTTCAGAGCAACTAAAAGATTGCCAGGTTGTGGTTGGGTTGAATGTCTCTGGAATATGATTTCGAGAAACATTCAAAAGTGGCAATCCAACAGTTGTTCAGTACAGGAAAGAAGTGCCAGAAAAACTTCAGCAGAAAAAGCCTCTGTCACGTTTTAGAAGACACTGAAGGAAAGATGTGATTATTTTATTTTTTTAGCTGTGAATCCCTTAAAGCTACTTTGGCAAGCAGGACAGTAAAGAGCCAAAAAACACACCATCTTTAGGCTGGTGATGTTTTGTGTCACTTCTCCTGAAAGTCTCCTTCACTTCCCCCCTGCAGACTTCAGAAGAGGAGCTGTTTGGGAACATGGAAGAAAGTCCTGCCTTCGTGGAGTTCTTGGAGTTCCTGGGTCATAAGATCGAGCTTCATGACTTTAAAGGGTTTGTTAACTCGTCTGTTAGGAGCCAGGCATCATTCACTCTGCTATCGATTAGAGATGCCTGAAGAAGCGATTCTGAGTGGCCTGATATCTGTGGTGTGACTGACGTGATTGAGTGGAGAGGAGAGCTCTTGACGACTGTTCAATGATGGAGGAGCGTGAATGTGGCAAGCACTCTGCACGCTCTCAAACCCGCTCTGACAAACCTTTGTTTTCTAAATCCTCTTTTTCTTCTAACTCCCACCCTTTAATCTCCCCTCTCTCCTTCTTTACATCCTTTCTTCTGCAGGTTTCGGGGTGGGCTGGACGTCACTCATGGTCAAACGGGGACAGAGTCTGTCTACACCAGTTTCCATAATAAGGAGATTATGTTTCATGTGTCCACCAAGCTGCCTTACACAGAAGGAGACTCCCAGCAGGTACGCTGACACTGCAGTGATTAATTATGTGGGCACCTAATTAGTGTTTTCAGAGCAGTCATCCTTTGTTAATCTGGAGAGGCTCCTACTTCTTAGTCCTTCATGTGCTGGACTGCAGCTGCGAAGGGGTCAGGGCTGAGAAATCCAACAGCTTCTTTGTCAATGATGATGAAACACTGGATTGTTTGAATCTGACGCAGGAACATTAGTTGTTGAAGGCATTAAGGGAGAGACACTCAAAAAAAACTTTCTTTCCTTTTGATGAGTAAGAGATAATGAGGAGAACTTGGTATTTTGAAACTCTGAGGTTTTATAAAATGAAGCTAGAGCCAGCTTAGTCCAGGACCAAGACTTGAGACTGTGACGGTGTTCACGGTGCTGCCGCTATCCAATATATAAGTGTTTGAATATTCTACTTGAAAATTCAATTCAAAATATGTGTTAGTCCTTTATTCAAACTTAGTCCATTAATCAAGCAATCAAACCAATGTTCAGTTATTCCAGTTAAAAAACTCAGTCGATTAATCGAGTAACCACACCAGAGTTCAGTTATTCTACTGGAAAATTCAATCCAAAATATGTAATAGTCCAAAATTCAAAATTGAGTTGATTAATCGAGTAATCGAACCAGTGTTCAATTATTCTACTAGAAAATTCAATTCAAAACTTGTACTTGCTCTACATTCAAACTTAGTCGATTAATCAATTAATCGAACCAGTCTTCAATTATTCTACTGGAAAATTCAATTAGAAATCTGTACTAGTACTACATTCAAATTCAGTAGATTAATTGAGAAATCGAATCAGCGTGTAATTATTCCACTGGAAAATTCAATTCAAAATTTGCATAGTCCCACACTCAAAATTCAGTCGATTAATCGAGTAATAGAACCAGAGTTCAGTTATTCTACTGGAAAATTCAATCCAAAATTTGTAATAGTCCAAAATTCAAACTCAGTCGATTAATCGAGTAATAGAACCAGTGTTCAGTTATTCTACTGAAAAATTCAATTCATAATTTTTTCTAGGCCTACATTCAAAGTTCAGTCGATTAATTGTATAATTGATAAAACGAGTTATCAGATAAAACCTATATTTGTTAAGTAAAAGGGCAATTATTTTTCAAATAAAAATTTGTCTTAAGCAAGTAAAAAACAAGTGACTTTGGATGATCATTGCAGTGTTCAGAATAAAAATATGAGCCCTGCTGTACAGGAGCTAATGAGGCATCAGCGCAACTTTATGTTTTAGCATAGAGTGTATAATTACTGGAGGTAGTCTCCCCAGCTTCACCCGTCTGTTTCTGAAAAAGGTTTTTGAAGCAAATTGGCTATCGTGGCCATATAGGAAGTGACAGGAACTTCGAGTTCAGTTATAGGGCGCCCATCAGTACTGTTAACTGAGCTGTGCCTTCGCGATCTCAATATCCTCTGAACGGCCGAGTTAGAAAAAAATTCACCCCATTGTGCAGTGTGTGCCAATAGTAAAATTAATGATTAAGACAGTAGAAGTTTGGTGAACCTGGCTGTAAAAAGGTTAATTTCAGCTTTGAGAATGGCTTTTTTTGGCTTGGTGTGTGTGTGACTTCCTGTACTTCCAGAGCCAGCCTCAAGTGGACACTCGAGAAACAGCAGATTTTAGCACTTCAGAGTTCTCTTTTATTGTTAGACTGGAGGTTGCCGCCTGTGTTTTATTCATCAGTGACTCATGAGCTAAATTTGCAGCTGCCAAGCTAGCTCTATTATGTTTTTATTCACAAATGAGCTTTCCTTGGTTGATTCTTTTTTTAAATGTCAAACTTTTAATCCTCCTCCTTTATCCAGGCTTGGGGCCAGCTAAAGTGACCCAAGAGAGACAAGCATAAGCACAGATCATTTGTATTTATGTCATCTCCGGCTCTGACTGCAGCTGAGAGAGACCACTATGAGCAAGGAGTCCATCTGTGAATGTTTTTGATAGGGGAGGGGCTCAGCAGCAATACCTGATGCTGTAGATCAATACGTGCTTTCAGGTCAGAGTCTCCAAACTCCAGAAGAGTCACTAGATTTGTTGCTGTAGTTCCTTATTTACAAAGAAGTCACTAGAACGGTCTGAAAAGTGACTTAAGGCTGAGCCAAATCGACACTCTTTCCTCTTCCCCTCGTCTTCCCCCTTTGTCTCAGCCCTTCCCCTTGGTCCTCTGTTTCAAGGTAACTGAATGCAGTTTATCTTTCTAATCACTCATGAAACGCAGCACACTGCAATGAAGTCCATCCACTGTGAACCCGCCCGTCACCCTGGTCTGACATCGGTGTAGCTATTATTAGCTGTAGCTGTTGCTATAGCAGCGTAAGGACAATAGTTATAATGAACGGTTTTGAAATAAAACTAACAATTCAGAACAGCTTTCAACCAATCAAACCCTGGAGCTGCTTGAGGCACAAGATAATATCTTTAACTTGAGCACAGACGACACTAAAGGTTGGATTATAAATGTTTCATCTTTAATGCACAGAGCTGGTCTGGCTGTTTCCACCTGATTAGGGTTTTTGTGCTAAGCTTTTGAGCTTCTAACGGTTCAGGTTTACTGCGTCGAGATGAGTGGAATTAAACTTTTTAATGTTACTCTTGTCCAAAAAGCTACTACACCTGTTCCTCAAAATGTCAAACTACACCTTTAAAACCTGAATCCAGTTTGGCGTAGAGCTCAGGTGAGGTGTGTGTTTGCCGTGCAGTCATTTCACATTTAAAGCTTTGCTGATTTGTTGTTCTCACGTTGCTGACCCTGCTGTGGAAATATCACTTCAGAAGTCTTTTCCTCCGTCAGTTTTCAGCGTCTCCTCTGCGGACGCTCTCTTTGATGCCGCGTCCCTTTTAGTCGATTCAGCCGTCCTCTGTCGCTCTGAACTACCTCAGGTTTGAACTTTGTTACCACAGTAACCCTGTACAGATGGTCCATACCGTCAGGGCTGGTGGGGACACAGAGGACGTAAACAACTCCCACGTTGGATGATTCATGAGGGAACTTGAAAGTGCAGCTGTAGACAGAGATGTACTTCAGGGGAAGATGTAGAAGAGTTAATTTGCAGGATCTGAGACTCCTCAGGGCGTAACTGTCTACCTGATGTTTGAGTTTTACTGCCTCATAAGCTTTAGCCTTTAGTCTGCCCGCTGTTAAAGAAATACCTTTAACCCTTGTAGGTCCCTTTAATTTAAAGGCTTTGCTTCATTTATTTTAATACAATAAATGTTGGTTTATTGTAGATTGGGCTTAAATGTGCATAGGATTGGTAGTAGAACTGATTTTGATGCATTATAATGATAAATAATTAATTATAATTAATAGGGCTGTCATTTTAACGTGTTAATTAGATTGATTAATTACACTGCAAATTGACTCATTATAAAAATTAACGCAGGATTAACTCATTCCCTCCCAGTCATTTTCAGAGTATCTTTAACGATCTTTCAAAATCCAAGCAATCTTGTTTTCTATGACTATGTAAACACCAAAATTACCAAGGAAGAGTGGACTCTCTACTTTCATGTCTCTCTTTCTATTTTTGATCCGAAAAACAGACAAAACATTTTTTTTTTACCTGTTCATCTCAGGTGCTCCATCCTTTGATCCCCTCCATGATCTCCGTCGTCTTTTCTCACAATGGCGCCGCTCTTTCTCTCTGCCTGAACTTTTCTGACTTGCAGCGTCTTTCTATGTCTCTGTCATCTCACATCTTCTCCTCATATCCATGCTGAGCTCTCATCCAAAGAGAGCACCGCTCTCACCCACAGTAGTTAACGAGCAGGATTTTGATTGACAAGCTCCAACAGACCTCGCCTCTGAAAACGCCAATGGCAGTGAACACGAACATTTTAACATTGGCCTTTAAAAAATGTGGATTTACAAATCTTCTCTTCTGCGTGTATTCACTTGTCCAATTGAGTCCCATTATAACCACAGTTTTTAAACATTTTTAAACATTTTTAAATGTGGTCATTACGCATACGCCAGAGAACAGAGCATACATGGAATATTGTCCCATCTTATTGTAATCAGTAAAAATGATAAATTTAAGTATTTTTCTCCAAAATGAAACCCTGAAATCAGAGAATGCATGAATATACTGTGTAATGACTGTGTGATCAGAAAATAAAAGCAGTGTCGTCGTGTCATCAAATGGGCACATAAAGGATTAAGTAATACAAGACTCTGAGATATTCGGTACTTTTGATAAGGACTAAAGTTAATTGAAAAATTTTTTAACAAAAAAAAAAAAGAAAGAAAGAAAGAAAAAATAGTCTTGTGTTTTTGAAGCAGGTTTTGGTAGAGGACATTTTTGTCCTTCAGTGTCTTTTAAGGGTTGTGTATTAGTCCCCAGTGTATTGTTGACATTAGAAAAAAGAAAAGGAAAATAAATTCCACAATTAGTCTTATTTTTTATTTTTATTTTATATTTTAAACTTTCTGACTAATTATATATATATATATATATATATATATATATATATATATATATACACTCAAAATTTTTATTAAATTAATATTTTGAACATTTTAACATATTTATTTTCTTACTATTATTTATTCTAATTTTCAAAATGTTTTAAGACAAAAACCTTCTTACAAAAAATCATTTCACATAGAGTAACTAAAGCAAAACAATGAACAAGAATTGAGCCAAAAGTTACTCAAAAGGACAAAACTGTCCCTGATTCTGTGAGGGTTGAACAAATAGAATAGAATAGAATAGAATAAAATAGAATAGAATAGAAAATACTTTATTTATCCCCGAGGGGAAATTCAGGAGTCACCGCAGCATTTAAGAAAACAAAAGTAAGAAAGAGTACAGAAAGTGCAAAAATGTCCATAAGAAATTAGATGACGACATCCCGTCCACCACTCGTCCACCACTCTCCAGCCCAGACAGCCTCCACCTCCACAGGGTCCAGGACTGAGCCTCCCCAGCAGTCTGTTCAGTCTCTGTCTCCTGGATCCTGTCTGCTCACAGCAGGCAAAGCTCCTCCAATGTGGCACCAGCATCCGATGTCTGCTCCGTCAGCCACGTCCGTGAACAGCACGATGCAGCTGGGTTAGCACAGCTAGCTCGTCCATCCCCTGGAGATAGATCCTACGTTCACAACAACGATGGATGGACGAACAGGTCCACGTCGTCACCTCCCAGCTCACATCCGAGAACCAGCACGTCGTCCTCACCTCCTTCTCCTCAGTCGAGGGAAATCATCAAGCCCTACACTAGTTAGCATTGACATGCTACAGGCTGCTAACAGCTAATTTTGCATGTAAACAATGCAGCCATGGTTACATGTAGGATCTCCAGACAAACACAGGAGAAAAGTAGTAAAAAATATCGCTGAAGCCACAAAAAGTTTGGTGTCTGTGACCGACAATGAACCATACAAAGTGATGATCCACTCCAAATACAAAGATGACGAAAAAGAGACGAAAAAATTACAAGAAACGGACAAAGACGAGAGAGCTGCTGGAACAGGCAGCTACTTGGGCAGCGCCTAGCAACCATGGTGAAAGAAAAGATAAAGATACAAAGATGCAAAGATACAGTTTTAAAAAACCGTCATGGTACAAATCAACTTTCTCATCTCGATTCCTCATGACACCAATCATCTATCAAACAGGATTTTAATTTCCTCCAGATTTCCGTGTCTATCGAGTACACCACTAACAAGGACCTGTTTTATTTCACTGATGCAGAAGTCAGAGACATTTTTATGTGAAGTCTGGGTTCTCACTGAACTGTTTGATGGTCTGTCAGGAAAGAGAAAACATTCAGCAGATAAGTCTGGCTGTGTCCCTGAAACTGGCCAGAAACAGATGGTAGATTGTTCTCGTGTGAACACTGTTTGACAGACAGCTGCTGTAAAATCATTATCCTGCCTGCCGGAGGAGAATCACCCATAAAACACAGAGCAAACATTTACTGTGCACACAATCGATCCACTCCTGGGACGTCTGATCGCCGCTCTGGCTATGGCTAAAGCTAACAGCAACAGGTGTGAAGTAGCTGGTATCAGACGGCGCTGCTGCATTAAACAGGCTGATGAGTGACAGCGGGAACGCTCTGTGAGCTGATAGCACTGCTGTCATTATGCTCAGACTCCAGAGATGAAACGCAGGAGCTGTGTCTATTTTCTCCTGTCTCCAGTGAAGATATTTTTGCATCAGTCTTTCTGTTTATCACCAAACTGTGAACTAGCTGTTTGTGAAGTCTGACACATCTGCCTCCAACAGGCAGGCCGCTGTGGAATGATGTGGGTCGCAGAGTCTGAGCATTTTATTTTTTCATAAATGAGAGCTGAGCTGAAGAAACTTTCATTCAGAGTATTTCACAGCCGGATTGTTCAAAGAAAATATGTCAGGGAAAATAGTTTTCAGATTGCAAATAGGAGAAAAATGCCAAAAGTATTTTCATGTCCTGATTTCACATATTTGCTCTTTCTTTCATTTTTAATAAGAAGGGAAAAACATCTCTGATATTAACAAGAGTAACAAGATGTCTGAATTAGTTGGAGCAAAAAGCAATAAATTCACAGGATTGATGTTTCCAGAGATGTGAGGGATGTCTATATATACATATATGCACTCACCGGCCATTTGGACCCCCTTTTGCCTTCAGAACTGCCTCAATCCTTGGTGGCATTGATTCAACAAGGTCCTGGAAACATTCCTCAGAGAGTTTGGTCCATATTGACATGATAGCATCACACAGTTGCTGCAGATTTGTCGTCTGAACATCCATGATGAGAATCTCCCGTTCCACCACATCCCAAAGGTGCTCTATTGGATTGAGATCTGGGGACTGTGGAGGACATTTGAGTACAGGGAACTCATTGTCATGTTGAAGAAAGCAGTCTGAGATGATTCCAGCTTTATGACATGGAGCGTTATCCTGCTGGAAGTAGCCATCAGAAGATGGGTACACTGTGCTCATAAAGGGATGGACATGGTCAGCAACAATACTCGGGTAGGCTGTGGACTTTTTTTTTTCTTTTTTTTTCCTTTCTTTTTTTTTCTTTTTTCTTCTTTTTTTTCTTTTTTCTTTTTTTTTTCTTTTTTCTCTTTTTTCTTTCTTCCTTTTTTTTTCCTTTTTTCTTTTTTCTCTTTTTTTTCTTTTGTCCCCCCTTGTTTTTCTTTTTTTTCTTTTTTTTCTTTTTTTTTTTTTACCTTTTTTCTTTTTTCTCTTTTTTTGTTTTGACACCCTTGTTTTTCTTTTTTTTTTTTTTTTTTTTTTTCCTTTTCCTTTTTTTTTTCTGTAAACTTTAAACCATGCTCAGTTGGTACTAAGGGGCCCAAAGTGAGCCAAGAAAATATCCCCCACACCATTAATAATAATAATAATAATAAATTTTATTTGTAGAGCACTTTTCATCAAAGCGATCTCAAAGTGCGACAATAAAACAAGGTTAAAAACAACAAGATTACAAAGAGGTTAAATGCCTTCAGTGAAAGCTTTTTTAAAAAGAAAGGTTTTTAGGCCCTTCTTAAAAGAGTCTGTTGTTTGTGGAGCCCTCAGGTGTTCAGGGAGGGCATTCCACAAGCGAGGAGCGGCTGAGCTAAATGCCCGATCACCCATTGTACACAGTTTAGTCCTGGGGGGCAGAAGGAGGTAGTTGTTACCAGAGCGGAGGCGTGATGAAGTTTGTGGTTTGAGAAGTTCTTTTAGGTATGGGGGGGCGTTTCCATGGATGCAGTGGTGGGTTAGGAGGGAGAGTTTGTATTGAATCCTAAATGAGACCGGAAGCCAGTGGAGAGAGTGAAGGATGGGTGTTATATGGTCGTACTTCCGCACCCTCATCAGGATCCTAGCGGCGCTGTTTTGGATGTATTGGAGTTTTTGTAGGCCCTTGCTAGGAGTCCCGATGAGGAGTGCGTTGCAGTAGTCAAGCCTCGAGGAGACAAAGGCGTGGACCAGTTTTTCCGCATCTGAAAGACTGAGTAGAGGACGGAGTTTTGCAATGTTTCTGAGGAAGTGAAAGGAGGTCTTATGGATGTGTTTTATATGAGTGTGGAAGGTAAGGTGGCTGTCGAACCTTACACCCAGGTTGGTGACTGTTGATGAAAGAGGAATGTGCTGACCAGAGAAGTTAATGTGGGTAATGCTGGATGACTGGACCTGGTGCGGTGTGCCAACTAAAATGGCTTCAGTTTTGGAGCTGTTTAACTGCAGGAAGTTGTTTGACATCCACGCCTTTATCTCCTCAAGGCAGGTGCTCAGAGCCAATGATGATGATGAAGATGATGATGATGATAGTGGGGCTGCAGATGAAAAAGGGTCTGTCTTAATGTAGAGCTGTGTATCATCAGCATAGCAGTGGAATGATACTCCATGGCGGCTGATGATACTTCCAAGTGGAAGGGTGTATAGGATGAAAAGGGTGGGGCCAAGAATTGACCCTTGAGGGACACCACAGGTGACGGTGTGTGTCTCAGATTGTGCATCCCCCAGAGAAACATACTCTTTTCTTCCAGACAGGTAAGATTTGAACCAGCTCAGGGCAGAGTCAGAGAGTCCTACGGTGTGGTGGAGGCGCTGAAGGAGGATGTTGTGGTCGACCGTGTCAAAAGCGGCGGAGAGATCCAGGAGGATGAGGAGTGATGGTGTGCCGGCATCTGCTGCCATCAGTAGGTCATTTGTGACTCTGACCAGAGCTGTTTCAGTGCTGTGGGAAGAACGGAAACCGGACTGGAATTTTTCAAAGATGGAGTTTGAGTTTAGATGGTCCTGGAGATGGACAGCAACTACTTTTTCCAGTACTTTGGACAGGAACGGGAGGTTGGAGATGGGCCTGTAGTTTGGGAGGATTTCTGGGTCTAATGTGGGTTTTTTTAAAAGGGGTCTGATCACAGCAGTTTTAAGAGCAGATGGAACATGACCAGCCTGGAGTGAGTGGTTGATGACTTGGGTGATCAAGGGGCTGAGAGCATGGATATTTGATTTGACCAGTACTGTCGGAAGAGGGTCCAAGGCACAAGTGGAAGGTCTCATCCTGCGGATGATGTCCTCAACCTCTTGTTCAGAGGTATCTGTAAAGGAGGAAAGTGGCTGGAGAGTTCTAATCTGTGGGTCAGCAGTAGGAGAAATTATAGGAGGGGAGCTGGAGAGAAGGGAGCGGATGGTATCAGTTTTCGTTCTGAAGAAAGAAATGAAACTGTTGCACTGCTCTTTTGTGGTGTTGATGTTTGGGAGAGTCTGTGGCTTGAGGAGATGGTTTATGGTGGAGAAAAGCTGCTTTGAGTTACCAGGATTTTTACTGATGATATTGGAGTAGAATTGTGACCGTGCTAGTTTCAGTGACTTTGAATAGGCTTTTTGGTGTTGTCGATAGGCTTGTCTATGTCTATGTCTATGTCTTGTCATTACACCAGCAGCAGCAGCCTGAACCGTTGATACAAGGCAGGATGGATCCATGCTTTCATGTTGTTGAGGCCAAATTCTGACCCTACCATCTGAATGTGGAGCAGAAATCCAGACTCATCAGACCAGGCAACGTTTTTCCAATCTTCTATTGTCCAGTTTTGGTGTTGCTGTGTGAATTGTAGCCTCAGTTTCCTCTTCTTAGCTGACAGGAGGGTCACCCGGTGTGGTCTTCTGCTGCTGTAGCCCATCTGCCTCAAGGTTGGACGTGTTGTGTGTTCAGAGATGCTCTTCTGCAGACCTCGGTTGTAACCAGTGGTTATTTGAGTTACTGTTGCCTTTCTATCAGCTCCAACCAGTCTGTCCATTCTCCTCTGACCTCTGGCATCAACAAGGTATTTTGTCCCACAGAACTGCTGCTCACTGGATATTTTCTCTTTTTGGGACCATTCTCTGTAAACCCTAGAGATGGTTGTGGGTTAAAATCCCAGTAGATCAGCAGTTTCTGAAATACTCAGACCAACAACCATGCCACGTTCAAAGTCTCTTAAATCACCTTTCTTCCCCATTCTGATGCTCGCTTTGAGCTGCAGCAGATCCTCTTGACCATGTCTACATGCCTAGATGCATTGAGTTGCTGCCATGTGATTGGCTGATTAGAAATTTGCATTAATGAGCAGTTGGATAGAGAGACATCCAGCAATTCGGCTTCTTTCTGATTGGCATGTAGCTCTTTGTTACAAAGAACGATCAAGCTTTGTTCAAGAGAAGGCTGTGTGCACCTGGCTCCTCATGTCCACTTCTCCTCTGAGACTAGATCTACTCTGAGCCAATCTTTCAGTGCAAATGCTGGAAGTAATCCTCAAACTTTGGCCTGGTGTTTTTGGCTCGCTCAGTGGTGATTTCAGATGTTTCCGCTCATGTTGTCTCTTTCTTTTTCTGTCGATGCAGCTGCAGAGGAAGAGACACATAGGCAACGACATTGTGGCCATCGTGTTCCAGGAAGAGAACACGCCGTTTGTCCCGGACATGATCCAGTCTAACTTCCTGCACGCGTATGCCGTGGTACAGGTGGAGAACGCATGCACGGACAATGTCACCTACAAGGTGAGTCTCCTCTACCCTCCTCGCTGATTTTCATGTATTATTCAGTCACAGTTACACCTCTCCACCTCTTGTCGTATCTTTACCTGCTTCTGCTAAAGGTGTCTGTGACAGCGAGGGATGATGTACCTTTCTTTGGTCCCGCTCTGCCTGACCCTGCCATCTTTAAAAAGGTCAGCAGTCTAACAAATCCACACCCTCAGCCCCCTCCTGCTCAGACAGACCCCCTAACAGACCTCTCTGTGCCCCCTGTCCTCAGGGCCCTGAGTTCCGTGAATTCCTCTTCACCAAGCTCATCAATGCAGAGTACGCCTGCTACAAAGCCGAGAAGTTCGCCAAGCTCGAGGTGAGATGTGTGTGTAATGATCTGTTGTTTAACGCCTGGATGTGTGCAGTCTTCACAGAGACTTGTTTGCTCAGGCGTGCAGTGGATCCTGTTGGATGATCTAATGATAGAAACTGAGCTCAGAGCCAACGTGAATCTGTCACCGTAGAAACAGATCAGTTATCACACAGTGTGCTGCAACAACAACAAGGATTCACATGAAACAGCTTCACATGCAGTTCACTCAGGTTCATCCATCCATCATCAGTTGATCCATCCTTTCAAACATCTTCGATTCATCCATCATTTTAGTCTTTCTTAAATCAGTTATCCATCCTTTCAACTTTCTTAAATCATCCTTTCTTCCATTTATCCATCATCAATCCTTTAAACTCTCCTTAAATCAACAGTCCATTATTCATCTATCCATCCATCCATCCATCTATCCATCCTTGCACTCATCCTTCCGTCATCTACCATCCATCCAAGTTCCTCCAACCATCATCCTTTCATCCATGTATCTCAGCATCATCATTCATCAATTGCATCTATCCATCCATCTGTCCATCCTTTCATCCATCATCCATGCATCCATCTTTGCACACATTCATGCCACTATCCATAATCCATCCATCATCCAACATTATCTGTTCATTCATTCATGCATTTATCCATCCATCTTCCAGCATCATCATTCCATCCATCATTCCATTCATCACTCCATCATAGGGATGGGTACCTTTCGCATTTGAAACGACATGGTACCGATGCTCGGTACCTGGCAATCAGTTCCGTTACTCAACGGTACCAATTTTCGGTACTTTTTTGTGTTTATGTGGCAAACAATATCAATTTATTAATTTTTTTTTTATTTTATTTTATTTTTTTTATCAATTTAAAATTTTTATTTTTCAATATCTAACATTGCATTGCTGCATTCAGGTCCAACATGGAAAAGTGCCTGCTCTTACATTCCCTCACAGTCACAAGGATGCATTTAGGTACCGTAATATGGTACCTTTTGATTTTATATGAATCAATACCCGGTACTTTTGACAGACTGCGGTCAGTACCTATAAAAGTACCTGATTCGGTACCCATCGCTAATCCATCCATCTTCCAAAATCCATCCATCCATCCATCCATGCATCCAATCATCCATCATCCATCCATCCATCCATCCATCCATCCATCCATCCATCCATCCATCCATCCATCCATCCATCCATCCAATCATCCATCATCCATCCATCCATCCATCCATCCATCCATCCATCCATCCATCCATCCATCCATCCATCCATCTAATTTTCCATCATCCATTCATCCATTTATCCATCCATTTATCCATCCATCCATCCATCCATCCATCCATCCATCCATCCATCCATCAATCCATCCATCCAGACATCCATTGACCAATTCATCCATCCATCCATCCATCCATCCATCCATCCATCCATCCATCCATCCATCCATAAATCCATCCATACATCCATCCATACATCCATCCAACCCTTCAGTGACCAATTCATCCATCAATCCATCCATCCATTAATTGACCAATCCATCCATCTATCCATCCAATGGCAAGTCCAAACCCCTCTTCCATCCATCTATCTATCCATCCATCCATCCATTGACCAATCAATCAATTTTTTCCATCCCTCCATCCTCCATTTCTTCATCCCTCCAACCTTGCATCCATCCTCTCATCCATCTATCCATTCATTTATTGACTAATCCATCCATCCATTTATTGATCAATCCAAACTCCTTATCCATTTATCCATCCATCTTTCCATCCATCTATCTATTGACCAATCCATCCATTCATCCCTCCATTCATCCATCAATTCATCCATCCATCCATTTTTTTTCTACCTCAATACATCCATTTATTCATCATATGTCTACATAAATTTCATTTTCAACCTATCAGTTTATCCATCCATCAACCATTTGTTCATCAGTCCATCCATCATTCATTCATTTATACCTCAATACATCCATTTATTCATCATCTGTCTATCTTCCATCCATACAACCCTTTATTTACCCATCATCCATCCATCCATTGATATAATGCTGTCAGTGTCCCCTTAGCTGACTGACTCTGTGTCTGTTGACAGGAGCGCACTCGCTCAGCCCTGCTGGAGACTCTGTACGAGGAGCTGCACATAAACAGCCAGTCCATGATGGGTCTGGGTGGAGATGAAGATAAGCTGGAGAACGGGGGCCAGGGAGGAGGAGGAGGAAGTGGAGGCTTCTTTGAATCCTTCAAGGTAAAGTCCCGCTCCTGATTTGGCGAGCAGCACTTTAATCTGCACCTGCACCTGCATGAGACAGAGCGGCTTCGAGCGGAGGAACTTTTAGGGCGCTTTCCCCCCATCCCTCCTCTGTCTCCTGGCTGGGATTCTGGGTATTCACACATAACAAACAAAGCTTGGAGAAGGAGCAGCTCATGTGGCGTTTGATTCCCTCACATAGCCGTGCCTGCTGACCTTGGGTGTGTGTGTTTTGCATGACATGGCTGTGAGGCTGGGGAGTGTGTGTGGTGTATGAAAGGCCACTTCACTCTGAGTGTGCTCCATCAATGACCATTAGGCTGGTGGAGCGGAGCCCAATTGCACAGGCCTGGTGGTGGAGGCTGCGATTGTGTGTGCCTGATGAACGATTTAATGACCCCTCATTTGAGCGCTGATGATGTAGTTTTCTCCCCATGAGGTGCTCCCACACTGTCTGTCTCTTTGTTTGTGACACCAGCTCGTCCTCAGACATCCTTTCTGTGTTTCCACTCCACATCAGAGAAACCACCGCCCTCTTTCCCACTCCTGTCTGCTCAGATCCACGTCTCCTCTTCAGTTTCATTCACTGTGTTTCTATGAATGAGCTCCTCCCGTCTCCTCACTGTCTCCTGCTGCGTCTCTTCCCCGCCCTAACAACTCCACAGATCACATCTACAAAGATTTCCCACTTGGTCTTTTCTACTTTCTCACACATCATCCTCGTTCACACTGTATCTTCTCTTCCTCTCCCGTGACACAAACTCCGGGGTGGATTTTCCCCGTTTAAAGGCGACTTAGGAGATAAGAGATGCAGCTTTATTCTCCTCACTTCCAAAGCTTCAATCTCTCTGACTTTCTTTAAACCTGCGTCTCTTTCACAAAGTCTCCCCCTCCAGCCTGCTGACCTGCACTGACTCTGAGCGTTTCTAACACCCCTGCAAACAAACATGAGCACACACCACTGAGAGGTTTTATTTGCACACACACTGATACTCACAGTAGTTCTTCACAACAGGTTAAACATGTTTTGGGCTCATGAGTGGATGCTAATTAAAAAAGCTGTATCTTTATCCATATGCAGCTTTCTTAAGAGAGAAAAGCACAGGGAGGCTCCAATTTGCAGGATCTGAGTCAATAACTATCAGTGCCAAAGATTCAGCCTATAGTCAGTGTCATACTGATTAATTATTTTTTACTTTACTTGTCATTGATTCCCCCATATGAGCCAGGGATCCAAATTAGTCTTTGTTATAAAAACTCAAGTCAACGTCATTAACATTTTGAAAGCCTTGAAAAAAAAAGACTAAATAAGTATGGATTGAATTAGACAAAATTAAAAACTTTGGAGCAGTGCCTTTAAGGCCCCCACTGTGGTACCTCTCATCTTCTAAATTAAGAGTCTGCAATCTGCAAGTCTGGAGCCTCATGCAGCTCTTTGACTCCTTTGCAGTGAATCCTTGTAACTTAAAAAAAAAAACGTATTAAATAAAGAATTTTTGTTATTCTGACAGAGGATATTGATGATTCCAGAAATTGACACTAAAAAAAATGTGTCTTTGGTTGAACTAAATATGCATCACATCTTGCAATAATGCTTTTAAATATTTTCAAAAATTTCCAAATTTTTTGAATTTCAGTTTTTTTATATATATTTTTTGAAATCTAGAAAAAAACATGTTTTTGAATTTTTTTTTTTGCACATTTCATTTTTTATTTCTACAAATAAATTAAATCTTTTTGAGAATTATTTAAATTCCTTCATTTTAAAAACATGCAAAACTTTGACATTTCTACAATTTTTGGAAAATTAAGCAAATTTTTAATAATATTTATTTTTGCAAAAATTATGAAATTTGGGAGAAAAAAATGCACATTTTTCCCTTTTTAAATTTCTGTTTTTAAAATAAATTAGAAATGCACATTTTTCCCTTTTTTAAATTTCTTTTTTTTTAAATGCAAATATTTGAATTTTCAAAATTTTTGAAAAATTTTGCAATTGATTGAAATTTAATACATTTTGCACATTTCTGAAGTGCATGAAATTACAAATGTTTTATTAAAAAAATCTGCCAATTTATTAAAACATGAAACTGAGACATCACATGTACAATTTGATAACCACAAAAAAAATCTTGTTTAGATCATTATAAACTCGGTTTTTACTTTAAAAAGAATTTTAGACACTTTTCTGTCTTTATTTTGAAGATAAAGTAGAGTTTGTGCCCCCAGATGACTTTAATCTGGGTGAGCTGAGGCAAAATGGCTCTTATAAAAGTAAAAATTGCAAACCCCTGCTCTAGATGACGTTACCTGGTATGTGGATTGTGTTTTTGTTTGTTTTTGTTTGTTTTTGATTTTTGAGTTTCGGAGAAACATCAAGAACCAGATCATGTTGTTACTCTGTTTAGATGTAGCCAGTTTTTGTGATACTGAAGCTTTACCCATCTGAGTTTTGGAGCCTGAAGTAAAGTTATTTAGAGGAGAAGATGAGGCTTGATGGGAGTGATGGGTTAGCAGATGTTAGGCCATCAGCTCACACAAAGTTAGCTAACGAAGTGCATCCATAACTCGGTGTAGCTGTGTCAGGAAGCTAATTTGGGCTTTAGAAAAAAAAATGTGCTCACTGAAAAACCAAGCAGAAAATCCACTGACGGTGTCTCCTCGTCTCTCTCTGTAGCGGGTCATCCGCAGCAGAAGCCAGTCTATGGACGCCATGGGCCTCAGTAACAAGAAGTCACACACAGTCTCCACTAGTCACAGTGGCAGCTTTACCCACAATCCAGAGAGCCCCAAAACCCCGGGGATTGTAAGTAGCCCACTTTGGTTCACATGATGCCCACCTAATACACACACACTCTCACTCTCTCTCACACACACACACACACAGAATTTTTCTTCTCTCTCAGTACAGCTGATAAACACACAGCCTGATAGCACTTTAGTTTCTCAGTGTGCTAGCATCAAGCTCTGAAGTTGTTTTCTCTGATTGCTTTTCCATTTACACAAAGCGTTTCTTTAAAAACACATTTTTGTTGAACAAAACAGCAAAACTCAACATTCTCAGCTCATCATTCATCATCATGTGTCGAGAGTCTTCATCACCACTCAGGAATACAGTCAGATGTGTAGGTTGGGTCTAAAATAGAGAATTTATTGAGTAGTTATGACTTCTTTTGATTTCCTTATTGTACGTGAGCCCCAGTTTAGACTCTACCCTGAGTTTAAAGTGAGTGTTTGACTACCCAGACTCCCCCTCTTCCTCCCCTGCTCTGCTTACGCCATGACCTTCTCCTCTTCTCCCCGCAGCCTTTTGTACGTACAGCAAGCGCATGCGTGGCTGCAGAGTATGCATGGCCCTCAGAATAAATGCGACTAACTCTGCTGTTTTGTTTTGTTTTGTTTTTTTCTCAAAGATGGGGTTGATGCGAACAAAATTTAGACGTTTTTGTAAATGCAAAAGTGCCAAAGGTGCAGTTCTTCAGGTCGCCACTTGAGGCTGCATCCAAAAGTGAAAGAGTCCACATTAGGCTAAGTATAAACAAGTTTAGCCTTGAACAAATGATAATTTAGTCACTGAAATAGATTAATCAGCCCATATCAACTACACAAAGGTCAATAAAACAGGAGAGCAATAGAGCACGAGCTAAAGGCTAATACAAGAGCTAAACTGTTAGTGCTGATGTTGATTCCAACCCACAGTCAGCAGTTACTCTGCAGTGGTCTGTTCAAACTTGAGAGTCTATCAATAAAATGAAGAGTGAGGTTACGTTAGCTCTGATTGGTAGATGACTGGCAGGACATAACCAGGATTCACTAATGTTACACGTTACAGACATGTCTTAGAGCACCGGGTGCCAGCTGTGCTAATATAAACAGCTACTAAACTACAAACAAACTGACAGTGTTTACTTGTTGTCACGTTAGCCTACAGATACTCAGAGCACTGGGCTGCCGATAGCACTACATACAGCCGGCTACTACGTTTGCTACATGTCAAGTTTAAAACCGTATTGCTACGTAAATGTACTGATAAATACCGTATCTCAGCGCATTGTATCCCAAAAAAATTGTCTTGGACAAAGAAAATGTTTTTCAATCCGAACTCAGTTTAAGTCCAAAACGAACTCATGCCTCGCTAAAAGTAATTAACCACAGTGTGCGGAGACCCCGGGCCACAAGGTGGCGAGGCATCTTTAATTCATCTGTATCTTTAGTTCATTCAAACATCTGATGCATAAGACGCGTGTTCTGTTTGCTTATTTTGATTATCAAAGTAACCCAGCTTTTCCATTGCTAAGTTGCTGAATATGTTACTGTCAGCAATATGTTAGCGCTAATAAGCATGTATTTGTATCCTCCCCCATCACCTGGCTTGTTAAGTGTTTCTCAAACATTAATGAATATGTGTCAGACTATGTGTGAGAGCCAAGATTGTGGTCCTACTAAAAATAAAGCTCTGGAAACTGTTTTTAGCTAGATTGCAGTCACCAAGTGATCTAGCTTGGTATTTTAAACCTTTTAGCTCTCTCCAGCAATCAATTCTGATGATTTTCTCTGGCAAAAATCATTTTATTTGAATGCAGAAAAATTTCCCAGGTATTAAAAAGGAAGTCAACAAACCTGCAGGTGGTATCAGGTCGACTGCCTCTGTTATCTGTACAGTCTATGGTTCCTCAATGCAGCCGTTTAAGTGGCCGTACTTTGAACTGAAACTAATTCAACCCCATTTCTGAAAGGACTGAGTCCTCTAAAGCTTCCTCTTTGTATTCTGTCAGTCTTCTCTCCCTCCTTTGTCCCCCTGAATGCTTCGCTAAGCAGACCTGTATCCCTCCGGACATGCCTGCTTCCTCGGTGGCGCTGCCTCTCTTCCTGTGCCCTCCTGTGTTGGACTTAAGGCTGCTTCTGCTCTAAAAACCTCCTCGCTGCTTCCTCAGTATCTCCTCTATTAACACCCGCTGCAAGCTTCTTTTCAGGCTCTTTTGCACCTTGCTGTTTAAACTCCATGTGCTGTGCGCATGATATCTTACAATGTGTTCTCTTTTTCCAATCTGTCACTTCTCTGTCTCTCTTTCTCTCTGTTTCTGTGCTTCCCTTGCTCCGTCTTGCCTGGCTCAGTCATTGCTTGTTCCAGGGAAAAGTCCCAGTAAATATGGACGTCGAGGCAGTGCCATAGGGATAGGAACAATAGAAGAGGTTCATATATTTCTATTTCCGTCTTTTATGTTTTCTTTTACTCTTTGTTTGAAATGTAAAGATAAGTAATAGTTTGGAAATGTTCCTGTTTCAGTTCCTAAAGAAGTTTCAGAGATAACAGTGTCACATGTTGTTGTGCTATTTGATTATTTATTGCTTTAAACCTTGTTTCATGACTTCACACAATAACTGGAAACCCTGCTGCCATTATTTTACCATAGTTTTTACAGCAAAGTAAATTTGTTGCAACAGCGTTTTGTAACAGTGGGTGAAAAGAGAAAACGGTGGATATAAGACCCTGCTGTACATTGAGATGTTACATTCAGGGAGGCACAGGCTGTCTGTGCTTCAAATGGCATGGACTACCTGTCTGTGCTCCACAAGGCATGGACTGCCTTTCTGTGTTTCACAAGGCATGTATTGCCTGTCTGTCCTCCTCATGGCATGGACTGACTGTCTGTGTTTTAAAAGGCTTGGACAGCCTATTTGTGCTCCACATGGCATGGATTGGTTGTCTGTGCTCCAAATGCCATGGACTTCCTGTCTGTGCTCTACAAGGCATGGACTGCCTTTCTGTGTTTCACAAGGCATGTACTGCCTGTCTGCCCTCCTCATGGCATGGACTGACTGTCTGTGTTTTACAAGGCATGGACAGCCTGTTTGTGCTCCACATGGCATAGATTGGCTGTCTGTGCCCCAAATGCCATGGATTGGCTGTCTGTGCTCCACATGGCATGGACTGCCTGTCTGTGTTTCAAAAGACATGGACTGCCTGTCTGTGCTCCACATGGCATGGAGCACATGTCTGTGCTCCACATGGCATGCATCACCTGTCTGTTCTCCACATGACATAGATTGGTTGTCTGTGCTCCACATGGCATTGATCACCTGTCTGTGCTTCACAAGATATTGACAGGCTATCTATGTTTCATAAGGCAGAAACCACATGTCTGTGCTTCACATGGTATGGACTGGCTGTCTATATTTCACAAGGCGTAATCAGCCTATCGATGCTCCACATGGCATGGATCGGTTGTCTGTGCTCCACACGGCATGGATCATGTACCCACTGATCATTACAGTTTGCTTCTTGTTTTATGTCAATAATATGATCAACAAAGCATCTACTGGATGTCTGTGCTCCACATTGCATGGACCATATACCCAATGAATTTTACAGTTTTTTTATGATTTATGTCAAACAATGAGATGTGTTGATTGGCTTTGCAATGTTTGCAATTTTTAAAAGAAGTATAAAAAGGAGTTTGCTTTTATTTTCAGTTTACCTCAAATTATTGTCACTGGGATAGAGTTTTTATTGGAGCACAAACAGCCAGTCCATGCTGTGGAGCACAAGCAGTTGGTCTGTGTCATGGAAAGCACAGACAGCCTGTGCCTCCCTGGAGTGAAACATCTTAGTGAAGATCAGGGTCTTATTTCCACTGCATTCCCTCTGCACTCACGGTTACAAAACGCTGTCACAAGAAAAAATATTACAGTATTTTATTGTTTTTTATTTATAAACATTATTATACTTTAAAGATAAATTACAGTGGCAGGGAATTACTGACAATTTCTGCTTTTAACATAATTTCATAGGGAAATTCTTTATAGTTCACAACACAGTGGTGACTGGCAGTGCATGATAATCTCATTAATCCTGGTTTAGATTGACCTGTCCATTTAAACATTTGTTTTTAAAGGAGATAAAAACTTTTTTTCAGATGTTTTTAAATTCATGTTTTACATATCTCCGTGCTCCTTGCATGAATCCCACCCCTCATTTTACTTTAAAATGTGTTCCCTGAGACAAGTAAGAAATTTAGAAAAGAAAATAACAAACTCCCACTTGTGTTCTCACACAACCACTTATTACTGAATCATACTGCATTTAAATAAGGACTGTGCACCAAACATTCTTAAAACACCAACAAGAAACTTTTTCTGCATCAATATGAAAGATAAAAACAACAAGAGCAAAAACCAGGAGGCTCGACAGGGGGAAGGCAATTAGTTCTTGATAAAAGAAAGTAGATGAAATGAGTAAAATGTGAAGTTATTTCTCACTTAAAGCACTCTTGGTGATGGATTTGTAAAACCTATCATATAATGTTTCACAGCGTTTCCCATGCTTCATTAAAAAGTCCATTATTCTTGCCCAGCGTACTCTGTTCCCTGCTATTATTACCAACTGTGTCGTGTTCTGCATTTCATTCATGCTGTGGCTCTGAGATGATTACACAATCCCCACCGTGTGAGTCTGACTCTCCTCTCCCTGCACGTTGTCAGTCATTGATCATTCCCGGGAAAAGCCCGACCAGGAAAAAGTCTGGACCGTTCAGCTCGCGTCGCAGCAGCGCCATTGGCATCGAGAACATCCAGGAGGTCCAAGAGAGGAGGTGAGGGAGGCGAGCAGAGCCCGTCAGCAGGGAGTGGGAAGTGAGGAGGGACAGTGTTGCAACAGATGGACGCTGGGACATTAAACGTGGACGGCAGCCACGAGAAGAAAGCCTTTTTATCAAACATGAGCCACTGATGAAGGCTGGTTTAGGTTGACAGCACTTTACTTCATGTGAGACTGAAACGACCGAACAGATTTTACAACATGAGGGATCTGAAAACTCAGAGCCAATGTCCAGCAGAGAGGAAATTGTGTCTTTGTTAGCAAGGAGTCGAAGAAAGTCTGTCAGGCTAATGGAAGCGTAGAAATTCAAAGTTTTGCTTAGAAATTTAGTTGAACAGTAAAATCTGTTATATACACACTTGATCACAATCTTAAAACCAGTTTAAAAGTTGCAAAATTTAAATTTGCCACTTGTTGGATCTTAAAAGGGTTGGTAGAGCTTCAGAGTGCAAAAAGAAGAACTTGGGAGTGAAACAAAAATAAATGGATAAGCAATTTATTGAAAACAACAATGAAAGTGCAATAAATGTTGATCACCTGATCAAAAGTTTAAGGCAAAAGTAAAAAAAAACATCTGAAAATCTCTATAATAGAAATAAAAGTTAAGATTGAGCTTATTCCTCTAGAAGAAGTCCAAAACCCATTCCCACACAGACCAGGGCCCTCAGTCATGAAGGAGGCCCCCTGCAACATCTCCACAGAGCCAGCCGCCGTTTGACGCCCCTGACCAACCTGTACTGCAAAAAACTGAAATCTCAACAAGTGTTTTTGTCTTGTTTTAACCAAAAAAGTGTCTGTTATACTTGATATGAGCCACATTCAACTTATTAATCCAGAAAAATGTCTTATTTCAAGTTATTTAGAGACAAAAATAAGGTCTGGAATGCTTGTTACAAGTAAAAATAGTCTCCCAATGGATCAAGAAAAAAGTTGCTCTAAAATTTGCTTGAAATTAGAATAATGTCTTAATACAAGTAACTTTTCTCTTGTTCTGACCAGACCTCATTTTTGTCTTTAAATAACTTCAAAAAAAGACATTGTAATGGACTGTTCAGGTGAATGTGGCTCATATTAAGTCTAAAAAGACATTTTCTACTGACGTTAAGTCAAAAACACTTGATAAGATTTCAGTTTTTTCCAGTGTGAAGCTCCATTGGTTTATTGAAGGAAATAGCCCAGATCATGATGGCGCCCCCTCTACTGTGCCGCCGTGAAAACATCTCCGGTAGGAAGTCATCAGGATGTCTGCACCTTGTTGTGTACCATGTTTGATAAGATAAGATAAGATAAGATAAGATAAGATAAGATAAGATAAGATAAGATAAGATAAGATAAGATAAGATAAGATATAACTTTATTGATCCCAACGGGGGAAATTATTTTGTTGCAGCATATAAAAAGTGAGAAGAATACAACACAAGACAAGTAAGAGCAATAATAAAACAGACTATGCAGGGGGGGCCTCAGTGTTAGGACAGTCTGGGGCTCTCCGAGCTGTTAAACAGTCTGATGGCAGTGGGCACAAAGGAGCTCCTGAAGCGTTCAGTCCTACACCTGGGTGGGATGATGCTGCGCTGACTGAAGGAGCTGCCCATCTGACACAGCTCATCATGGAGAGGGTGAGAGGGGTTATCCAGGATAGCCTCAATCCTGTCCTTCATCCTCCTCTCGGCCACTGACTCCAAACTGTCCAGTTCAAGTCCAGTTCCAAGTTTGCTGTGCTCCGAAAAAACGACGAGTTTGTGGCGTTGAAGGAGACAAGGCCTTTGAAGACATGTTTTGTTCTTGAAGCTCTTCTCTCTCATAGTCTGATGGTTGTTGGGCTGCAGTCGGCTCCAGTAACGGCTTTAAAGGGGGTCGAGGATCACCCCGTGTCTTGACAGACAGCCAATCGGATCCACTGGCTCATTGTGGTAAAAAAATTTTGGGTCTACATTTGGACTTTTTTTTCCATAATTCTCTGGATCTTTGAAGAAACTCAAAATGACTCTTACTACATCTAATTGGCGCGTTGTGAGAGGCCTCCCTTATGGAGCTTAATGATGCGACTACATTCACAGAGAAAAAGCTTTTTAGCCTTCACCATTGGGAGGTCATGACAGAGTGAATACCTGACAGGAAATTTCACTGAATTCACATTTTTGTGCAGATTTTTTCTTTAGATACTTTGGTCCTAAACTTTTGATCAGCTTCTTTTTGCATTTTGAAGCTCTACTTAAAACCTTCTTATGATCCAACAGAGAAAAATGTAAATTTGTGCAATTTTTCAACTGGTCTTAAGATTTTCTTCAAGTGTGTAAAAGCATAAAGAGAAACTCAAGTTGCTTCAGGTAAACTTTTACTCAGTATACAATGTTGAAACAAACATAAAGTCTAGTTATTGTTATATTCATAGCAGAGGATTAAAAGGAAGAAGGGAGAAAACCCTGCAAAATTTAACAATAGTTGATAAAAATCTTCACTTTGACAAATTTACACAATAAAACAGAAGTTTTCAATAAAAGCAAGAAAACAGGTGAAACATTAAAATTCAGCCAGAAAATGTAATTTGCTGGGATATGAAATGGGGTGTGACACGCTTAATATATTTTAGTGTTGTAAAAAAGGAAACACAGAGATCACAAAGCTCTGATACTGAAGCCAAAGCGTTTCATATATGGAAGGATAATATGAGTAATTAGTGCGGTGTGTTGTCCACAGCAGCTTTAATCAGAGCTAAAGTCTTTTCTCCGGGTAATTAGACCTCTGCAGCGTTTAGAGGACAGCAGGACACACATGTTGATAAATGTGCAGCCTCTGATTAAACGTGCAGCAGCGTGCGGTGGCATTTAGCGCTGCCCTCCTCTGTACCTTGATTTAATCACATGCAAATTACAACAGGCTGCTGCAAAACAATCAGGCCTCACTTTAGATACATCAGAGCAGGCAGTTAGGGCTTCAGCGCTCTGTTTGCTTAAATTAATGTTTTATTATCGTAATGTAAACAGTTTTTAAACTGGACCGTAAATTTGACATCGTATTAGAGAGGCAGCAGATTGTCAGAGTGATGCTTTAACAGGAGCAGTTCGGTGTGATGGTTGAAAAGCCATTTCTTCACGTGATGTTAATCTGTCTATCAAGGCTCTGCCCTTGTTTTATGAATGTTTTAAATGTCTCTCTCTTTGTCCTGAAGCCGGGAGGTGTCACCCAGCACCCAGAGGATGCCAGACGGCACTGGCTTTCCACAGGAGAACAGATCAGACAACTCGTCCAATCACAGCTCTCCAGAATTTGCAGCCACAAAGAACAGGTGACTAGAGTTTAAATTTTCTTTTTATCTTATATTATCCTGTATTTGATGAGGCAGATTTCAGTGCCTTACCATCAATTTGGTAACTAACCGTAATACTTAGAAAAGATGCCCTGTAAAAAATAACTGTAATTTCAATGTTATATCCTGTTATGTTTCAATACAGCACTCTAAAAAAATTCACCGTAAAATAACAGAAAAATACTGACAAACCTGCTGTCAGTCTGTCTATTTTACCGCAAAGTAATTTTGTTGTGACTGTGTTTTGTAACCGTAAGTAAGGAGGGAACACTGTGGATATGAGACCCTGCTGTATATTGAGATGATACACAGGCACAGGCTGTCTGTGCTCCACATGACATGAACTGACAGTCTGTGCTCCACATAACATGGGCCAGCTGTCTTTGTTCAACATGGCAAAGACCGGCTGTCTATGCTACACATAGCATGGACCAGCTGTCTGTGATCCACAAACAATGTATCAGCTGTCTGTGCTCGACATAGCATCAACCGGCTGTCTATGCTTGACATAGTTCAGACTGGCTGTATTTGCTTTACTTACGACGGATTAGCTGTCTGTTCATAACATGGCACAGACTGGCTGGCTATGCTCTACATAGGTCATACCGGCCACCTTTGCTCCTTTCACAATGGTTCAGCTGTCTGTGCTCCACATGGCATCAACTGGCTGTGTGTGCTCCACACACAATGGGTCAGCTGTCTGTGCTCCACATGAAATCAACTGGCTGTATTTTCTCTTCTTGCAACAGATTAACTGTCTGTGCTCCACATATGATGGGTCAGCCATCTGTTCTTAACATGGCATAGACTGGCTATCTATGCTCCACATGGCATAGACCGGCTGTCTATGCTCCACATAGTTCAGACTGGCTGTATTCACTCTACTTACGACGGATTAGCTGTCTGTTCTTAACATGGCACAGACCAACTGTCTACGCTCCACATAGCTCGGCTTGGCCGCCTTTGCTCCTCTCACAACGGATCAGCTGTCTGTGCTCCACATGGCATGGCATCAACTGGCTGTCTGTGCTCCACATACGATGGATCAGCTGTCCATGCTCCACAGAATAGACAGGCTGTCACAAGGCATAGCAGTACTCTCTGTACTCTACATGGCATGGACCATGTACCCAATTATACCCATTGTGTGTTAAATGTTTTACATTAATAAATGAGACGTGTTGATGGGCTATGCAATCTTAGCCAATTTTAAAAGGAAGTATAAAAACAAGTTTTTTTCAGTTAACATGAAATTATAACTACTTGGATGGTTTGATGGTCCATGTCATGTGAAGCACATACAGTTTGTGCCCTTCACACTTTAACATCTCAATGTACAGTCGGGTCTCATATCTACTGCATTCCCTCTTCATTCACGGTTACAAAACGCAGTCACAAAACAATTACTTTGCTGATATATAAAAGGAAAATAAATACAGTAAAAATAATTATCTTACAGTGACATTTTTTACAGCCTAGTCTGATGTTTAGTGTAGCATTTGATCTCGTTTGTTGGGTGTTTTTTTGTCTGAAAACAAACCAAGTCCTCCAAGTTTTGCAGGGAATCTGAAGCCCTCATTAAATCAAAAGAACTGCAGTAACTTTTAAAACAGCTTAAAAGATTAAGTAACCTTGGCACTGGTGCAAACACAATGCTGTCTCTTTGATTGAAAGTGCCTGGGGTTCTGTGATACACTGATGGTTGATTTATGAAGAATCTGGAAACTAATGGAAGTTATCTAGAGAAAAAAAAGCTCACAAACATTTCGATGTGATAAAAACAGTCGGTGTGTGCGGTCAGAGTGACCCAGGTGTGTAGTACTGCTATGTGTTGCAGGGCGCCGTCCATCCCTGAGGCCCAGGACCTTTCCCGCTCGTCCTCTAACGCCAGCAGCTTCGCCAGCGTGGTGGAGGAGAATGAGGGGGAGGAGGAGTACGAGACAGGACTGGTGGGTGGATCTTATAACTTTATATTAAGCACCAAATCTGACAACACAGATAGTGAGATTTCAGGCTGCTGTTTGTCTTCACCACGTTACGTTTTGTAATTACTGTTCATGCCACACATTAACAAACAGGTTTACTTCACACAAACAAAATGATTACACAAACTAAAAGTGCAAACACCCTAACAAGAGCAGCCAGCAGCTCCTCTCAGCTGATCCCATTAACATTTGTTCCACTTGTACTCCGGGGAAATCCACTTGTTTTTTATCTACTTTTTGTGTCACCTAAACAAGAGCAACACAGGATGTGAGAATGTTTGATGGATTGCGCTACATCCCAGAAATGACAGGTCTGAAAGTGTTCATACATATTAATGTGTTTATCCCTTTCCTGCTCCTGCACTGTTTTGCACCTTAAGAGTGAGGATATGGAAATCCAGTCATGGAGTCGAGCTGCGCTGATGTTTACTGCATGTCCCTGTTACACTCTCCACATCTCCTCTTCCTCCCACAGGAGAGTGTGTCTTGTGTTACTCCCATCAAGAAAGACTCTTTTGTGTACAGCTCCGCGCTGGAGGACAATACCTGCAGCACCAACCAGGAAAGTTTTTCAGGTGAGTTTGGAGAGGAGTGAAAGCTCGTGTTACCGTGCTGCTGATAGCCTGAAGGTGTGAGGAAGCAAAGGTCAACAGGCTCACATTTCTGCAGTATCTGCAGTATCTGGGGGAAATCTAGATAAGACAGATGTAAAAATAACACTCTCGGCTTTCTAAGGAATTAATATCTCAACACCCCCGAGCGATGAACCTGATATCAGCAGAAGAAGTTGGACCGGCTGCGAATAAAAGTCCAACAAACTTGGCTTCATATGGTTCATGAGGCACCCTGCAGTCACCTGATCAACATCTCCCCATCTGTTTCTGAGTCAGAGTGTGTGAAAACATTCACCTTTTAACCTCACCCTGGTTATACCCATGAATAGAAGATGATCATTTCTACTCTGCCTTCATTTTACAGAAGATAAAATCAATTGATTTTTTTACTGCAAGTTTGCAAACTGTATGATTGAAAGGAATCAAACAAACTCAGTGTACTTCCATCACTTCCAAACTGATCAGAGCTCAACTCAGCTTTATTCATAGAGCACTTTAAAAACAACCACAGCTCGAAAAAGTGCTGTACATAAAAAGGGGGTGCAGGAATAAATTGGTGAATAAAATATATAAATAAATAAATCATTAAAAAAAGGTGCAGGTATTAAAATAACTGGTTCATTGTTCTTAAAAACAATTTGAGAATAAGAAAAATAATTAGTAAGTAATAAAAACAAACCATAAAACACTAAAACAAGAGCAGAGTCTCAGACTGGGTTAAAAGCCAAGGAATCAGAACCCTGAACATGTATAGATATGTGAAAGACTGTCTGCCAAGTTAAAAAAAAAAAAAAGAATACAGAAATTAAATTTGACATTTTAAATCTCATAACTTTTACTTTTATCTCAAAATTTCGGTATTTTCAAGAAGACTGTTTTTATAGCTCGTAGTATACACAGTTAGCTTCTACAGTGACAGTGCTTTATAATAATAATGATGATAATCATAATAATAATAATAATAATAATAATAATAATTAAATTTAACATTCAACATGTTTCACAAGCATTGTCACAAAGAGCTTTAAAAAAATAAAACAAATAGTAAAAAAAAAATAAATAAAATAAAAAATTACAGAGAAGTACAAGAAAATGTGAGGAGGAGCGGAAGAAAATACAGCAATATATGAAAGACTTAAAAGTGCAACTTAATAAGAAAAAAAAAAAAGATAAAAAGATCAAAATTCTGAAAACAACAAAGAAATTAAAACCCTGCCTTTTATACTGTCAAAGAAAAAGATATAAGTTAAATCAGATTTTTTTAAAAACAGCATCGATGATGAAAATACGCTCAGCTAAAATCTCCTATAAAAGCACATCTATTGAAATGTTTTTAAAACAGATTTAAAAGAGGATAAAGATTCGGCCGTTCTGATCTCTTCAGGCACGTTGTTCCACTGGGTGGGAGCATAGACTGTTTATAGAGTGGACAGCGTAGCTCCGCCATTTATCATTGTACGGTTTTGAAGTCAAAATACCCCCGTCACACGCGCAGCCATTGGTAGCCAGAGTCTGTGCAGTAGAGATGATGGGGGATTCTGGGAGAATCTGAGTGTTTAAAATGTTTAAAATGTGTGGGGAGCCAGTGAAAAGAAGCTAAACCTCCACAAACTGTGACAGAGAATTACAGGAATACAAACAAGAAGAAACAAAAGAAACCACAAGAAATTCTCAGGATAAAAAATGACCTTATTTATTATATTTTTCTCAGCTGCATAAACAAGACAATACGACTAGGCTGACATGGCAATAGCAAAGTTAATTCTTAGCTAATGGTAATGTTAGCTAGCAGTAGCTGTTAGCTGCTTTAGTAGCTAAAGGCTTAACTTCATTGTTTTAATAACTTGGTGATTAGTTCATTGTCCGTCAGAATTACCTCTGTCTGATTATTTAAATGCTAACAGTTGTTGTTTGTTAGCTTTGGCTAATCTTATGCTAATGCTTTGTTGTTTTTACCTCAAAATTGAAGCTAATATTTTCATGCGTTTTCAGTGTTCATCCTGTGTTTTGGGTTGCTTCAACAGTGAAGCAGTGAAATGATAACATGTCAAAAAAAGAGTTTTGAGCTTCCCACCCTCAACGCAGTAACAGGCTCTTTAAAGTGTAATTTCATATAAGCCTTAAAACGTGTTGTAAATCATCGTTCCTGTTGGAAACAAACAGCAGCACACGTTTCTTATTTAATACATTGAAAAACGCTTTTTGAAGTGAATCCTCAGTGAACTTCTCTAACTTTGTTGGGGTCTGGAGGGTCAAAAAAATAAAGTTTACTATGCCTAGAAAGTCCCACATTGCAAACTTATCTGTGATTCCCACACAACTTCTGTTAAGCCACAAACTCGGTGTTTTTCCCATAATGACTCACTCTGAACCATTAATCTTTTGCATGCTTATCCCTTTTTGGCAAGAACAGCTGGCAGCGTTATATATTTTAAGTTTATTCGCCGTGACAGCCTCACATCTGTCATCTCCTCCACAGCAGCTCAGCAGCAAAGCGACGCGGTGAAGACATCAGAGCCAAAAGGGACAGACAGCCATGCCAAGACAGAGCGGCCCTCCCAGGAGCACAAGTTCTCACCGGTGAGATAAAGTGTTTGGTATCAATCACTGGGTGATGACTCTGTGTGTTAGAGTCAGCGGGACAAATGTTTCCTCCTGTTCGGTGATATATGATCAAATGAGCAGGGAGACAGAGCTGAGAGCGATGCTGGTGCTGAGCCTCTAAGCTCCCATCTATTTCTCATTCCTCGTTTCATGGTAACAAATCTTTGCCATCAGAAAGTCTGTTTATTTCTCTTTTGAATGGAGCTACATTTGTGAGGAACATGCGTTTGTGGGATGAGCAGCAGAGTATGTGGGTTGTGCTCATTGAAAACTTTGCCAAACCTTCTCTGCCAATGCCAAACAGCTCATCCTGCTCTTGGTGTTAGCTGTGTCCTAGTTCAAGTTCCCAGTTTTGAAGTTGCAGACTGGTTACATCACAGCGGTGAGTCGAAGGCCGTCCCATTTCGAAGGCTCCTCCGAAATGCCGCCAATGCTGCCAATGAATCCAATCTCCCTTTAGGGTACCCCGAAGGACGGATTCGTTGGGTACTTCACAGCCTCATATATCCCATGATTTGTTGTGCTTGAACAGTAATGATTGACACAGCTGAACTCCAGGAGGACTCTTGTTTTACCTAGTTGTGACGCTTAATGACGATTTGGTTTAAATGTGGGAAAGGTGTCGTTCTTTGTAAGTAATATTTATTTATTTAACCTTTATTTAACCAGGTAAAAGACCCATTGAGGTCAAGACCTCTTTTACAAGGGCGACCTGGCCAAGAGAGGCAGCAACACATGTCACAGTAGACAAAACAGAGTACAGCAACAGAGATTAGAATACAGACAATAAAATGCAGGAGTTATCATAAGAAACAATTTAAGAACACAGGCACTGTTGAGTGAATTCACGTTGTCAGTTTCTCAGGGTAGAGCGGAAAACTTCCAAAGAAACAAGTTCAGTCAAGTCAGTCAAGTAATAAGGAGCACAATTCACACGCAAGGCAATTCAAAGTGCTTTACAGCTAAAGTAAAATAAAACAACAATAGACAAAATAAAATCATTGCATAAATCACACCATAAAACATTAAAAATGATTAATTAAATTAAAAGAGGAGAGTGCAGATGAAACACTTTCAGTTGTTGTATGATAAGCTAAACAGAACTGTTTTCAGCCGGGCTTTGAACATTGTCAGAGTTGAGGCCTGCCTCACATCTTCTGGAAGACTGTTCCAGATTTTGAGGGCATAAAACTGGAATGAAGCCTCACTGTGTTTAGTCCTGACTCTGGGCACCAGGAGACCCCTCCCTGAGGTTCTCAGAGACCGAGTTGGTTCACATGGTTCCAGCATGTCCGAGATGTACTTTGGTGCTAGACCATGAAGGGACTTGTAAACAAGCAGAGCTGTTTTAAAGTCTATTCTCTGAGCCACAGGAAGCCAGTGCAGAGACCTGAGCACTGGACTAATATGGTCGTATTTCCTGGTTCTGGTCAGGACCCGAGCAGCAGCGTTCTGGATGTACTGCAGCTGTCTTACAGCTCGTTTTGAGAGTCCAGTGAGCAGGCCATTACAGTAATCTAACCTGCTGGAGACAAATGCGTGGATCAGTCTCTCTAAGTGACTTCAGGTTTAGACACTGTTCCTTTAGTCCTGGCAATGTTTTATGGTTTGGAAAAAAGCCGCTGATGTTATTGATTTGATGTTACTGTTAAAGTTCAGGTCTGAGTCCAATATCACCCCTAGATTTCTAACCTGGTTACTCACACTTAGAGAGAGAGAGAGTCTGAAGATGACTGATAACCCTTTCTCTTTGTTTCTGTGGGCCACAGAAAATGGTTTCAGTTTTATCTGAGTTCAGCTGGAGGAAATTATTCTGCTTCTACACACTGATCTGTTCGACGCAGCAACACAGTGAATCTACAGGCCCATGTTCAGCTGCTGTCATTGACACGTAGATCTGAGTGTCATCATCATAGCTGTGGTAGGACAAATTTTAGCTGCTATTCGCTGACTTCATGGAAGCATGTACAAGTTGAACAATAGGGGTCCAAGGATTGAACCCTGGGGAACCACACAGGTCAGGGCCATTTGGTCTGAGACACAGTTACCAATTTCAACAAAGAAAGTCCTGCCCTCGAGATAAGACTTGAACCAGTTTATAACAGTACCAGAGATTCCCACCCAGTTTTCTAACCTCTGTAAAAAGATCATATGGTCAACAGCATCAAAGGCAGCGCTCAGGTCCAGCAAAACTAAGACTGTGTCTGTGTTCAGGCGGATATCACTTGCCACCTTGATCAGAGCTGTCTGAGTGCTGTGGTGGGGCCACATGAAAAAACACTTCTGACATTACAAATCTGCATCCCACAAACTCGGCTCTGCTGCTCCTCCTACAAAAACATGTTCCTTTAAATGTGGAGTTAATGATGTTGTTGCTGATGTAAACAGTCATTGTTTCTTTTTTTGTTTGCAGAGCTGTTAGCCACACTCCTCTGACCACTACCACTGATGTCCATCTTCAGGTCAGACATCCTAACATGTTCCTTTACCTCTGATCCAACTGTTGCCTTCTGATATCAGTTTATATCCTCCATTTCTCCCAGCATTCCCAAAAGAGGTGTCTTTGTTCCAAAAGCAAGCCAAGAGTCCGTGATCTTCACCGCTGACAGTGAAGAGGAGCAGGGTCAGAGGTCAGATCAGCTCTGTATGTTCGGCATGCTGAGAAAGACACCCTGCTCTGTGGACATCCACCGTCCCACCAACCCCCCTCTGTCTAGCTCCATGTGGGACCCGTCTGGAGGAAAGGAAAGAGACCTCCCTGCCCATCCTGCATCCTTTCTGACTGTCACACGTCAGCCGGCTTAGAGGAAGTCAGGCTGTGAGCTCATTCATCAGGCCAGTAATCTGTTAACGCTGAGTCTTTGTGTAAACTCTGGATCAGGGTTTGAACAGGGGTTTAATCTTCGGGTGAAAGAAGTCGATCAAACAGGCCGCGTTTGCTCGGTGAAACACTGGGCTTATAGAGAAGAGAGTATCACTGACTGAGAAATGTTTTTAACGTCATCCTCACACCCCGCTGTGGTATCTACACGAGTGGTCCTCGTACTGTGTGTGTGAGTGTGTGTGTGCCTGTCTCTTTGGTCACTTCTTGTGTTTTATTGATGATCTATTTGTCCTCTTTTGAGTACAGTGGGAATTTGTCCTCTTTTAAAGCACTTTTGATTTAATTTAACCTTTTTTTAATGAGTTAAAAGCTGTGATGCTGTTGGTGGTGGCTGTTAGAGGAACAGTTACTGTCCTACCTGGAAGGTGAGGGCTAGAATCTATAGAAAAGGAAATCTGAACAACTGGAGACTCTGTGCATGATAGGAGTAAAAGCCGGTACCCAAATCGGCATCAAGCAGACAGAGAATCAGTCCCTCCAGGGTATAGCGGCTTTTTATTGTGATTGCTGCAGGATAAAATGGCTGATTTTGCACGTTGCAATGTTTTAAGATGTTTCTCTAGATGTGTTTGTCTTCCTTTTTTTCTTGCAAACACTTAAAAAAAACTTCCGTCATTCTTTTTTTTTGTTATGCACATGTAAAAACGTGTTTGTCAAAGGCTGATTTTAGTCTCGGCATGATGTTGCACGAGGTGCAAAACCGTTTTGTGCTGAACATTAGGAATTTGCCTTAACGGTCCTTGGCCTCCTACATTTGTTGATAAATGTTAGCTATTTTGTCTGGTATGTCGTGGGGACTGACTGCTACGATTGGTGAAACTTAAGGAGGCAAGGAGGCTGTTAAAATTGGTCAAATTTGCAAACATGTTGTGGTGATTGGACAAAATTACAAAGTCGCCCTGATTCCACGGGGTTTGGTTGAATTTGTGTTAGTTGTTGCCCCTGTATCATCGCAACTTCCTGGAGGGACTGGCTAATGGATTATGTCTGTTAAGTAGATATGAAGTCACTTACACAGCATATTTATCATATACCAGCTATTTTCTCCTCATATCAGGCTCAGGGTGGGAAGCTAAAATGCTAACACTTTTAAGTATTGAAAAAATGCTTCATTCATACGTTCTTGGGCTGAAACATTAGCTAAAGGCTAAAGCACAAGCTAAAGGCTACAACAAGGCTTAAACTGTGATAATGTTCATTCCAACCCACAGTCAGCAGTTATTCTGCAGTGGTCTGTTCAAACTTGAGAGTCTATCAATAAAATGAAGAGTGAGGTTACGTTAGCTCTGATTGGGAAGGTTGGAGTTGGGTTGTAGTTAGTTACCTGGTTACTAAACTACGGTACAAACTGAGTCTAAAAGTTGCGTGTTGTCACGTTTCAAATAAGAAACAAATGAAACCTCTTTGGAAGTTCTAAAAGTTGCTGTTCATCAAGATTTGGCAGAAATCTGCAGAAAGACCTGAAACCACATACACACCAAGAAAAAAAAACGACAACAAACTTCATCAAAGAAAGATTTTTTTTTTTTTTAACCAGCCTGGTTCCAAAAAACGCTCAGGTCTGCTTCGCTAGTTTCACTTCAGGACACCCTATATGGGGCTGAACTTTTTTCTAGCTCAGCAGTTTAGAGGCTATCAAGATCAAAAGTTTGTCCAATCGGAGGCATAGAAACTGACCAGTCATAATTTGGTATCAAAAGACGATTGAAAGAAAGGTGAGTTCTGATTTCATCTGCGTGTAATGATGGCACACTTAGCCACCCATTTTCCAGAAACCCCAAAATAAATAGTTCACAGTAGTTAAGATTTGTTGTGATGGGAGCTGTCAGATTATCTCCTGTTAAAGTGTGAAACCTGGCAAGTTATTTTCCAAAGCCTTGTTTCCACCAAGTGTTCCAGTATGGATCAGTACAGTTTGGTATGGGTGTGATCGGTAGGGATGGGTACCTTTTACACTTGAAATGATACGGTACCGATGCCCGATACCTGGCAATCAGTATTGGTACTCAATGGTACCAATTTTCAGTACTTATATATATGTTTATGTGGTAAAAAATATCAATTTATTCAATAATAAAATATATATTTATTTTTCATTTTAACATATTTATTCTTAAATATATAAACTTGCAATGCTGTGTTCACATCCAGCATGGAAAATCGCCGACTCTTCCGCTCTCTCACGGTCACAAGGATGTGTTTATGTACCTTAACATGGTACCTTTTGATTTTACGTTAATCAGTACTGGGTACTTTTGACGGAACTCAGTTTGTACCTATAAAAGTACCTAATTTGGTACCCAACCCTACTGATGGGTAAGGCCTGATCCTGATGTTACCGGACCACTTTGGAAAAAACCTTGCCTAAATTACAAAAGTCTTGTTACCACCAAGTGGTCCGGTATGGATCAGTACAGTTTGGTACAGGTTGGATCGGCAAGGCCTGATCCTGAAATAGTGTGACAGCATAGCAGCACGGTTCAGTGTACCTTGCTTACATTAGACAAAGATCAACGATGGATGACACAGTTTTCCAAACACAGAGAAAGTTCTCTTCAGGAAGTCGACTCTAGATCAAAACATGGCAAGGTTGCGTGTTGCACAGGAAGTGAAGAGTCTTTCCAACAATTAATGGACTACAGTGTTTCTAGCGCCACCTTCTGGGTCGGATCGGTTTAGTCTGGCACCCCAACAGAAGGGTACCAAAAAGTGGGACGGTACGGGTCGGTGATTTGAAGGCCTGTCCAAGTTTTAGTCAAAAGAAATGTCACAAAATGTGTGCCGTACTGAAACGAACGGTAGTGGAAACAGGGCTTAACCTGCTTCCAATCAGCCTGATACTGCTCTGTCTCCCTCTGCTGGCCTTTAGAAAGAATGCAGCCATATGGCACTTACACTGAAGTCCATGATTCAACCTTTTTTTTTTTAAGTACTGCTGAAGATGTTCGTTTCCAAATACTCTCCAGGCCCTCAGTCACACTGTCCGTTGATTTTTGATGTCTGTGTTGAATGTGTGTGAGTGTGTGTGTGTGTGTTTAAACAGCGGTACTGTGCATGGTGTAAATCTGCTTGCCAAAAAACCTCTCCTCTGTAAACTGGTGCCATGCTTGACTTCGAGGTGTTGTCTCTGTAATTTGTGTTTTACTGAAAACCAGCCAACATCTCCAGATGCAGCGCACGCTGCTGATAAGAGAGCCAAACGCCGCAGTTTCCTACTTTATTTCTTATATGTAATATACGTACGCGAACGAAGCACTACATTTTCGGAGCTATTTCGAAACGCTGACCTTTTGAAATACCTGATTTGTTGCTGAGTGAGAATTACACTGTGACTCGTCTTGAAGTTGCCTTTCTAATGATTGTGTCTCGGGAGCAGCTTTTGAGGAAGTTGTATTTAAAGGCACAGCGTTTCTTGAATGTAAAACAAGACAGGTATGTATTTATTCATACGTATCTGTTCCAATGAATTGTGAAACAGTACACATGACTCTAAAACATCCCTCGTCCTCGGTTTGTTATGAAGGAAAGATGTGATTCATGCACGTTTTTAAAAAGTGCAAAGAGTTTGAAGGAAGTTGACCCACACAAAAACAGCAGACTGTATTCTTTAAGCATTTTAAAGCTACAAATGAAACAAAGACACAGTTGAAGTAGTTAAAAAAGGTAAAATGACATATTTATGGTTATAATTAACCCTTTTTGAAGGATTTCTGATACAATGACATGATTTTCTCTGGACTTTGGAAACGCTGGAGTAGGTGAAGTGTGCCCTCTTGTGGCTCTGACTCATTATAGCACATTCTTCTGTGGTACCATCCCTCAGCTGGTTTCCAACCACAAAGACTGGGAGTGAATCATCTTTGTGCTCCATTAAAGTGATTGTATCTCTGTCTGCTTAAGCCCTTGTTTAAAGACTGGTTTGTAAATATTGCTTTTCATCCTTTTTGTAAATAAAAAATGACAAAAATGTTTAATAAAGATGAAGATGCAAACAACAAATCTCCCCCCATGCTTTGCCTTTTCCCTCACCAAGGCTGATAGTTGTGCAAGAATAGAAGCTAGCAGAAAAGTTTCCCTTTCACATCACCATATTCCACCACTTCTCTTTGAATGGCTCCCGGCGGACGTTGGAGCCACAGTGCAGCTCTCCATGCCATATGTGGTAGGTGGCGAAGTCGTCGATGAACATGCATGTGAGGCCCAGTCCCTCCAGCAGGGACCTCACCTCAGTCTCCAGGGCACAGACCCCGTTCACCTTGGGGCCAAAAGGCTTCGGGATGGCGAGGTCCTTCCCCAACACGATCATGTTCACCTTGAAACAGACGTGACAGACCATAATCACATGAATGCCCTTGAAAAAGAAACATAAAAACAGTCAACATGACTTTATACCATCTCTGAAAATACCATGTCAGGGTAGTAGGCATCTGCTTTTTTGTCGTGTGTCGTGAAGAGGATCGGCACGTCGATGATATCTGCGTCCTCCAAGCCCAGCTCTCTCTTCAGAACGTCTCTGTTCCAGTCGATGCAGTTCTAGGGGAAAAAAAAAAAATTAAAATAGAAGGTGGTAAATGGAAAAAAAATGGAAAAAAATATGATACAATCTGTTCAGACCAAGGTTATAATAGTTAACTAAAACGAAACTTCAAAACAAAAACTGAAATTTAAAACACATTGCAGTTAACTCTAACTAATAAAAACTAAAAAAGAAAACAAAAACGATAAGTAAACTAAAACTGTATCTTGTGTTCACAAAACTAACTGAAACTAACTAAAATTATGCAGAAAATGCCCTTAGTTTTAGTTTCTGACAATGTTAACAGCCTTTAGGATTTAAATTAATCGGACACATTTTCCCAACCAGTTTTACGACAGTTTTCAGCAGTTGTCAGCGCCATACAGCACCATCACAGCGACGCACTGGAACGTGCTTATTTACTGCACTAACTGGCTGTGCGCTGTGCTCACACAAAACGTGGTGGAGCAATGAATTAGAGCATCTGTGATAGTTTAATTGCATGTGAGTCTGACTTTAATTGTATTTAAGTCTGTCTTTCTTGTTAGAGTCCAAGTTTCTAAATATTTAAGCTCATATTATACTGTTTTATATAGTTTTAGTTTATATTAATTTTATGTAATTTATGTTTACATTATTTTTATATAACTTATGTATATTTTTTATATTAAGTTTATATTATTTTCTTGTGTTCAATCAATCAATCAATCAATCAATCTTTCTTCAATCAATCAATCTTCTTGTGTAGCGCCAAATCATAACAAATGTTATTTCAAGACACTTTACAAAAACATTTACAGGTCTAGACCCGTAAATGTTAATAAAATTTTATTAGCAGAAACCCAACATCAAGACAAGATAAGGAGTCTTATCTTATCTTAATCCACCATGAGTACAGGACTTTGCAGCATTCAGCAAGTTACAATGGCAAGGAAAAACTTCCCTTTAACGGGCAGAAACCTCGGACAGAACCAGACTCATGTTAGACAGACATCTGTCTCGACTGTGTTGGGGTTAGAGAGAGACAGATAGAGGAGAGAGAGTGGGAGAGAGAATGGGGGGATAGGCAGCAGCCAACAGTTCAGTATCAGCATTGACTGAGCAGTGAGCACTATGTTGAACTGAAAAATAAACTGTTTTGTACAAAATATTTACTCTGACCTTTTTGAATCCTACACCTGGTTAATAAGGTATGAAAAAACTAAAACTAAACTAAAACTAAGCCTTGTTGCAAAAATCAAAACTAAATAAAAACTAGAATGCCCGCTCTAAAACTTATTAAAACTAAACTGTAATGGAAATTTTTTTTTAAAACTAACTAAAACTAAACTATAATGACAAATCTAAAACTATTATAACCTTGGTTCAGACCAGGAAAAGATGCATTCATTGTCTTTAAATTACAGTGAATCCTGCTCACCTGCACGTAGTTGTTTTGGAGTTGCAGATCCTCATCCTCAAGGATCTCATCAACTGACTGTGGGTCCACATCCTTTACACCTTTGTGGAAGCCAAAATAGAGTTCAAAAAAAGAAAGGTAAAAGGGTTTACAGATTGCTTTCCAGGACAAACCTACCCTCAAACATTCTGGCTCCTCCATGTCCGTCATTCTGCAGGCCTTTGAAAAGTTTGTAGGCCGCGTCAGGGCTGGCCAGCAGCAGACGAAACCCCTGTGAACAGTCAAGTTTTTGATTCATGCAACCAGTTTCTAAAATATTTTATTTACAGAAGCTTCAAAGAAAAGATGTACCTTTCTGTCAGGTGCAGGAACAAAGGTCATGAATTCATCGACATGTCCAACAGTGAGCCAGTCAGAAAATAAAGCCACCGGATCCTGAACCTTTTGCGCCCTCAAGAAGTCCTGGACAACCTGGGTCATGTTCCGTCCTGTCTCTGCCCTTTAAGAGGAGACAGAGCTTAAAGAGCTGCTCCCACATCCATTATTCATACACTTCAGAAGTCAGAGATTCATCTGATTCTTTATAAGCTCACGTAGGAAAGGCCACTCCGATGATGATTCTGCCAAAAGGGTAATTTTTACCGTTCACCGTGACCGGAGGGCTGACCTCAAGATTACCGAAAGAGTCCAGTTTGGTCACTTCCTCTTTACCAGGTGTCCTTGTAACGTAACCAAAGTCAGGGCCCTATGAAATTAGAAATAGTAAAAGAATAGAAATCAAAGAAGGCTCAGTGTTATTGATGTATTATAAGATAGTGACAGGGCTGAAATCCAAAAGCAGCTTTTGCTATGCCACTGATCCACCAACAATGCCTACTGATTGCTCATCGACACCTGCCAATCCTTCAAAGACGCCTGCCAAAGTGTCAGTGGCACCTGCCAATTACTGAGTGACCTCTGCCAATCCCTTAGCAACACCTACCAATCACTCAGTGATTCCTGCCAGTCGTCAGTAACACCTACTAGTTGCCCATTGACACCGGCCTATCTATTGGCAACACCTACCAATATATCAGTGACTACTGGCAATTGCTTAGTGACACCTACCAAGGGCACAGCCACACCTGCAAATAGCTCAATGACACCTGGTAATGTACCAATGACACCACCAATCGCTTTTTGGCATCTTCCATTTTCTTAAAGACACCTACCTAATCACTCAATGAAACACCTGCCATCACACAGAGAAAACTATCAATCCCTCAGTAGCCACGTTTACATGGACCCAAATATTCCGCTTGCATCCGCTTTATTTGCTCAAACAGAAAGAATTTAACCTTTGTATACACCTCATTCTGAAAGGAAAGTGCCAATCCAAATGGACACTGAATCGGTCTCACAGGGGTGGAATATTTCTTTCCACAAACCGATTGAGGTATCATGTATCCACTCAAACGGAAAGTTGTCAGGGTGCGTTCTTTCAGCCCATGCTCAGATATGACGTAAGACGCAACAAGAGATGTTCCTCAATTTTAAAAATGGCGGCAAGCCGTCAGCACTGGACTGCTGCGGAAAGTTTGTTTTTGATCCAAACTTTGAAAGAACTGAACATAATTTCAAGACTGAATGGACAAAAAACTTGCAATACAGAGTTATTCCAACAAGTGAAAGAAAAACTCTTTGATAAATCACGCAATGTTTACATTTTTATGCGCATACCCCATTGACTATTCTGTTTGCTTATAGCAGCACATGTAGACCAGAGATTGATTTCCATGTATACTATTGTTTTCAGAAAAGTCAAGACTGCCAATCGCTAGTGACTCCTGACAATCACGTAGTAACACCTACCAATCACTAGTGACACCTGAATGTTTGGCAGGTGTGACTGAGTGATTGGCAGGTGTCACTAATGATTGGCAGGTGTCATTCAGTGATTGGCAGGCATCACTGAGCAATTTGGCAGGTGCCACAGAGCAATTTGCTGATGTTAGTTTTGCAGTCGGCAGGTGTCAGTGAGTGATTAGCAGCTGTCAATGAGGGGTCAGTAAATGTCACCAAGAAATTGGTAGGCACCACTGAGCAATTGGCAGGTGGCACCAAGTAATCAGTGTCATCCCATTAGCCACTTTTGGATTTCAATGTCTTTTTAAGTTAAGGTCCCAAAGTCTTATCCCGCATATACGGTTTCATCTGTTTCAGTGATTTTAATCGCATTTTGTTTCTTGAAGTCAAATAAAACAATTGTATGCGCAAACACTTGATTTCAAGAGAAATGTGCGATCACCCCTCACCAGTAGCTCAGTATGAGGAAACTCAGCAAGTTCCCTATCACGAGGAGAATCCAGAACAACAGGAAACCCATGATGAGGAGAGTCAACATAACCAAACTCCATCTGGTCCTGGAAATAGACTCAGTTAGTTCATTTCTAATGTGTAAAAGTTTTTATTTGTCCATTCTTTGCGCTTATTAGATCGAATGTGTTCATTAATTTTTCATGATTGGGTGAAATTCATTTTGGAGCTCTTAAGAACTGAAGCAAACTTCAGGTTATTAACACATTTCGACTTTTACCTGTATCCAGCGGTCACCTCGATTTATATACTGGGGGCAAATCCTCAGCTTACACCCAACCTCAGCAACAAATTTTTGCACTTGTTGCAGCACTTTGTTGTTATCAGATGTCCTAAAAGAAGATCACACACATGCATGAGTTGAGAAAAAAAATTGACAATATCTGCCCATTTACCCATCATCCCTTGGCTAATTTATTATGCAGTGAGCTCTTACTTGCAGAAAAACACCTCTATGGGCTTGAGGGTGTTTGGAGTCATGATCCATGGAGCCACTGTGAACAGGACTGTGTCTGTGAAAATTGGTGTGTCTGGGATTCCCTGTCAAAACAGACAACAGACTTAGACACTGATAGTTTCTGTTTGCGTCTTTTTGTGTGTTTGTGAGATGTAACTGTGATGTATTAATGATACTATGTCGGCGCTTAGAAAGATTACATGTGGTGTACCACAAGGATCAGTGATTGGGCCAATATTGTTTATTCTTGTTTATTGTTTATTCAGATGATACCAATTTGTTTTGCTCTGGTAAGAATTTAAGGAGCTTTTGTCTTGTGCAGAAATGGAGCTGGAAAATCTCAAAACTTGGTTTGATGTCGATAAATTATCTCTTAATATTAAGAAAACAAAATTTATGGTTTTGGGGAATCTAAATGACAGTGATTGTAATGCTAAATTAAAAATCTGCAATGTTGACATTGAAAGAGTTTCTGAGACCAAATTCCTTGGGGTTGTCATTGATCAAAAGCTAACATGGAAACAACACATTGAATAGATTAAAGGGAAAATCTCAAAATCACTTGCAATCCTGTATAAATCGAGAAATGTATTGAATTCCAAGGCTTTGCATTTGATTTACCATTCATTGATTGTTCCCTTTATTTCTTATTATGTTCAAAGCAAAATCAAAAATGCTCCCTGACTCAATACAAAAGTTCTTTTCAATTCAAGACAGTCCATATAATCTCAGAGGTGTTTGTAAACTTACTGTACAAAATGCTAAAAAAGGTATGAAAAGGAGGTGTATCTACATTATTGGAGTTAAATTTTGGAATGATGCCACCGTAAACTTAACGTGTTATTCTTTTTTTGTTTTTGAAAAAATTGTTTGTAAAGCAATTTTTGAAGCTTACAAGTGTAATTAATTATCTGTGTTGTTGTTGTTGTCTTTTTTGCTTTTCTGGAGGTTGGTAGCCTAAAAAGTTGAAAACATAGAATAGGCCTTGATAAGCAGCCTGCTTCTGACTATGCCTGTCAGTCATTAATCAACACATGACTTTTGACTCTGTTATTTTGTGTGAACTGTCAATGTTGGGTACAATATTTGGTGTTGACATGACTGAATAAATGAAAAAGAAAAAAAAAGAAAAAAAAAACATAACTAGAGGGATAAAAACACAATAGACAGAGAGTGCCATCCAAACAGAAGTATAGCTTGTATAACCGTAAACCTAGTCTCTGTGACATCACCATCTGTTTATGAAGCAGAGTTTTGTCTAGTCTATCGTCGTCTGCAGCCATATTGGAAATACTGAATTCAACCTTACTTCAGTCAAGTTAGTGTGAGGATAATAGGAGGGTGAATAATGGAGGGGGCAGACTTTAGGAATTCACTGTTACACAGTAGGTCAGCAGGGTTGGGGCACTGAAAGGCGGAGCACTTTTACATTAGCTTGGATTTTGTAAAATGCTAACTTCATGTTCAGTTCAATCCTATCAGCATGCTAATTCATAAAAATTATGATCCTCCTAACTCAAGCATCTTGTCAAAAGAAAATGGCAGAAAACAAATTTTAAAAAAGGTCAACACTGCAGATCTTACTCGAGTGGCTGGCTCCAACAGACTGAGGTGAATTCTGACAGATCCATCGAAGTCTCTGTCGAGAAACCTGAGGCCCTCCACGTAATAGTTCCACTTTGAATCTCCTCCCTCGTAAGGCACCTCCTCAGACAGAACGTTACTGCCCAGAACCAAAGGATGGGTCTCCACAAAGAGGTTGAAGAGGAAGCTGCCCGCTGAAGAAAAAATAAAGAAAAGAAACAACCCAGCTTTATTATTCCATCATCTAAGAGACTCTCTATCTCAGTGTCTGTTCTTACAGGTGGTGTTGTCGTCATCCCCAGATGATCCGGACCTGAAGACTCTGATGCTCTCTGCATCACTCTTGGAGATGTGCATGGTGAGCTTGTAGCCCTCTGGGAGCTTGGCAGGGCCTCTGGTCCTCAGCACCATGGGGGACATGTCTTTCAGATCTATGAATTCACAAAGACTTGAATTAACCTCACTGTGACAACATTAGTCTGGGCATGGCCAGAGTAAACTGAGAAATAAACATTTCTTTCTAAGCTCCCTTTAAAAAAAAAAAAATGCTGAACAGAGGGAGAGAAAAGCTCAAAGCTTGTTTATATTACCCGACACTTTAGAGATAGAGTCCTTCTCCAGGTCTGGTTTCTTCCAGTAGCTCTGCTCAGTGTCACAGTTGACCAATAGGATGGCTCCATAGCCGTCTTTACCCCATTTCCAGGAGTTCTACAAGTTTTTAGGAAGACGTAAAAAGTTTAGGAAAACATAATGCTGTCAAATGATAAATATCCCATTAGGAGCTCACCTTGTTTGGATTGTTCCTTTCAACTTTCCCGTCTCTGTCAGCATCCACATCCAGAGAGATCTCTGAGCGACAAACATTCAGTTTATTAACATCAACTAAATCCAGTGGGGAACCCTCAGGGCCTTCAAGGTATTCAGTGAAGGCCTAATAAAAAATATAGAAAGAATTTTTGTACTCCGAAATAATTATTTTATTTCTTTATTTGATTTTATTTTGTTTTTATTTATTTATTTTACTCAATGAAATCATAGCAATGAGTTTTATATTATTTTTATAAACTTGTCCTGGCAACAATGGGTTAATATAACTAAATGGAAAATGGACCAATCACAATTTTCCTGTTGATGGTATCTGGGTAAATCAGCGAAACATTCTGGCCGGCAGGGCCTTCAGTAACTGCAACGAATGCCTGTGTAACTCAAGCGAATGTGGCCACAATTTCACAATGACAGCTGTCTTAGCCAATCATATTTTGTTAAGTTGTGGGCGGGATCATTTCCTGACATCTTCCGGGTATTCGCTAATACCTACCAAACACCCCCTCCCTGCTCCTCTGCACTCAGACGGGGACATATTTTACTTGACCAAAAACACAAATAAATGGACTCCCACCGAAAAAATCTGATATTGGTCTGCATTCACGCTTTATTTAGAGAATTTTCGGCGCGTTACTTTCACACAAAAACACCGCTAAATAAGGCACTAGTTCTCATCGTGTCGTAAAAATGTTTGGTGCGAGCGCTCTGGGCTTCTGCTGCACTAAAACACTGCTGTAGAGATAATTTCTGCCCTAAACCTTGTGATAGGACCCAACTTGTTCCATCCCGGTGTATCACTTTAACGCCTAACTGTAGCGAAATGACGGAAAGTAATGGAGAAGACTGTGTGGTTCCTGGATTACTTGAAACTCTGTTTTTTTTTTTTTTTTTCAATTTTATATCTTAATTTTTTTTTAATTGTTTGAAGTTGTGTTAGGTGTTGCAGTGTTCAGGCACATGATAAATTTGTAATCCCACAAAAACTATCAATATACTAAACTTCCATGTCACATGATTCTGGCTATTGTTTTTATTTCTTTGTTTGATTGTTTATTGCCACGTGTGGTCCCATGGTCCTACTGAAGGCCCAGTGGCTGGTGCCATGGTTCGCCACTGACTAAATCTACCACACAGAGATTTAAATCACAGCTTTTAATTTCAAAACTCTGTTTATCTACAAGTCTACAGCTCACTTCCTGTCCATGCGTACAACTGGGTTTCCAAAGAAAAGCTGGTTTGTGTATGTGAGTCATGTCTCCACTTAGGATCCAGAAACGCTCTGCTGGCATCAAGGTGGCAAATAAAAACGACTCAGGGCTCTAAGTTAAGAAAACACTTTTCTGTTTTGTGCGTTTCAGTATCTTTTCAGTGTGCTCTAACTCACCAACAGCTGTCAGGTGAAGGATTGCATTCCCCAACACCTCTTTTTTCTCCCCATAGTACCTCACAGAGAGCTGGAACCACACAGGCACAGGAGTCAGTCACAGGTACAGAAAACTGATGGTTCTCAAACCTAAAAGACTCAGAAAACTCATGACTTCTCTTTAATAAACTGCTTGTGTCTTGGTGCGGTGCATGCTGCTTGTCAAGCACATTTTCACAGGCTAATGTTTGACTTCCTGCTTCTCTAAACTGTAAAAAAAAAATAAAAAAAAATTTATGGTTAATGAGCCTAAAGTTTGACATTAGTTTTTCTGTTTTTTGAAAATAGTTTCGAGAACTGTGCAGTTACAGAAATCATCTGTAAATCAACAATCCGGACCTTTTTGAGGATTATGCCAGTAATGGCATCCTGTGTTTATTGCTCATTTCTTTTAATGTAAAAAATAATGATGCTTTTTTCTGCTCTCTTAAATTACAGTTAAATTAATGTAAAATGACCATAATTATTGACAGCTTAGCATGTCGACAACATCCAATAATGGTTTAACAATAAACTGTTCAGCAATCTGTCAGATTTTTCACAACCATAAAACTTCCAAACATAAGTTTGGAACTTCCACTTTAATGTGTTTCATAAATTTCCTATTTCCCTGTTATTTTACAGCAAAGTAACTTTTGTTGTGACTTCATTTTGTAACCGTGAGTGAGGAGGGAACACAGGCAATATAAGACCCTGCCATGCATCGAGATAGCCCATTTATCCAAATTAATTTTTTTTACAGTGTATTTTATGTTAATAGATGAGATTTGTTGATAGAAAATGCTAAGTTGGTCAACTTTCAATCTCATTGTTCAGCAGGGTCATAATCACTGTGTTCCCTCCTCGCTCACGGTTACAAAAAGCAATCACAACAAAAATTACTTTGCTGTAAAATTAAAGCGTTTTTGCTGCAAAACTCTTTGCATTATCACTAAAATAGGAGTGTTTTAATGAAATAATTTAGAAAAAAATTGTTTAATGGTATTTTTCTGAAGAATTTTTTACTGAAATTTTCTATTAATATCATTTATTTTTACTTCATTGGAATTATGATATTTTACTTTAATTTGGGGGAAAATGACAGCCTGTCATTTACCTTAAAAAAGAGGGAAAAAAAACTTTTTCTTTTTAAAAAGGTTAATGACAGCAAGCAATAACCTTTAACAAAAAAAACAAAAAAAAACTTTTTTTTTTTTTTTTTTTTTTTTTTACAGTGTACCTTGCTTTCATTTTCACTCTGACTGGCCTGGCTCATGCTGATGAGCATGACTAGGTTTCCTTTGAAGGGGAGTGGTGACTGGAGGCGCGTCTCCTGAGGTGGGGGTTGGATGCTGCACTGAACAGCGGATGAGGACTTCACGGAGAAGAACTTGGAGCTGGGAGGGGCGCTCCTGGAAACAGATATTTTTAAAAAAATGTTGCATTATTCTCGGAAAGGTGTTGAAACACGTATTTGTTTTCATGCCAGAAAAAAAGGCATGGCATGCACTGACAAGACAGACTTTCATAGTTAGTACAGAAAAGGTTCATCAGCCAATACTTTTTTTCTCCAAGCATTATTCTTTCAGGCATTTTTTACACCTTTAATCAGAGAGGATAGGACAGTGGATAGAGTGGGAAACAGGGCGAGAGTGGGGAGTGACAAGGAAGGCACCACAGGCTGGACTTAAACCAGGTGAAACAAGCCAAAATTTACCCCCTTTGAATTATACCTGGGCCTGTTCCTGTTGGTTTGTCTGTTTGACTGGTTTTCTTAACTTTGCATAATATTTTTGGCTCTACCGAAGTATAATAATATCAGAATGAAATATGTGATAACATAAACAATAGATTAAAAAAAAATAATTTAATTGTAATTTTATGAACATTAGAAATACTGAATAAGAATAAATACAGAATAAATGTAATTCAATACAGTTTAATATAATATAATATAATATAATATAATATAATATAATATAACATAATATAACTTAATTTAATATAATATATTTTTATATAACCTAATTTAATATAATATAATTTAACATAATATGATGAAAAAAATAGAGTCAAATAGAAAAGAATATATGACAAATGTTGACTGACCAAAGCCCCTTAAAAGATTAAGTTAAAAAAAAAAAAAGAAAAGAAAAGCTGCATAAAACAGCCTTTTGTATCTGTCAGTACCTGTTCAGGTTGATGCTAAGCTCCGTGCCGACCACGTACACAACTCTGGTAACTCTTTCAACATCCACCCTGAGAGTCCGGCGGAGAACCATGGCTGCTGTCCTCAGGCGGTGTTTGGTGTTTGTCGCAGACAGACTTCAGACACCGAGGGGAAAGAAATGACTGACTCTTTTCTTCCCTATTAGGAAGTAAAGAAGCTGTTTGTCTGGGGGTAGGACACTGATATCAGGCTTCTGGCTCTCAGGGGGTGGAGATGGTGCCTTCTGGTTATCCAAACATTAAACCTCACTTCCTCACCCACCTACCTGTATCATATCTCATATCAACTCTGTGTGCACATGCCCTGTAAGAAGAAGTTACAACTTGTTGAAGACATGCCTGCTTCAGGCAATGGCAAAAAAAAGAGAAAACAGCTTTGTTGGAAGAACTGATAAGTCATTCTGCGAGAAATGCATTTTTTTACTGGAAAAATCTTGGTCTATACATTTGTAATGCATGTTTTCTTTACCACTTTCAGTACTATAGGGCAGGGTTTCTCAAAGTATTTTTGGTCATGGACCACTTTCAGGTTAGACATTTTTCCAAGGACCCCCTTATTATCAAAACCATGATTGGCTTAAAGGTCCTATATTATGCAAAAATCACTTTATTAAGTATTTTAGTGAAATTTGTGGGTCTTTGGCTTTCCTCCCAGCCCACAAAATATGATATTTAATGACAAAACCTCTTCTTAGTAGAGCTTGTTAATGTAAAATCTGACCTAAAACAAGCTGTGTGGATTTTGGGGATTTGCCGACGTCAGCAATTCCCTTTTTTGACCCAAACCCCCTCCCTGCCATGGGGAGGAGAACGCCAAAGTTGAAGAGCCATCACTGCTCTGTTTTTGGATGTAAACAGCCACATAGTTCCATGCACAAGCTTCCCATCTCAGAAAAAGACAGACTAAGTGTCTAGAGTTCATTTATCAAGGAAATGTTCCAGCTACACTCAGTAAAACTGTGCATGTGTGTGCTAGTCACTTCACGGCCGACTGCTTTTCCAACTTTGGACAGTCCAACAGAGGGCTAGCCAATAGACCGGTCCTGAATCCAGGCGCATTACCAACCATCCTCCAACAAACCTGGGACCCTGGAAATGTGAGTATTTTAAATGCTGTGTGCTGTGGAGCAGATATAAGAGCTTTTCCTCAGTGTCCCCCCTGTTTCTGTGTTAGCTTCAGGATGCTAACTTTAGCTGCAGTTAGCCTGTTGTTTTAGCCTGTAATGTTACAGAAAACGAGCTTCGCTGTTTTCTAAACATTGTGCACTCGGAGCTCGTGGCGCCGCTCTCAGTGACGTGGAAGAGCGGTGGCTCATTTACATATGAAGGCCACGCCCACTAAATCAGAGCGTTCTGAACAGAGGGGCTATGAGAACCTGGAAACAATGCTGCTGTGCTTGATTTATTGACTTTTTGGACCAAAACATGTTACCACCATTTCATGAAGACATCAATGATCCATATTAAACTGCAGAAAAGGAGCAGAATATGGGACCTTTAATATTAATCCTATGTAATAGTATATTGTGTTGTATTTTGGAACAACAGAATTAGGCCACATTTAAACTTTCCAAGTAACTCTTATTGTAAACTTTGAGGAAATGCTACCTCCAAGGCAGTGCTGTGCACAGGGGTGAGGGTAAGGGGGGCTGTCACCTCCTTGTGGACCACGCCTTTTTTTTATTATTATTATTTTTAACCTTTTACTCACTGAATTAATTAACAATTATAAAAATAGATTGTTTTTATGTGTTTTTGCAATTTGAGTATAGTTCACACAATAGTTATAACTAAGTTATATTCTACAGTTCTACTGTTTCATTTAGCAGAAGCTTTTGTCCAAAGCGACGTACAACACATGCAAGAATCTAGACAGAGGGGAAAAACTAGTTAGTGCAACAAAGTGCTGCCAGAAAATTCACTAAGAGCTGGGTCTTAAACCTTCTCTTAGACTCATTCTATCCCTGAGGACAAAGAGGAGAAGGCTCAGATTAAGGGTCTAAGTGTTCCCTGAACAGATGAGTCTTCAAACATGTCTTAAAGTAGAAAGAGACTCTGTGGATCGTATAGAGTTAGGTAATTCATCCCACCATTTGGGCACAACAGAGGATAAGAGTCTGGCTAGAGATTTGGAGCCACACTGGGCTGGGAGCACCAGAGCGTAGTGGGCGAGAAGGAGTGTAGACCTGGATGAGGGACCCCAGGTAGGCAGGAGCCGTTCTTGTCAACGTTTTGTAAGTCAGAAGAAGATCTTTCAATTTGATTGAAGCTGCCACTGGAAGCCAGTGAAGAGAGATTAACAGCTGGGTGACATGTGCTGTTTTGGGCTGGTTAAAGACCAGACGTGCTGCTGCATTCTGGGTAATCTGTAGAGGTTTAAATGTACACTCTGGAAGGCCTGCCAGGAGTTGATGTGTGATATTATACATAAAGACATGAGAAGTTCATCCTTTGACCAATATACTGTGACAAAGTGGATCTGATATGATCTTTGGTTTGTGTTGAATATGAATCAAGTAGTAATCACAAAGGTCATTTCAGCTGCATCAAGACCTGACAGGGTATCAGGGTATCAACAGGCATCAAAGAGTTAATACATTAGAAAAAGTTCCAAAGTAACTTTTTTCATGTTGCCAATATGGGGTGTTGTATGTGGGATTTTCAACAAATAATTTCATTTTGGATTGAGGCTGTGACATAAACTGTGATGACTCCTGTCCACAGAACATGTGACTCTGAAACACCTGTTCTGGGGTTTATCACAAAGAAAAGATAAAATAAAAGCACAAGTTTTATTTCAGTGATTGACTAAAGCAGAGACAATATTTATTGTCAAGATGAAATTAGTCTGTTACAGTTGATAAAAGTGCAAAAGGTTTGAAGGCAGCTGACCCACACAGAAACAGCAGACTGTATTCTTTAGGCATTTCAAAGCTACAAATAAAACAAAGACACAGCTGCTCTACAGAAAAGTGGTTAAAAAAAGGTAAAAAGACACATTCATGGTTTTAATTTGGTCTTTGAAAGGGTTTCAGATACAATGATATGATTTTCTCTGGACTTTGGAAGTGCTTGAGTAGGTGAAGTGTGCCCTCTTGTGGCTCTGACTCGTTATAGCACATTCTTATGTGCTGGTTTCAAACCACAAAGACTGGGAGTGAATCATCTTTGTGCTCCATTAAAGTGATTGTATCTCTGTCTGCTTAAGCCCTTGTTTAAAGATTGGTTTGTAAATATTGCTTTTCATCCTTTTTGTAAATAAAAAATGACAAAAATGTTTAATAAAGATGAAGATGCAAACATTAAATCTCCCTTATGCTTTGCATTTTCCCTCACTACAGCTGATGCTTGTGCAAGAATAAAAGAGGAATTCACCATAAGCTAAAAGCAGCATGTGCAGAAAAGTTAGGGATTGAAAACACTTTGTTTTCTATCCAAGCCCTTCTCTTTCTGCAGTTCATTTTCCCCTCACATCTCCATATTCCACCACTTTTCTTTGAACGGCTCCCGGCGGACGTTGGAGCCACAGTGCAGCTCTCCAAATTTCTTGTGGTAGGTGGTGAAGTCGTCGATGAACGTGCAGGTGAGGCCCAGTCCCTCCAGCAGGGACCTCACCTCAGTCTCCAGGGCACAGACCCCGTTCACCTTGGGGCCAAAAGGCTTCGGGATGGCGAGGTCCTTCCCCAAGACGATCATGTTCACCTAGAAACAGATGCGACAGACGATAATCACATGAATGCCCTTGAAAAAGAAACATAAAAACAGTCAATATGACTTTATACTATCTCTGAAAATACCATGTCAGGATAGTAGGCCAGAGCTTTCTTCTTGCGACTCTTTTTCGACATTACTAGCTTGAAGAGGATCGGCAGGTCGATGATATCTGCGTTCTCCAAGCCCAGCTCTCTCTTCAGAACGTCTCTGTTCCAGTCGATGCAGTTCTGGAAAAAAAAAACAGGAAAGTGGTAAAAATAAAATGATACAACCTTCTCAGACAGGAAAAGCCCTGATACATTTTCAATGTGATTGAGCATTCTTCTCGTTTTAAAAATTGGCCCAAACCATCTCTGATTGGGGAAGTGGAGCAGGATCCTGCTCTGGTTTTGATTTACATTTGCTGTGAAGCAGTGAGAAGAAAAGCTGAGAGACGACAGATATGTCAACATCAATTGAGGCAAGTTGTTGGCAGATAATTTACAACAATCGAAGATTGGAATGTTAATTTCATCAAATGAAGCAAACATCTGCGGTATAGGGGTGGCTGAATTTTTGTATTGATCCATTACCAAGTAAATACAGGGCCAGTATTACGATTCCTATACTAATACATATACTGAAACTAGTACTGATACCCAAACTGATACCAATACTATACAATACAATACAGACACTGATACCAAGACTGATACAGGCACCAATACCAATACTGATACAGACACTTATACAGACACTATGACAAACATTGATACCAAGACTGATACAGACACTGATACCAAGACTGATACAGACATTATTACCATGACGGATACAGACACTGATACAAATACTGATACCAAGACTGATACATACACCTATACCAAGACTGATACAGACACTGATACCAAGACTGAAACAGACACTGATACCAAGACTGATACCAAGATTGATACCAAGACTGATACCAAGACTGAAACAGACACTGATACCAAGACTGATACCAAGATTGATACCAAGACTGATACCAAGACTGATACAGACACTGATACCAAGACTGAAACAGACACTGATACCAAGACTGATACCAAGATTGATACCAAGACTGATACCAAGACTGATCGGACACTTATACCAAAACTGAAACAGACTATTTTAGCAAGACTGATACCCATACTGATACCAATACTATACAATACAATACAGACACTGATACCAAGACAGATACTGATGCTGATACTGATACTGATACAGACACCTATACCAAGGCTGAAACAGACACTGATACAGACACTATGACTATTATTGATACCAAGACTGATACAGACACTGATACAGACACTATCACTATAATTGATACCAAGACTGATACCAAGACTGATACAGACACTGACACCAAGACTGATACAGACACTGATACCAAGCCTGATACATACTATTATACCATGACTGATACAGACACTGATACTAATACTGATACAAAGACTGATACACACACCTTTACCATGACTTATACAGACATCTATACCAAGACTGATACAGAAACTGACATCAATACTGGTACCAAAATCGATACCAAGACTGATACAGACACTGATACCAAGACTGATACAGACACTGATACCAAGACTGATACAGACACTGATACCAAGACTGATACAGACACTGATACCAAGACTGATACAGACACTGATACCAAGACTGATACAGACGCTGATACCAGGACTGATACAGACACTGATACCAAGACTGATGCAGACACTGATGCAGGCACTGATACAGACACTATGACCAACATAAATACCAAAACTAAAAAAAAAAAAACGAATAATAAAAAGTGGGATCTATCTTCGGTGGGATAGACGAGCCAGCCTTGCTAGCCCAGGGGCAGAGGGGCTGCTTGAGGGCAGAGTGGCAATGTGCTGTTCATGGAAGTGGCTGACTAAGCTGACATCGGACGCTCTTGCCTCATTGGAGGAGCTTCACCTGCTGTGGGCAGACAGGATCCAGGAGACAGAGACTGAACAGACTGCTGGGGAGGCTCAGTCCTGGACCCTGTGGAGGTGAAGACTGGCTGGGCTGGAGAGTGGTGAACGGGCTGTCATCATCTATTTTCTTGTGGACCTTCTTGCACTTTCTATACACTTTCTTAATTTTGTTTTCTCAAATGCTGCTGTGACTCCTGAATTTCTCCTCTGGGATAAAGTATTTTCTATTTTTCTTCTATTCTAATACAGACACTGATACAAATACTGATAAAGACACTGATACAGACACTATGACCACATTGATACCAATACTGATAATCACACTGATTCCAAGACTGTTACAGACACAGACACTGACACTGATACTGATACCAATACTGATACAGACACTGATACAGACATTGATACTAAGACTGATACAGACACTTATTTTGGTAATGATACCAATACTGGTACTGTACAAATACTGATACAGACACTGATACAGACAATGATACCAAGACTGAAACTGACACTGATAACGACATTGATTCAAAAACTGATAAAGACACTGATACCGATACCGATACTGATACCATTACTATTACCCATACTGATAAAGACACTGATACCAACATTAATACCAAGACTGATACAGACACTGATACCCATTCTGATACTGATACTGATACTGATACAGACATTGATACCAAGACCGATACAGACACTGAAACTGTTACTTTTAATATTTAGGGTTGGTGTATGATCAAACTGTGTTTTTGTGATTTATTCTTTTGATATGTTGTTAAAACCTAGGACAGAATTAGGGCAAAGCTTAAAGGTAACTACAAATTACTTCTGTGTCATGATTAACATTTATATTCAGAAACAGTACAACAGTAAAAAAAAAAGTTAAAAAAATTATCACTTTAGGGTTAGTTAAAACAAAATCTTTTTTAAGGTACAGAGTTGAATACTACAGTACAAAAAATAAGTAAATAAAAGTTTCCCCATTATTGCACTCATTTTTGAAATAGTTATGTGAAAAGAATTACCACACCAGCCACGTGATGGTGCATCTTAAAAAATCAATTATTACGTTAAACTAGAGTATTGATCTTTTTACACTGGTATCATTCAATATCAAAACCAAAGTTGGTATCAATATTATCGATATTTGGATTGATTCGCCCACTTCTACTGCTGAGCTCTGTGAAGTGCTTGAATCTTGCTCACCTGCACGTAGTTATTTGCAAGTTGAAGATCCTCATCCCCAAGAATCTCATCGACTGACTCTGGTTCAGCATCCTTCACATCTTTGTGGAAGCAAAAACAAAGTTAAAAATTAAGTAATGGGTTTTACAGATTATTTTTTCAGAATGAACCTACCTTCAAATATTCTGGCTCCTCCATGTCCGTCGTTCTGCAGGCCTTTGAAAAGTTTGTAGGCTGCGTCAGGGCTGGCAAGCAGCAACCGAAATCCCTGTGGACAGTTAATTTTTGAGTCACCTTGATTTTGATTTATGCAACCAGTTTCTAAAATGGTGTCAGATTTTTCAAGAGAAAACATTTACCTTTCTGTCAGGTGCAGGAACAAAGCTCATGAATTCATCTACGTGTCCGACATAGAGCCAGTCAGAAAATAAAGCCACCGGATCCTGAACCTTTTGAGCCCACAAGAAGTCCTGGACAACCTGGGTCATGTTGCGTCCTGTCTCTGCCCTTTAAGAGGAGACAGAGCTTAAAGAGCTGCTCCCACATCCATTATTCATACACTTCAAAAGTCAGAGATTCATCTGATTCTTTATAAACTCACGTAGGAAAGGCCACTCCAATGATGATTCTGCCAAAAGGGTAATTTTTACCGTTCACGGTGACGGGGGGGCTGACCTCCAGATTACCGAAAGAGTCCAGACTGTTGGATTTCTTTTCAGTGGGTGTCCTCGTAACGTAGCCAAAGTCAGGGCCCTTAGAGGTAAAAAGAAAATAAACTCAGAAAGGTGAATTATTATTGATTGCACTCTTTAAATCATAGATGAGATAAGAATTGTGACAAAACAAATCAGTGGGAAGAAAAAGAGCAGTTCCTACTGAAAGGGTGAAGCACTAAATGTAAGGGGAAACCTTCAACCTTCAACACAATCTATAAAAATACTCTAGGTCAGTGTTTCTCAATTTTCCTCAGACCAAGGACCACTTATCCTCCCAGAAAAGTCTTGAGGACCACCACAAGCTAAATAGTCCTAGAACAACATCCGAGAGAACAAAATGATGTACCATGAACTCAAATCATACATGTTCCAACTTGCTAGGGCTACAACTAACGGTTATTTTGAAAATAGAAAAAGAGAAATAGAAGAATAGAAATAGAAACACCAATTGTTTAAAAAAAAAAATATATATATATAAATATATATATATATATAAATATATATATATATATATATATATATATATATATATATATATATATATATATATATATATATACTTCTTCAATTCCCTTTATTCATAACAAGTATTTTTCACAATTACAGTGACTAGAGTAAAAAAGTGCACTTAGTCCCTCATGGTTGGTGCTTTTTTTTAATCTATTTTTTTAAAGAATAAGGAGAAAAATATTAACCTGAAAATCTGTGTAAAACTTCATTACTGATATATAATTTCACAATACTTAGAATTACAAAAGTACTTACATTACATTTAATGACTCATCATACTCTGTCTAAATGCATAATTCTGCCTCACTATATCCAATGTCAGTGCACTGGGATTGAAATTTGATGTCAACGCTTTTAAGAGCCAGTTCTTTTGTAGATTTTATCAATTTGTGTAGCAGCCAAACAACTTCCACCCCCACCCCCTCTTTTTTCTTGAATGTTCCATTGAAAAAACACAATTTCTTCACTGGCGTTGTGGACCACTAAGGGGTGCCGGCGGACCACTATTGGTCCACGGACCACAATTTGAGAAACACGGCTCTAGGTCGCAGAAAAGTCCCTGCATCTTTTACCTAACTCATAGATCATTTTACTGTTTGTAAACAGTAAATAACACAAACTTGATGGATTGTAAACGACTTACAATGCCAATGTTGGAAAGCAATATCAAACACAGACGAAGGAAAGAAAAAAAAACACAATTGGCCTGTTTCAACAAAAATGTCTCCTGAACTGGAGCCATATTTTAAGTGAGTACAAACACTTGATTTCAAGAGAAATGTGAACCAGCCCTCACCAGTAGCTCCTCCAGAGGAAAGTCAGCCAGCTTTCCATCACGAGGAGAATCCAGGACGACAGGAAAGCCGTGATGAGGAGAGTCAATGTAACCAAACTCCATCTCATCCTGAAAATAGATTCTATTAGTTCATCTCTGATGAGAAAAAGTTTTCATTCATCCTAATTTCTCAGTGTTTATAAGATCTGATGTGATCATTTATTCATGGTTGGGGGTAAATCCACAGACCTCCTCTGAACACGTAGCCTTCATTATTCCCTTTTCGACTGTTTAGTTTCATAGTGTAGTGATAATAACAAGAGGAACTTTTACTGTAATTTAGGGTTCAACCAGCCGGTACAACTTACTGTCTATTACTATTTATTCTGTGATGACTCTCCCTGCCAAAAAAAGGTGTTTGAAGCTCTGCAGCTCCCAAACAAGCTGCGTGTCTTTCTGTTTAAGCTAGACACTTGTGTTCCACATGAAAAAATAAAAATTAAAAAAATTAACACTCTGAAAGTATGGAACCCCAAAATATTCATAGTTTAAAAAATAAAAAAAACATTTTGAAATAAATACCATTTTGATAAATAACAGACAAATATATAATATGGCCATTAAATTATCAATATATGACAATATTATTATGATTTTTTTTATTATTCTTTGATATCTTATAATTATAATTAAATATTCTATAATGATTATTTTAACAATTTCATACTTTTTAATCTAATGACTTTATTTTTTTATAATCATTAACACTGATTTAATTTGATTTGTTTCTCAGTTTTGTCCTTGTCTTGTATGTTTATAAAATGTGGGGAAAAAAATAAAAAGATAATAATATTTTTTTAAAAAAGAATAAAATAATAATGACAAAATAAATAAATAAATTTAAAAACAAAAACACTGGATTTCATACACAAAGAATCTGAAGCAATCATCAGGTTATCAACACATTTAGACTCTTACCTGTATCCAGCGGTCTCCTCGGGTCTCAAACTGGGAGCAAATGTTCAACTTATACCCGCCCCTTGCAACAATTACTTCCAGTTGTTGCAGCAATTTGTTGTTATCAGGTACCCTAAAAGATAATCACAAACGTGAATGAGTTTAGCAACTTAGCTGAAAATTTCTCATTTGAATCATTTTAGTTCAGCAAGAATTTCTTGAAAAACATTAAAGAGGTAAACAAGATGCTGATAAAACCATAATTTTTCATTTTGAACTCAAAAAAGGGAAATAAAGCACTTTTGTGTAACACTTTCATCCTATTACAATACCCATCTTCTTCCAGCTGCTTAATTATTCATCAGTGTGCTCTTACCTGCAGACAAAAACCTCTACGGGCTTGAGGGTGTTGGGTGTCATGATCCATGGAGCCACTCTGAACAGGACTGTGTCTGTGAAAATTGGTGTGTCGGGGATTCCCTGTCAAAACACACAACAGACGAGCACTGATAGTTAGCATCTGTTTGCGTCAAAGAGTGTCATCCAAACAGAACTACAGAGCATATAACTAATAAGGCATAGTCTCTATGACATCATCAATCTGTTAATAAAGCAGAGTTTTGAAGTCTATCATCGTTGGAAGCCGTAATGAAAACATTAAATTCCACCTCACATCTGTCAAGCTAGTTTTTTTTTTCTAATAAAGGAAGCAAGCTTTGAAGTCCTCACTGTATCACACAGGGTTGGGGCTCTGAGAGTCTACGGTTGATTTGTGGGGCACTTTAACATTAGCTTGCATGTGGTAAAATAATAGCTTTACTGACAGTTCAACTGCATCAATTTGCTTAATTGCAACTTTGTAGTCAGGACAGTGAAAAATAAGAGTTTGTGTCAGAAATCTGCTTTAAACTTATCAAAACAACATGGTAGATGTTTGTTTAAATGCGTAGTTTGCATTTCTGTTGGTGTCAAAGTATTGTATTGGACGTTTCTACTATTTTTATCCAATTAAAGAATCTGTCCTATCACATTGTCAAATGGTGAACTGATAACTTAAGTAATTTGTCATAAAATATCTCAAAGTATAATCAAAATATTTCATTTTAGCCTTGATAGTATAGACTCTTTCGCACTGAGCATCTCAGTATGCCGCATACATCATTGTTTTCTCTTTACTTTTGGATCAATTTTTTGCAGTGTAGTAGACTGATAAAATCATACTCATAGAAACTTTTTTGCACAGATAGTCATATTTTTATGAGAAACATTGGTTACACCAACTGGCCAATAATTTGTCTTCTTGACTTCATTTGCAAACATATCAGGAGAACGTGAGCTTCCCAACTCGAGCATCATGTCAGAAGGAAACAGCAGAAAACAAATATTGAAAAATGGTAGATCTTACTCGAGTGACCGGCTCCAACAGACTGAGGTGAATTCTGACAGATCCATCGAAGTCTCTGTCGAGAAACCTGATTCCCTCCACGTAATAGTTCCACTCTGAATCTCCTCCCACGTAAGGCACCTCCTCAGACAGAACGTTACCGCCCAGAACCAAAGGATGGCTCTGCACAAAGAAGCTGTAGAGGAAGCTGCCCGCTGAAGAAAAAACAAACATCACAGTCAAAAATAAATTTAAAAAAATAGCCAGCTTTATTACACTCACATTTCTTCATCATTTAAGTGTCTGTTCTTACAGATAGTGTTGGTACTTTTCCCAGATGTTCCGGACCTGAAGACTCTGATGCTCTCTGCATCGCTCTTGGAGATGTGCATGGTGAGCTTGTAGCCCTCTGGGAGCTTGGCAGGGCCTCTGGTCCTCAGCACCATGGGGGACATGTCTTTCAGATCTATGAATTCCCAAAGACTTGAATTAACCTCACTGTGACAACATTAGTCTGGGCATGGCCAGATACTGATACTGAATCCTCTGGATACCCTACAAAAACACAAAACTGAGAAATTACCATTTCTATTTAGGCATTAGAGATGTAAGACATAGAGGTTTTGTTGTCATTGTGCAACAACCAATAGCATTACAACAAAGTTATCGAGAATCCACTTGAGGCTGGTTGCAGAAAGACAGGAAACCAGATTCAGATATACTGTCTTTGGTTCTGTCTGTTAAGGTTTCACACTGTTATTATTGCAAAAGGACCAACAGACCTTGTGACAAACCTACGTAATATTGTCGTCAACTGCATGCTTTGCGTGTCTCTGTGGTTCACATTAGCCACGGGTACATAAGGAGTTTTTCGTCTTTCGGAAGGGAATCTTTCTGAATAACTTTTCCGAAAACAATAGTAAACATGGAAAGATATATTCCAATCTCTGGTCTACATGCACCACTATAATCAAACAGAATAGTCAATGGGGCATGCGCAGAAAAACATAAACATCATGTGATTTATCAAAGATGAAGGACGACAATTTGTTTATCACGGTATTGCAATACTCTGTATTGCAAGGTTTTCGTCTGTCCGTTCAGTTCTTTCAAAGTTTGGATCTTGAACAAACTTTCCGCAGCAGTCCAGTCCTGACCGCTCGCTGCCATTTGTAAAATTGAGTAGTATCTCTAGTTGCGTCTTATGTCATATCTGAGCATGCGCTGAAAGAACATACCTTGACAACTTCCCGTTTGAGCGGATACATGATACCTTAATTGGTTTGGGGGAAGGAATATTCCACCCCTGTGAAACTGATTAAATGTCCATTCGAATTGGCACTTTTCTTTCAAAATGAGGTGTATACAAAGGTTAAATGCTTTCCATTTGAGCAAATAAACTGTATGCAAGCAGAATATTTGGGTCCATGTGTACGTGGCTACTGATTGGTCATTTGGTCAGCTCGCATCTGACGTCAACATGTTGAAAAGCCCAGGTCTTGAATGTTGGCAATGATGAATGAGATTGTCATTCCCACTTGCATTTGTGTTGATTTGTATTACCAACAGTGTCGACTTGAAGATATTTCCTTAAGACTGATCCAACGTCCCATGAGTTTTATGATCAGATGAGAACTTTATCTTCATCAGGAAAAGTGAAAAAATGCAAACATTTCGTCTCCTCCCCATTTGCTCCCACGACTCATTTTGTTTTGGTAATGGCTTTCTCTCTGGTAGTTCGTTTTGAAATTTCCTGTCAATGGTACAAAGGTCTAACCTTGCAGAGCAGATGGACCTACTTGATTCCGTTTCTGAAATCCTGAAGATCCATCTTGCCAGACTCCAATGACCAACAAATTCACTCGGCCAGATCTTTAACGGCCAAATCAGGGAAGAGAGACAGGAGCAGTGGAAGTGATGAGCAGACGTGATGTCAGCAGACTTTCGTACTTGACATTTTCCCTTTGATTCTTAAGTGAACTTTACAAAAACGGCAGCAGTCGTCTAACGCCATTATCACAGCTGTTTCTCATGGTCCTGTAGTTGTTCGTCTATTGTTTCTAAGCAGCAGCACACATAAGCTACGTCATACTGTGGCTTGATGTGATTGGTCTGTAGTGAGTGTGTCAATCAGAACGGTCGTCCAATCACTAGCTACTGATTTTTTTGAAGGTCCCGCCTCTAAAACCAAATCTGAAGAGCTGCTACCCAGATGGACAGGTGGAATATTTCTGTGGCGGATATATGAAACCGTCTGTCTGGTGTGCCAGGTCGACAAAGGTCCAAACCTTTCAAAACAATGCTTTCACACTTAGCATGAACCAGACGGTGGTCCCGTTTGGTCCTCACTGAGACCACCTATTGTGATCAGACCAAGGTCTGGCTGTTTGTTGAAACCTCCCCTGGACCCTGGTTGAGACAACACAGAGGTCTGAACCAAATAAGGTAAGTGTGAAAGCCCCCTAATAGTTCGTTATCGGCACACGTTGCACTGGGTTAAGAGGGTATTACGATAACAAGTTTGTCCAATCAGAGGCACAGTTCGGCTTACATGACTGACGAGCATCCTACAGCTGTTAGAAAGAAAGCTCAAAGCACACATCATATCCAATATGGCCCCTGTCAGCGATCCACTTCCTCATTCTGCATCAGGAACAGACAGGCGACGTAGCAGAGACTGAGTCCATATTGCATCCAGTCCATAGTTGGGACGGGATGAGCAAGCTAGAAGTCCAACTTTGTCCAAAAGAGGAGAGTTTATTTTTTTGTTCAAATAGCTGCCACACTCAGGATGAAAGATTCTTGGTTTAATGCCACAAAGTTTTGTTCTGACCAAACGCTTTCCACTTTATAACCTGATTTCAAAGTAAAACCAAATAAAAACTAACTGTTGGAACAATGAATGTCATCAATGTGCTGGTGCCAATGGTTAGTTCACAACAGGGAAGTGCAGAAATGCTCTGAATAAAAAATGAAGGATTCAACTATTGAATTTCAGCTCAACAGATTTGACTACAGGGTCATGTAGAAGGCTTATTTTATTATTTCCACCTTTTCCTTTCACACCCTTTCCTTTGGACTGTGCAAAAGGAAACATGAGTACCAGGAGTTTCCAGGTGTGTTGTTTACAACAGTCAAGAAAAAGCAAAGAGAGCTGAGCAGAGGAAGAGAAAAGCTCAAAGCTTGTTTATATTACCCGACACTTTGGTGATAGAGTCCTTCTCCAGGTCTGGTTTCTTCCAGTAGCTCTGCTCAGTGTCACAGTTGACCAATAGGATGGCTCCATAGCCGTCTTTACCCCATTTCCAGGAGTTCTACAAGTTTTCAGAAAACATAAAAAGGTAAGGAAAACATTATGCTGTCAAATGATAAATATCCCATTGGGAACTCACCTTGTTTGGGTTGTTCCTTTCCACTTTCCCGTCTCTGTCAGCATCCACATCCAGAGAGATCTCTGAGCAACAAACATTCAGTTTATTACAGAGCAACAAACATCAAGTAAATCTACCGCACAGAGATTCAAATCACAGCTTTTACTTTCAAAACACTGTTTATCTTCAAGTCTACAGCTTACTTCCTGTCCATGTGTACAACTGGGTTTCCAAAGAAAGGCTGGTTTGTGTTTATAAATCCTGTCTCCTCTTAGGATCCACAAACGCTCTGCTGGCATCAAGGCTCTAAGTTAAGAAAACACTTTTCTGTTTTTTTCAGTATCATTTCAGTGTGCTTTAACTCACCAACAGCTGTCAGGTGAAGGATTGCATTCCCCAACACCTCTTTTTTCTCCCCATAGTACCTCACAGAGAGCTGGACACACACAGGTACAGGAGTTAGTCACAGGTACAGAAACGTTTAGTCATTCACTAACGTATTTGGTTATTTGAGAATGTGTAGTGAGTTAAAATTTAACCCTCTTTAGTTTCACACAGTTCAGTCAAGAAATACCTCTTTGTTTGTCTTTCCTGTGATCAAGCCATTTGTTTTCAGGCAAATTACACAACAGTAATTATTTCATCAAATGCCAATACACTCTGGCTTGTTGACACATGAACCATGCTCCTTATGTAAAGTCTCATTAACAAACTGTTTGTGCCCTGGAGCGGTTCATACTGCTTATCAAGCACATTTTCACAGGGTGATGTTTGACTTCCTGCTCCTCTACCTTGCTTTCGTTTTCGCTCTGACTGGCCTGGCTCATGGTGACCAGCAGTAGTTGGTTTCTTTGGAGGGTCTGGGGGAGCAGGAGGGACGTCTCCTGAGATGGGGGCTGGATGCTGCACTGAACAGTGGATGAGCATTTCACAGAGAAGAACTTGGAGCTGGGCGGGGCGCTCCTGGAAGCAAACACAACGTTTGGATGCATTTAATGAAAGAGGTTAGGCACAGCAGATTAAATGCAAAGAGGTGTTTAGACAGGTATTAGGTTTCGTGCCAGGGAAGAAGGTCACGGCGTGTACTAACAAGTGGGATTTTCATAGTTAGTGAGATAAGGTCAGCCAAGATTTTATCTAGTGCTTGGGAACAGAGTTGGTGGTCAAAAAATTGCAATCAAAACTACAATAGAAAACTGTGCTGCTTTATAAGTACATCTAAAATAACATATTTACACCTTCAGTTGTATTCACATGAAGAAAATCATGACTTTCAGAGGAAAATGTCGCTCCTGTTGATATCATGAAACCACTGCTTTAATTCAAATCATCTTAAAGGATCCGGGATGGCGAGGTGCATTCATTGGCTCTGCTGCCATCGCCTGAAACACTGGATAGGATCTTAGAAATAAATGTTGAATGCTAATATACACTAGCAATTTACAACAGTGTCCACCATCGACTGTAAAAAAAATGGATGTCATCTTGCTTGACTCGAAGTGAGGTCGCCACAAAAACTGCTCCCCCTGGTGGCTGGCTGCAGTATATTTGTAGCAAAGAGGGCTGATAACTGATATTTGAAGCCGCTATCAATTTGCAGTCAAAGTGCAAATATTTGTGTCAAAATTTTGACTTCATTCAAATACCTTTAAGCATGAGTTTATGAAACTGCTCCCAGGCTTAGCAGCATGTTTTATAAAGTTAAACTAAAACTAAAAAAATTAATAGCCTAAGTTTTCTACAGTAAATAAAGTTTTCCAAAGTTTCAATGTAACTGCAATAACTGTGATAACTGCACTGCTGATTGGTTGTTCCCCAAGCCATGGCTCTGCTTGTAACCAATCAGATGGTACTGTGGGTGGGACAGTGCTGGGGACTGAGTAGAGACTGCAGACAGTGGAGTGGCTGCATCAGAGCTGCAATAACCCAGTTTTAAATTTGTTTCTTATTGGCTGTTGGATAAAAAAAATGCCGATGCAGATATGCTTCAAAATGCGGCCGGGCCCTGATAATCGGCCCGGCCGATAATTGGTCTATCCCTATAAGAGGTTATAAGAGGTTAAAAATGAGGTTTTACGTCACGTTTAATGATGATCGACAGCTGCCGTTCTTGAGTACTTTTTTCGGGGATTGTAAAATATGTCTAGAGTGAGAGCCAAGAAGAGATCAGACTTTCAAATGAAAAAAATGATTATTATCTTTGTCACCCAGCTCCACTTAGATTCTCTCATAGCCTCTACTGCGCAGGCTCTGCTAATGGTGGCGCCTGTGACGGGGTATTTTGGCTTCAAAACCGTACAATGGCAAATGGTGAAGCACCGCTGTCCGCTCTATATACAGTCTATGGCAGGGGTCACCAACTACATTTGTCCAAGGGCCAAATTTTTTTCGGCAGACTCTGTAAATATAAATACAATTTTAATTGTATCTTCAGTAAATTCTTAATTGATACAATATTATTTAATACATTCATTTCCATTCCACATTTATGTTATTTTTACCATTTGTCACTTAACAGGCTCATATAACCTGTACTGCAGCAAGCAACCAGGGGGCGATTGCAAAATTAGGCGTCATATTTGTGAGTCTGTCAATCACCATCAACTGCGGTGTCGTTGGTTGTGCAAAACATCAACAGAAGAAAACCTTCTGATTATTCTCTCGAGAAAATGGCACTCTCAAAAAACCTTAAGCGGAAAGTTGATTTAGAAAACCGCAGCTTTAATGAAGAATAGACAGAGAAGTATGTGTTTACATTGCCAACTTTAGAAACGCTGTACCTGTGTGCCTTATTTGCAATGAAACTGTTGTTGTTATATTTGGCCCGTGGGCCGCCTGGTCTATTGGGTCAACAGGCAGAGCTGAGATAGTAAACAATAGGGGCTGTTTTTTTTTTTTCTCCTTTCTTTCTTTTGTCGTTGAATAGTATAAATGATAAACCTTATAATGTTTCATAAGTTAAAGTTAGGGTTCTTTTGGAGTACAGGTTTTAGATCTTTGTTTTCTTGCCAGCCCTTTCAAAACATTCACAATTTAAACCGGCAGTAGCTCAGCTGACAAGGAATTAAGTTTGTAACCAATGGGTCGCTGGTTCAAGTCCTAGCATGGACCATGATTGAGAAGTGGCTGATAGCTGGAGAGGTGCCAGCATAATTCCCTGAGCACTGTCAAGGTACCATACCCCCAACTGATAAATGTTTAACACTAAGTGAAATTGTGAATTGTAAATGTAAAGCAACATTTGGATCGACGGTTTAGCACAGTGGGTGGAGCAGACACCACATTAACAGAGGATGTAGTTTTCATCTTAATCACAGAATCAAAACCTGGTCTCATCAGACATTGGTGCACATTACCCTCCTCCTTTTGTTTGCTGAAAAATCAGAGCCTGCATGGTGTACAGGTGTCCAACTAATAATGGCAACATTGTTTTCTTGGAGCCATTTAGTTTTGTTTTTAATAATTCTATCATCTAATTTATTTCTATCTTTTTACGTCTTGTATGATTTGTAAAAACAAGGCTACCACCTGCTATCAACTTAATCAACAACATGCCCATATTTTCCACCTGGGACACCTGAGTCAGCCCAAACTGCCTCTTGATCTCAGGTTTTCCTTTAACAGCTATTTTGCCATAACGTCACCACATCAAAAGAGAAACATCTACCAGTGTTTTATCCAGTTTCCCTTTGCGTGGCAGGCTTTAGGGATGAGTAATCCTTTTAATGACACCGGGCTGTTACTTTAAGGGTATACTTATAGCCCCTTTAAGGCTCTGACAGAGCAGGAGTATGATGGAGCCTGGCCTTGTTGTGTGCATGACCTAACTTTTGGTTGGAATATAAAGTACAGCCCAAAATTCTCTGGGAACAAAGTGACTCCAGTTTGACAGAAACAAAAGAGGGCTGTTGGTTCTGAACCAAACAAAGGGAATGAAGTCTGCCATCACCAGTTTCTGCATAGTAATGGCACCCACCCCACAGCCCCGGGCTGGGCTAACAATGGAGTCCTTACACAGTCTGTGCCAGTTCATTAGGTACCAAGTACAAATACTATCAGTTATATACAGCAGGATTTTAACTTCATGAAGTGAGGTTGTCAGTTTTTGATGCAGGTGTCACTGAGACATTTCTGTTCAACTTGAGGATTATTATTATGACTTTAATTTAAAGCTGCTGGCAGAAACTTTCCTGGTTGATTAAAACACACACTGTGAACAAAGTAATATCTCATATCTTTCCTGATTTTTCCCATCTATGTCTTCACTTTTCTTAAGACAAGCTTTCTCCAAGATTCTCTTTTAGGACCTGCTTTCTTTCAATATTAAATGTTACACCCCACTTAAGAGTGGCCCTGTGGGGCTAACAATAATTCAAAAACAATCCATACAAAAACACAGGAAAACACCTTCAACAATTACAAAAGGGGGATTTATTTTTAATATTAAATCATGCAATAAATATATAAATTAGAGCTGAAACAATTCCTCGAATGATTCGAGGTACTCGATTACAAAAATTACTCGAGTAATTTTCTCCACCTCGAGGAATCGTTTAATTTTAAAAAAGATCAAAGAGTGGTGTTTCAAATAGAGCTGAGGCCATATTAAGAGAGTTTTCAGACCCCTCAAGCTACCTCTTATACAAAATAGCAACTAGCAACAAATCTAGCTTCTTTTCTGGAGTTTGGAGACGAATGGGTCATTCTACGAAACCGGTGCCATTTGGGTCCGCAACATTTGATTAGATGTACAAGGCACAAAAAATGTGTCAAAGTGTGTTTACAGATGTTGGAGCTACCAAAGCAAGTGCTCTTATTGACATGTTGTATCAGAAAATTCTGTTTCTTAAAGAGAAAAATTTTCATTTGAAAAATAACTGCTCTTTAACTAAACAAAAATGTATTTTATCCGATTACTCGATTACTCGATGGGATTTTCAGTAGAGTACTCGAATACTAAAATATTCAATAGCTGCAGCCCTAATATAAATAGATGATATCTGCAGAGTGCTGTTACTCACTCCATCTGACTCCACCCTGCAGGAGCATATACAAGCATTATGACTAAAACAAAATTTATCTCTGTTTACTGTTAACGACTTTAACTTTAGTAACAGTTAATCTGTTGATTTATGTCAAAATAAACCCATGTTTATACCTGTATTAAAAATTACTGACAGTCTGATGCCCCACCCTCTGCAGGTATCTTAAGGATCCCAAGGATCAAAGTTCTGCTGATGAATAAATATAAATACACAAGTCCTTAAAGATCTACTTATTACTCTAGATCTAGAGAGATGTGTGATTCTGACTTAACCCTTTGGTGTTTGGTGTTTTCCTAAGATAAAAATTCCTCACAGTAGCTTTACGTAAGCCTCAAAGATAAAAACCTCGCCTATTAAGCTGACTTTAAAGCTGTTTGAATTGCTTTCTTAACCGAAGATGAATTGAAATCCCCAAACATTTTGCAGTAGACACCTGATCAATGTTTGTTTAAGCAGGTGTGGGTGTGTTTCTCCTCCTCTTAACTTTTGGCTATTGGTTTTAGCAGTTTTACCGGCTTTCTTAACTTTGCATAGTGCAAAACTTAAAAAAAAAAAAAAAAAAAAAAAAAAAACATGAGTAAAACTACAGCTGCACTGAAACCTTAATATAACAATTCAGATAAGTGATGACATAAAAAACAATAAGTGATAAAACCACCTCCTCACTACAGGAAATAATGGAGGACAAGGCATGAAACTGCCCAAGAAAAGAAAACAAATATAAGTAGCTTTGGTAAAAATTCTGGAAATATCTAATGTTTTCAATTTCAACGAAAAATTTGGGAATAACCCTTTAACTTCGACGCTCCCCACTGTTTCACTTTCTCATCTTCATCGCACTTTTCCTTTATTTATAGCCATATATTTGACATATGGAATAAAACTTTGGCAAAGAAAGAACAGAATACACTAATAAAAGAGAAATTGTGACGTTGTCTACCTGTTCAGGTTGACGCTAAGCTCCGTGCCGACCACGTACACGACGCTGATAACGTTTCCAACATCCGCCCTGAGAGTCCGGCGGAGACCCATGGCTGCTGTCCTCAGGCGGTGTTTGTCACAGACAGACTTCAGACACCGAGGGGAAGAAATGACTGACTCTTTTCTTCTCTATCAGGAGGGAAAGAAGCTGTCGTGTCTGGGCGGAGGACCACAAAGTGAAGCTGCAGGTACTTAGGGGGCAGAGCCACGGCGCCCTCTGACTGGTCATCCAGCCGCTAAGCCCCGCCCCCTCACCCACTTACCCCCTATCATATCTCCCACAGACTCTGGGCACACATGCCCTTTGTAAATAGGGAAATACAGTCTGTTGAAGACAGGCAGCATTAAGCCATGGGAGAAAAAGAGGAAGCAGCAGTTTCTGAAGAACTGAAGAGTCATTATCACCCTAAATGGCAGCAGAGGCTATTTTCTCAACTTCAACCACTTCAAAGAAAATGATGGCTTTGCCACAGACAGGAGGTGGCGTCAGACTCACAATATTTTTCCTGTACCAAGTTTGGGTTTCTTTTGTCTTGGGTTTTTTTCTACTCCTTTTCCTTTTTTTTCCTTTTTTTTTTTATTAAATAAATAAAAAAAATATTGCAATCTTTAAAACAAAGAGAGGAAACTCTGTATCTTTTTTAATAATATTTCGAAACAGGTGTTGCCTGTACTCATCTTAGTAACTTATAATTTTTAAACTGCACACTTATACAGTTTGCACTAACTTTACAAGATTCTGTTTTAAAGATTTGTGCTTTTGTATTGTTTGTTGGAAGCCTTTTTGTAATTTCTCATCCCCCCCCCCCCGACTTTCAGTAGTATACCCTGAGTTTAATACAGGAGCAGCGTAATGGGTGAGCCTAAGGTCCCAGGCCCGCTCCCTTTTCAACAGACCCACCCTAAGCTTATCTTTTAATTTTATTCTCTCTCTGTTTTTTTTTTGTTTTTGTTTTTTTTTTAAGAGTATTGTAATTTTTTTTCAATTTTTAGTGCTAGATCCTCTGTTTTTGTTGGAAATAAGATAACTGAGTTGCGAAACATTCATCTTCATGTGGGCTGGATCAGAACATTATTTTTGGGAGAGACTGTAGAAATTTATTTATTTTATTCAACTAGGGAGAATGTCCTTGCTCTTACAGCTTGTAATACACTGTAGCGGCCTACTGGTGCGTTAGAGCGCCACTCTCTGGTCAGTACCATGGAGAGCAACTGCAGGTAGATACATCTGTTCACTAAAGGGTTATAAAATTGCAATTAGAGGTGAAAAAAGCAACCGAATCTGGATTTGAAGCCACACAGTAGCATGTTGTCAGTGGGCTTTTATTAATAAATATAATTAAATTAATAATCTACAAACTTCTGTAACTTAAGGCCCAGCCAAAATTTGTCTGGCCCACCCAGAACTGAAATTCTGTCCCTGGTATAAGACTTAACAAATGTATTTCCAGAGAGAAATGGCCACATACAAGCTTAAAGCAGCAAAGCATATACGATGAGAGAAAACTTGATTTACACTCTTAAATAAACGCCACTTTAAATAAAGATATCAG